>NW_020174430.1:3816025-3857091 GCF_003031525.2 Neophocaena asiaeorientalis asiaeorientalis | reverse complement strand
CGGCCCGGGCCAACAGCCTCGGGGCGCCGGGGCCGGCGCATAGGGGCCGCCACCGCGATGGAGCGCGCCGGGGACGATCCGGACTCGTCGCCGCAGGTCAGTGCCCCCGCTGCCCGCGCACAGAGCCCCTTTATGCTTCCGCATCGGTCCCCGCGCCATGTCCACCCGGGCGCGTATGCGCGCGCCCGTGTGTGTGTGTGTGTGTGTGTGTGTGTGTGTGTGCGCGCGCGCGTATGGCTGTGCGTGCAGTGGGGCGGCTGGAGAGCCAGCTGGGGACCTGGCCGGGGCGGAAGGCGCTGCCGCCGCCGAGGGGCTGCGAAACCAAACCTGGGCGATGCCTGCCCTCCTCGGGCCGGCGGGAAGGGGAAGCTGGTTCTCGGCAGTTTCCAACAACCGGCCGGGCTCTTAGCTCGCTGGCTCCTCCCTCCCCACCTCAGCAGGTGGATCCAGGTGGCCGGGAGTCGGGGGCCAGCACCCGCCGCCGCGGCTTCCCAGCGTCGTCCGCAAGCTCTGAGGCTCCAGCCACTGGCAAGTTAAGTCTCTGAAGCTCTGCCGGGAGGCTGAGGGGCTGAGCGGTGGCGAGGGGACCCAGCGTCCTTAGGACGTACAGTGCAGGGGGCGGGGGAGGCACGACCAAGTTCACCACCCGCCCTCCGCCGCCCGGCTCCGGCCTGGGGTCCTAGTCCCTCCCAAGCCAGAGCCCGCAACTTCTGAGAATGAACAGAGAGGTGAGGCAGGAGAGGCTGGAGTAGGAGGCCAGGGATCTAACTGTGCCTGGGGACAGCCCAGGACCCAGCAGCTGAGGTCGGAGAGACTGCACCCACCCAGACACAGATGCGTAAACAAGGCCCCAACCGGCCCCCCTGCCCCGACCTCCCCCGGCAGGGCCTAGTCTCAGCTGACCCTTTGCCTGGATTCTTGTAGAAACTGGGTCTCAGGGGCTCTGGGGAGCTCTCTGCGCTGGACGCTGAAGCCGGCCTTGCGGATGGTTGGTCGCCCCAGGCTGGTGGGGACAGCCCTACCTGCGTGGGTACCAGTCTGGGTGGGGTACCCATCGGGAGCTTGGGCTGTGCGACATGTACCAGTTCAAAGGACTGGGCACGGATGTCCCAGTACAGAGCCTGTGGTGCCTCCAGTGTGGTTGTGTGGAAACGGGGCACAGCTGCATAAGTTACTGGCGTGGTGGGGCGGGTGGCTTCACAGGACGGTGGCTCCAGGGTCCTCTGAGATTTGCCTTCTGTCCCTCACCACAGAGACTGAGACATTTCCTCCCAAACCTGCTTAGCTGGTGACGGCTACTGCCCGTACTGGGCCAAACGTCAAGTCCCCCCCTTCCTTTGTTTGGAACAAAGACCCTTCCCCGTGAGACCTTCAAAGAGACTATCCATTGTGCCCAGTCTATGCCCATCACCCCCAAAGGTTCTGGAGCTGCATGCACTCCCCTGTGCCCCTTTGGATGGGAGCAGGAAGGCTTGCCCAGGTTATGGAACAGGGAGGGTTGATGGATTTGTGCCCCATTCAGCACCGGCGCCGAGTGGCTTGCTGTGCCCGTTTCTGTACCTGACCCACAGATGCTGGGGGATCCCTCCTTGTTCACGCCTGTTGGAGGCTCACAGGTGCTGGGTTGAGTACGTGCACAAAGGTTTCTGGACCAGCAGGCACTGACCGTCCACCTGAAGCATGGGGACAGGCAGAGACCGGGGGCTACAGAGGAAGATGCCAGTGGGGCCCGCCCTGTCCCCGGCATCGGGCCTCTGGACGGACCTGCATTTTCCCACCGTAGTTTTGAAGGGCGAGGGATGAGGGGCCCCGGGCGGCTGTACCTCTCTGGTCGTGGCACGGCGTATGAGGCAGGGCAGGAGCGTTGCAAGCGTGGCGGGTTCGGCAGGGTGAGCTGCCCCGAGCCAGGCTCTAGGATCAGGGAGCGTGTTGGTTCAGCTTTGGCCGGAGGAGGGCCTGAGCTGGGGTGGAGAGGCCTGAGCACTCCCCTCTGCTGAGAACTGAAGGGGGAGAGGGGCAGGGCTGGGGAAGAGAGAGAATCTGAGAGCCTGAGGCAGGCAGGGAAGCGCGAGAGACAGCAGACAAAGACACGGAGGCAAGGATGACGGGGGCCCAGGGGCACGGGTGGGCCAGCCTCGGGCCTCCTTCCAGGATGCCCCCGCCGGCAGCCATCAGCCAGGGCAGGAGGCCCTCCGTGGAGCAGGGGGGACGGCCTACTGAGGAGGGCTCTTCCCGAGGCTCGGATGAATGTGGGGCTCAGAGGGAGGTCCTCAGGCAGAAGGGGGACAGGCTGTGAGATCTGGGACTCTCAGGGAGACCCATCTCTTGGTGCCTGCCCCACACCCTTCCCGGCCCCGGGGTACAGTGGACTCTGGGGGATCCAGCACCTGGGGAGAAGGAAAAGGAAAACCTCCTTCCTGCACCTCCAGGCCAGAAGGCCTTTGGGGACCCTGCTGAGAGCGTGGGGTGGGGGGCAGGGAGGTAGTGCCGTGCAGGGCACAGGCTTGGCCAGGCCGGGGCAGCCTCAGCCCCTCTGTGACCAGCTGGGTGGACTTTGGGAAAAGCGGAGCCCTCTAAGCCCTGGTTTCCCTAAGGCCCATAAATCCAGGAGCCTCTCCCACCAGGCTGTTTGTAGGTGAAGTGCTCGGTGGATGTTACTGTAACGTCTGCATTGCGTTCACCTCCCCACCTTTTTCTGGGATCTGGATGGCTCTAGAATTTGGAGTAGCAATTCTCTGGCCCACTCTGGGGCCGGTCACATTGGTCTTGTTGCCGGCTCTCCCCTCAGACTCCCACGCCTCCGGACTCTGGGCCTTGTCCAGCCCCTGCCATGCCTCTGCATCGAGACATGCTTGGTGTCTCCTTGCCGAATGGCAGCAACATGGGTCCCGTGCCTAATCGGTGGTCGGTGTGGTCACTGCACATCTCAGACAGTGGTTGTCCCCAAAAATCCACACAACTGACGAGAACCCCAGGCCGGTGGCCTCTTGGTATCCGTGCTAGAAGCTGGCAGAGTGGGCGGAAGTCGCTCAAAAGCCCCCTTCCACACACATTCACTGAGCACCTACTGTGTTCCAGGCTCTGGGCCAGTGCTGGGGACGTAAAGCGTCAAACAATCCAAAATCAAATCAGGTTTCCCGTTTAGCTTTAGGAGGAAGGACTGTGTGGGTTGCTTTTTTTTTTTCCGCAGCTACAGCAAATTTACTTTTCTAATGAGGTTTAGCTCCAGCCAATATTAAAATGAATCTGTACTCCCTGAGCACACCAGCTGACAGCGGGACAGCGGCCTTCCAGCCAAGCGCCTGGCAGGGATTAGGGCTTTGCCACCGATAAGCCCAAAAGTGGGGAGTCTCAGTCTGGACCTCCAAGAGTTGGCTGGATTGGCGATGAGCCTTGCCTGCAGTATTAGAGCTGTCAGCAGGGTTTCTCCTGCCCTGCAGGTAGAAGACGTGAGCCGTTATTATTGCTTCATGAGGAGCGGGGAGGGAAGCAGGGGGAGCAGAGACCAGAGGGCAGGGCTGTGGGTATTAGGAGGGGACCCGGTCTGCGGGTCCTTGCTGACCGCCATGCAAGCCTGGGCGCATGCGGTCACCTCCGCCTCACTCCTCTCCGTCTTGCTTCCTTCTGCGTGAAGTAGTTGAACAATCCGTCCTCGGAGGCCGTGAGTGTCTTCGGGCTCAGGACTCTGGGCTGTTCATTTAACCAGCGCTCAGAAGCCTTAGAGCCCAACACTGGACGTGGGGCGGGCTGCTCTCCCTCCCTGGTGGGCATCCCGCAGCCACACCAGCCACGTTTCAAGAGCGCCGTAGCACACATGGCCTGTGGCCACCATACTGATGGCATAGGCACATAGGATGTGCCCAGCGTCCCCAAGTTCTCCTGGCAGGTGCTCTTCTGGGCTCTACACAGCTGGTTTAGCGAGGCGCTGAGAGCGTGGGCTGCTGGACTCACATCCTGGCTCTGCCACGCACAGCTGTGTGGCCTGGGCCATCGCCTAACCTCTCTGCGCCCCTCATGTCTTGTCTCTAAGCAGGGATAACAGGATGTTTGTGAGGCAGGAATGAGGATTACAGTTAATCGTGGTACTCACTTAGAACGTGAGGAGTGCTTTGCTTAGCAATTTATTTATTACTCATTTAGTTAAGATTTCACCTAACAGACACTTAGGGAACAGCCTACTTGGTGCCAGGCGTGCCGAGGGGCCCAGCGTGTGGCCTTGCTTCCGTCTCCCAGACACCCTGAGTCTCAGTTTCCTCCTCCCCTGTGATGGGGGCGTGGCCGGTTAGTAAGCCCTCACCACTCTCCGGGGACAGAAAATGAGGTGGGGTGTGTGTCTGCCTTTGCAGATGCGCACTGCCAGATCCCCAGGGAAGCAGACGCACCCCCGCCCCCCACCAAAGAGCATTTCCTTAGCCCCCGTGTGTTCAAGGTAAAAGGGGCAAATGAGGTTCCGGCCTCCGCCAGCATCTCGGTGGGGACGTGAGGGCTCTGCCTGGGCTCCCAGCCCTGGACCTAAGGTCCAGCGGAGCGAGAGGGGCCCTGGGCCAGACGGGATTAGCGGTCAGCTGGCTGAGCCCGGTTCCAGGCCCAGCTGTGTCGGCCGCTCTCTGGGTGACAGAATCTCAGGAGCCTCTATCTCCTCATCTGAAATGAAAGGAGCATGAATCATGTGGACATTTCCCACCGCGATTACACCGCTTCCCTTGGTAAGCTCTCCATGACGGACGCCCCAGGAGCAGGAGGCAGGAGTGGGGAGCCCACCAGCCGAGAAGGCAAAGGGAAGAGGGAACGGGTCTGGGAGCCGTGGACTAGCGGTGAGGCCAGCAGACGGCCTGGCCTGGGAGTAGGGTTCTGTGGCTGCAGGCGCTTCCTTCTTTCTGCAGATAAGGAAGCCGGTGCCCAGGGAGGGTCCACTCCTGTTTCAGGTCACACAGCACTTTGGTGCCTTGTCCCAGACTGTGACCTGAGTCTCCCAATGCCCACCCCTCCCTCTCTCAGGTCCCCTGTGCTCTTGCAGGGCAGAGACAGGCAGCAGGACCGCAGGAGCAGCCCCCCAGGCTCGGGGTAAGAGGCCCACCCTGAGAGCCGGACTCCTTTCCCCCACCAGCCGGCACAGGCCTTCGCTCTCCTCCCACGATAGCTGGCCCAGGAGGACCCAGCTAAACTATCCTGACAGGGCCCCAGGGAAGGTCAGCTGGTTCAGGCCACAGGCAACGCATTAAAAATACACTGGAAAGCTTAATTAAACCAATGACTCATCAGCCTGCAGGGTATGTGCTTGCACACTCCGACCGGAGGGGCGAGGTCAGCCTGGAAATCCTCAGGCTGGGTGAGCCATCGGGGCCCTCGCTGGCTCGAGACCGGTTCTGGGGGCTCCCAGCTCCACTCAGCCCAATCCCGAAGCCCTGGGTCCCCATTAGCTGATTGGGGTCCCCCGGGCGGCCTCTGCAGCCTGAGGAAATCCAGGCTCGTCCTCAGCCCCCTCCCCTGTCACTGACCCGATGCCCTTGGAGGTCAGAGTGGACTCGGGGTGTCAGGCCGCATCCCTGGAGGCCCAGTTACTGGAAGGTACGGCCAGTGGAGTGGCCACACCAGGCCTCCGGGGAAGCCCTCCCCGCACAGCACGGAGCAGAAGGACGGACCGGCTCACAGCGGGGCTGCCCGTTGGGCCCCAGGCCCGCTCTGCTCCCAGGCGGCTCTGCTTGGGTTGCCATACTGCCTCTGAGCAGGTTCTTTTCTTTTTCCCTCAGAAAGCTTCTGAACTAAAGCCGAAGCATTGCTCACCTAACTCATCACCTGCCGATATTAACTTCCTCTCCCTCCTGTAAATCTCCCGCTGAGAACCGGCATTCCAGCCTCCACCCCTCCCCACACCCGAGACTGGAGACCCAGCAGGCTGCCTTGCGTGTGCGTGCCTGTGTGTTCCAGTGTGTGCATGCACGCGTGCGTGTGAGTGCACGTGTGTGTGTGCATTCCGTCCCCTGGCCACGTCTTGCTCACCCCTAGCAGCTCATCTGGAACCCCTGGTCTTGCGTCCCCCAGGCTTGCGTCCCCCAGGCGTGCCCTGTGCATATTTCCTCATGGTAACGCTCCCCAGTGACAGCCAGCAGGAGGGCCACGCACTGGGACCACACACAGGTGCCCACCCAGCCCCGCTGCAAGGAAAGCCCTCTTATGCCCCCCCGGTGTCTGGATGGGTCATTGCTGACCCATCTAACCAGAACTTCTGGATGACAGGTTCGTTTTTGTAGTTTAAAAAAAAAAAAAAAACACGTAAAGTAAAATGAAAATGTACCATCTTAACCGCTTTTAAGTGCTTACTGGCATTAAGTACGTTCGCGGTGTCATGCCACCATCCATCTCCATCTTGCAAAGCTGGTTTAGTGAGGCGCTGAGAGCGTGGGCTGCTGGACTCACATCCCGGCTCTGCCACGCACAGCTGTGTGGCTTGGGCCATCGCCTCACCTCTCTGTGACCCTCATGTCTTGTCTCTAAGCAGGGATAACTGCTTAAAGAACTTTTTCATCTTGCAAACTGGAAACTCTGTACCCTTTCAAGCCCCCGCCGCCAGCCCTGACAGCCACCCTTCTGCTTTCTGTCCCTATGAGTCTGACCACTTACCCACCTCACATGGGCTTGGCCGGGCTGCGCCTGCCCCTCCCTGAGTGCAGCGTCCTCCAGGGTCATCACGTCGGAGCAGGGGTCAGGGCTTCGTCCTCGCTCGGGCTGGATCGCACCGTGTGGATGTGTTTTGTCTGCCTGGTCATCAGGCTGGCGGGTTGCTTGATGCCAGACTGTGGGGCAGAAGTGGTCAACAGTGGTGTCTCCCCACTGCCCTTCCCTCCGGGAGGCCGCAGACGCCTCTGTGCCCTGAGTACCAGGTGCCATGAGGAGCAGGGAGGATGGAGCCCTGCTTTTCCCCGCCTGTCCAATACCAAACGCGTGTCCCCAGAGCCCAGCCCTCATGACAGTCTCCAGGAGAGTGCTCCTGGCCAGCCCAGAGGTGGGGCAGGAGCCCGGCCAGGGAATAGCATGCCAGGCAGAGGTACCAGGTGGGGTCGCCTGCCCTGCCCCCTCCAGACCCCCCACCCGGGACCCTCCCTCGCAGAGCCTGTCCCTGGGCCGGGAGCCCTGCTGACCCAGGAGCCCTGTGCGCAGGGCCAGCCCCTCTGCACGCAGCTCCGCGGTGCTTAGCCCCGTCTCAGCCGTCGTGCTGCCCTGCTGCCGGCTGTATAGTGCACGGCCTGTAAAACAGAGTGTCGTCGGGATCTACCGTCTGGGGGCCGAGCTTAGGGACCCTCCATCCGTCATGCCTCTCAGGGGGAGCACGTGCTGCCCACTCGGGCTCACAGGCCTTCTTGGGCTGGACCCCCTGCACCTCCTGCAACACTTTCCCTGAACTGTCTCTCATCAGGCAGTGGGAGCAGCTGACACGCAGGGGTGGGGGGACGAGGGACCCGGCAGGAGTAACAGTAAACAGAGGTGGTGAGAGCAGCTTTCCGGGAGCCCTCACCTGCTTCCAGGGGGAAAGGGCAGGAAACGAGCAGCCCGGGATCGATGGGCCCACACCCCCAAGCTCAGCCCGAAGGAGGAGAACCGCAGCTCTGACAGCTCTGGAGACAGGAGGAGAGACGGGGGACCCCTGACCTTCCGAAATCCCCGGTCCTGCCCTGGGCGCGAATCTTGGAGGTTGGGCAGGGACACAGGACTAATGCGGGGGGACAGGAAGGTGTCCCAACACCAGGGCAGGCCCAGCTCAGTTTCCAAATCTGTAAAAGAGGAACAGAAAAGCGGTGCCCGCCCAGGGAGCTGCGTGAGCTCACGGCAGGCAGCCCGCAGCCAAGAGCCCGGACATCCCGCTCATCACACCGCCACGGAGCCCACGCCCCGTGGACCGCCCTCCTCGGCACAGCCTTGTCCTTGGGAGGGAGGAATCTGCTAGAAGAACTGCCCAGAGGCCGGTCAGTGCTGACCCGGGGGGTAGCTGAGGTGCCCTGGCTTCCCCTTCTCTTCCAGACACTTGGATTTGGCTGGATTCAAGCAACATGGTTGCTGCTATAATTTCTATTACAGTTGACGTCGCCCAGCATTCGTGGTGCTCCCTGTGGGCCAGGCGCCGTGATAGTGTTTTCCATGGACCCCTCATTTGATCGCAGAGTGGCCTGGTAAGAGTCGCCGAGGAGGGACTCAGTCACAGGGACACTGGTGCAGCCCCTGCTCCGTGTCTGGCCCGGGCCTGGGGTGGATCCAGAGGAGTCCATGGCTTGGGGGCTGCGGACAGACACGAAAACCGACAAGCTTGTTTTTGTAGTTTAAAAAAAAAAAAAAAACACGTAAAGTAAAATGAAAATGTACCATCTTAACCGCTTTTAAGTGCTTACTGGCATTAAGTACGTTCGCGGTGTCATGCCACCATCCATCTCCATCTTGCAAAGCTGGTTTAGTGAGGCGCTGAGAGCGTGGGCTGCTGGACTCACATCCCGGTAGGTTCGTTTTTGTAGTTTAAAAAAAAAAAAAAAACACGTAAAGTAAAATGAAAATGTACCATCTTAACCGCTTTTAAGTGCTTACTGGCATTAAGTACGTTCGCGGTGTCATGCCACCATCCATCTCCATCTTGCAAAGCTGGTTTAGTGAGGCGCTGAGAGCGTGGGCTGCTGGACTCACATCCCGGCTCTGCCACGCACAGCTGTGTGGCTTGGGCCATCGCCTCACCTCTCTGTGACCCTCATGTCTTGTCTCTAAGCAGGGATAACTGCTTAAAGAACTTTTTCATCTTGCAAACTGGAAACTCTGTACCCTTTCAAGCCCCCGCCGCCAGCCCTGACAGCCACCCTTCTGCTTTCTGTCCCTATGAGTCTGACCACTTACCCACCTCACATGGGCTTGGCCGGGCTGCGCCTGCCCCTCCCTGAGTGCAGCGTCCTCCAGGGTCATCACGTCGGAGCAGGGGTCAGGGCTTCGTCCTCGCTCGGGCTGGATCGCACCGTGTGGATGTGTTTTGTCTGCCTGGTCATCAGGCTGGCGGGTTGCTTGATGCCAGACTGTGGGGCAGAAGTGGTCAACAGTGGTGTCTCCCCACTGCCCTTCCCTCCGGGAGGCCGCAGACGCCTCTGTGCCCTGAGTACCAGGTGCCATGAGGAGCAGGGAGGATGGAGCCCTGCTTTTCCCCGCCTGTCCAATACCAAACGCGTGTCCCCAGAGCCCAGCCCTCATGACAGTCTCCAGGAGAGTGCTCCTGGCCAGCCCAGAGGTGGGGCAGGAGCCCGGCCAGGGAATAGCATGCCAGGCAGAGGTACCAGGTGGGGTCGCCTGCCCTGCCCCCTCCAGACCCCCCACCCGGGACCCTCCCTCGCAGAGCCTGTCCCTGGGCCGGGAGCCCTGCTGACCCAGGAGCCCTGTGCGCAGGGCCAGCCCCTCTGCACGCAGCTCCGCGGTGCTTAGCCCCGTCTCAGCCGTCGTGCTGCCCTGCTGCCGGCTGTATAGTGCACGGCCTGTAAAACAGAGTGTCGTCGGGATCTACCGTCTGGGGGCCGAGCTTAGGGACCCTCCATCCGTCATGCCTCTCAGGGGGAGCACGTGCTGCCCACTCGGGCTCACAGGCCTTCTTGGGCTGGACCCCCTGCACCTCCTGCAACACTTTCCCTGAACTGTCTCTCATCAGGCAGTGGGAGCAGCTGACACGCAGGGGTGGGGGGACGAGGGACCCGGCAGGAGTAACAGTAAACAGAGGTGGTGAGAGCAGCTTTCCGGGAGCCCTCACCTGCTTCCAGGGGGAAAGGGCAGGAAACGAGCAGCCCGGGATCGATGGGCCCACACCCCCAAGCTCAGCCCGAAGGAGGAGAACCGCAGCTCTGACAGCTCTGGAGACAGGAGGAGAGACGGGGGACCCCTGACCTTCCGAAATCCCCGGTCCTGCCCTGGGCGCGAATCTTGGAGGTTGGGCAGGGACACAGGACTAATGCGGGGGGACAGGAAGGTGTCCCAACACCAGGGCAGGCCCAGCTCAGTTTCCAAATCTGTAAAAGAGGAACAGAAAAGCGGTGCCCGCCCAGGGAGCTGCGTGAGCTCACGGCAGGCAGCCCGCAGCCAAGAGCCCGGACATCCCGCTCATCACACCGCCACGGAGCCCACGCCCCGTGGACCGCCCTCCTCGGCACAGCCTTGTCCTTGGGAGGGAGGAATCTGCTAGAAGAACTGCCCAGAGGCCGGTCAGTGCTGACCCGGGGGGTAGCTGAGGTGCCCTGGCTTCCCCTTCTCTTCCAGACACTTGGATTTGGCTGGATTCAAGCAACATGGTTGCTGCTATAATTTCTATTACAGTTGACGTCGCCCAGCATTCGTGGTGCTCCCTGTGGGCCAGGCGCCGTGATAGTGTTTTCCATGGACCCCTCATTTGATCGCAGAGTGGCCTGGTAAGAGTCGCCGAGGAGGGACTCAGTCACAGGGACACTGGTGCAGCCCCTGCTCCGTGTCTGGCCCGGGCCTGGGGTGGATCCAGAGGAGTCCATGGCTTGGGGGCTGCGGACAGACACGAAAACCGACAAGCTCTCACAGGATACGAGCTGGCCGTTCGCTGTGTGGACGCTGAACGCTCAGGCCTGGGAAAGCTTGCGAAGGGGGACGGATATGGCTGGGGGCGCAGAGCTCCAGGTGGTCTCCCCCCGGTCAGCACCCCACCCCAAACCGCTCGCCATCAGCACCAGAGGAAATGGCGGCTGCACAGCCCGGGGGCAGGGGACGGTGCAGTGGGGACAGACTGCCTTCGGCCGCTCACACCCCTCCAGGGCATCCGAATCCCAGCCTCGCCCACGGCCCTGCACAGCCGTCCTGGCCCAGCCGGGCGTCACACCCTCAGTTCCAGGGCCAGAACCTCCAGGTTACCCAGCCTGCTTAGTTCTGGTCCCCTGGCCTTGCTGAGACCACATGTCCTGCTCACTGGCCAGCCAGGGTCACCAGGACCTGTGCCAGCCTCCACGCTGTGGACCGTCCTTGCAGCCAGCACTCCATACCCACCAGGCAGTGCAGCCCTGGGCCCTTCTCAGCCTCCCTGGGCCTCCCCAGTGGAGGGGGTCAAGGAGACCCGGTTGCACCACCCCAGCTCCCGGAGCCCAGGGTTCAAGGGTCCTACAGTCTTCTGAGCTCTGGTGTCCTCAGCCTCGGCAGGGAGCGCACTGCTCCCACCCATGCTGGGCGGCCGGCCAGGTGGGGAGGCCCGCCTGGCCGCCCGGTGGCTCTTGCCGCCCTGGTCCACTAGAAGCTGCTGGCTTTGCTTGTCTGGTGCCCCAGCCCCGCCGTCCATCTCGTATCAGAATCTGCGGAGCCCGCGGCTCCTGCCCTCACAGGCACTGGCCTGATCCGGTGGGTGTCACTGTGTCCCAAGCTGCCCCACCCCTCACAGGATGCTGGGCGATGCAGCGAGCTGGGCGCTGGCGGGAAAGGTTGGTGTGTTCAGTCCAGGGCGTTTGCTGTGACCGTGTTGGAATCGGGCGGGGCCTCGGCCTGTGCCAGGGTGGCCTGCCTGCTGGTGCTGCTTAGCCTGTGGCACGGGAGGGCGGGGGGCAGGCGGGGGGGACAGGGAGACGGTCCTCGGAGCCGCGAGTGGAGCGCTCTGCTCCCCGGGATCGTGCCGCGGGCACAAAGAAGCCCACCTGGGTCAGCTCGAGGGCTCATCTTTGGCTGACTGGAGACCCACGCGAGGGCCCACAGATACGTGTGCACTCATTCAGAGAGGGTGCTGGCCAAGAGCACACATGCATGCACACGTGTGTGAAGCCGTGAACGGGCAGCCCCGTGACGTCACCCAGGGAGGGTGGCCCCATGGAGCTCGCAGGATGGACTCGGCCCCAGCCGCACTCCTGAGTGAAACTACAAATTCCACGTCCAGGAGGAGGGAGAGCGGGTGCCGCGGCCGCTGCCGTCGGGCCAGTCGGATGGAGTCAAGCGGGCAGGGGGTGGGGGCACAGTGACGAAGCTGGTACTCGGGGCTCCACAGGGCAAGGACCCCGTGGCAGCCAGCGGGCCCAGGGACACACAGGCCCCCACGCTGGGCCATGGCAGAGGCCTGGCAAAGGGGGCAGCGGGGGTCAGAGGCCACAGGGAGGAAGGACATGAGGGGATGCTGGCCGTGAGGGCCGGGCTGGCTTGGTCTTTGGGTCTCTGGACTCGGCCTGAGACCTGTGCCCCCGGGGCTGGCCCAGACCTCAGGGTGGGAGGGGAGTTACCGTCCGATGGACCAAGGCAGGTCTGCCAGCGTCCAGAGCTCTCACGAGCGCTGCAGGGAGGGAAGGCGCTGTGCTGGACGTGGGGTCAGGGACGGTGGTGGCAGGAGGTGGAAGGGAAGCAGAGAGGATGCAGTTAGTGGTGGGTGAGGCAGCACAGACGAGCGCCTCAGACGCCACGGAGGGGGACTCAGGAGGTCTTGGGGAGGGCACGTCAGGGGGGCGGGCCAGGCAGTGGGGTGGGCTGTGCAGACAGATCTCGATGGGAGGCCGTGGAGGAAAGAGCAGGCCTGGACCGGCATCCGGGCGCGGCCCGGCGGATGCAGGGAGCAGTGGGAACAGCCCGGGATTTCTGTGCTGGCCGCCGAGACGAGGAGGAAGATGGAGCTGCTCTGGGAGGAAGACGACGGTGGGGTCTCTGCTGTGTTTAAGGTGTCCGTGGAACATTCCAGACACAGAACAGCTCCAGGCTGGAGGAGGGGACTGAGGCCAGAGCAGGCAGGGGGAGGGGGAGGCCACGGGGAGCCCCTCGGGTGTGCCGGCTGCGTGGCCAGATGGGAGCTGAGGTCGGGAAGTGACGTGACCTCCCTGCTGTGCTGGACAGGCCCTGAGGTGTCCCCGTGACCTCTGACGCCCGCTGTCCACGCCTTCAGTGTGGACATGCCTGTGACCAGGAAAACGTGGTCAAGGTGATGGGCTGTCCCTCCTGCGGTCTCACAGTGTCCTGGAGGACGCGTCCCGGCGGCAGACTTGCCCCGGGTGCCCTCCCTGCTGTCCCAGGGCATGGGTGGCCGTGTTGGCCGAGGACACGGGGCAGGGAGCTGAGGGCAGTGCCGCCCACAGTCCTGTGACTTTGGGGCAGTGGCCTCTGCCGCCCCCCAACCCCGGCCGTGGAAGCAAGCGCACCCCGTTCAGCCCTCCAGGAGCCCCTGCGCAGGGGACCCCGCACGTCGGCTGGGCTCCTGACCCACGGAAGGTGGAGATGGAAGAGTAGTGGGTGGTTAGAGCTGTAAGCACGTGACCACAGGTTGGCTGCAGGAGAACACAGGGGCGCTTGTCCTGGGGACAGTGACGTTCTCTTAAAAGCTGGTGCGGTTGCCAAAAGGGGGCAGGGACAGAGATACAGGGAGGAAGGGGGAAGAGGGGTCGGGGAGGCAGCTCCTGCCAAGACCAAGCCTCCCCCAGCCCCAGGCCAAGCCGAGGGCCAGAAGCTGGACTCCATGCAGGGGCCGCTCCCCGGTCCACAGATGGCAGAGCCGGGCCCGCCCTTACTGCCCCCCCTACCACCAGGGGAGGACCGCGGCCGTGCCACTCTCTGCCCGCCTGCCCAGGGCTCCCGTCAGCACCTCCCTGCTGGGTGCCCTCCCCGCCCAGCCCTGCACGGCCACCCCAAGACCCTCTGCGTGGTGGCTCTTCACAGGGGGCGTTCGGCCCAGCCGGCCACTGTCAGACGGTGCAGATCTCCATCCGGTCTGTGTCCCTCTGGTCGCTGTCCCCACCTTGAGCCAAGCCGCGGGTCACCCGTGTGCTCCAGGCCCAGCCCAGAGCAGCAGCAGGAACTCCCGAGATGAAGCCCTCCTGCAGGGAGGCTGTGGGACGAGTGGACGCCCTTCTGCCCAAAGACCACGCCACTGATTTAGGAACTCCAGTCAACCCACTGGGGCTGAGAGCTTGTTCCGTTCAAATTCCTGCAGTGATGCAGGGGGGACCACGCAGACCAGACCCCCATTTTCACTCTTTACTAAGAATCCAAACCTGATCCCAAGGCCATATCTGAAAAACCAAGGAAGAAAACGAGGGAACCACCTCAGACAGACGACCGATGAACTGTGTTTCCTGACTCTTGGGCAGAAGAAACCCAAAGCTGTTCCGCCCGAGCCGAGCTGACGTCCTTCTGCCCCAGCCGGGGCCTGGTCTCCTGGCGAGAAGGGAACGAGATGGCGCGAGGCTTGGGGTCCAGGATGCAGGACCCCCAGGGCCCAGCCACCCCTCCTTCTCAGCCCCCACCGTGAAAGCCCGCTGGGGAGCCCCTTCCTGGGGTTGGCCCTAGGGGGGCCGGCCTGCAGGCAGGAGGCACTGTGCATGGGGCACCTGGATGTGAGCAGCTCCGCAGACTCCAGGACCTTGGGCCCTTCCAAGCCTCGGTTTCCTCAAGTGTACAATGGGTATGAAACCTCCCTGCCTGCCCCACAGGCTGCTGTGGAGATAAAGGACCGGCTTTATGAAGAAATGAATCCCACCTGCCCAGGGCAGGGCTGTGAGCTGCAGGGCCAACCCTGAGCCCTCCTGGGCATCACGCCCTCCTCGTGGGTGGAAGGAGCTGTGGACCCCTCTGTGTCCAGTCCCCTGCGGGGAAGCAGACAGAGGTGGTGGGTGGAGAGGCCCCCGTGTCCTGCCCCCTCCCCCGTGGAGCCACTGTGGGTGCAGTGGCCAGGGAGGAGAGGCCTGGGGCCGGTTAATGGAGTGCGGATTGACTGGACAGGAGCTGGTTAGCTCTGGCATCTGGCTTGTCCTGAGCAGCGGCCGCAGGATCAATACTAATCCCTTGATCCCATTAGGGCCCCTGCAGGTCTCGGGGACGGCGTCCAGCCTCCCTCCCGGGCACTGTCTGGGGCTGGAGGGTAGAACTGGAGCCCTAACCACACCCGCCTGCTGTCTGCTGTTAACCCCTCCCCGTGTCCTGCTTCCTGCAGCCCCTGGCACCCCTGCCCGTCCTCTCACACCACCACCCGGCCCCCCACAACCCGGGCCCTGACATCTGCTCGGCCCCAGCGGGACTCAGGCTCCCAGTGTCGGGCCCGTTTCTTTCCTCCCGGGCACGGCAGTGCTCTCCTCACCACCTCTCCTCCAGTGACTCAGGACCGATGTCCTCAGGGGGCTGGGGGTCCCCTCTGGCGGTCAGCGATCCAAGAGTCCATAATGTTGGTTCCCAGCCTGTTTGCACCAGTTTCTGCTTGTTCTCATCATCACGGAATACGACATAAACCAAGAAACACGAGCTGGAAAGAGAGAAATGTGTCGTTCCTAGGAAAACTAAGCTGAATGCTCTCAGAAGATTCCATGAGGCCAGTCTAGGGAAAACGTTCTCCAAATGAGGTGAAGATTGGTGGGAAACAGCACAATTGTAAAGGATGCGGCGCAGGTTCCTCACCGAGTGTCCCAAGGTCTTGGATCACTTCCGAGAAGTCGTCGCTGAGGCCAAAGGCGGTGTGCCCAGCGGGGCGACTCCCAGAGGGTGGCGAGCTCCCAGGACAGGCCTCAGCCCCGCTTCCCAAGCGGGCAGTGCCACGCTGGCCAGTGAAGAGCCTGTGGTCGGGGACAGGACCGCTGATCGTGCAGTTGTCGGGACACATGCAGTGTCCGCATCACCTCGAAGGACTCTTCACCCCGCGGCCTCCTGTGACCGCCACCGTCCCGGGCTTATGGGCACCACGGCTCCTACCCTGCTCCAGAGGCGAGGGCTGGGGTGGTCTGTGTGAAACTGACCTCCGCCACACACGTGCACACGCCATCTCCGCAGCACCTCCCCGAGGGGTGGGACGGAGCCGTGTGAAGCCCCTTTCCCTGCTGCCGTGTGGTCCAGGGAATCCAGCAGGGCCTTGCCCACCACCGATGCTGAACTAGTATTTGCTGAATGGAGTTAAACCAGCCTCCTCTGCAGGTACTGGGACGCGGGTGAGGTTTTCGTCTGAATCCTGCAGCTCAGGAGGCAGCCTATCCCTGCATTTGGAATCGTCCAGCCTGGAAGCCAACCTTGTCCTGGCCCTGCCTCCCCAGGCCCAGCCTCTCCTGTCCAGCCTGCCCGGCTGCAGCCCAGCCTTGGACACATCGGGGCCCCCCATCTGGGTCCCAGACACCCCCTGGTTCTCACAACTCATGACACCCTAAAACCCATAGGCAAATTCCTATAACTAGGTCTCCCCAGACGTGGCCAGTCTCCAGGGCTGCTTGGCCCATGAATCAGCTGTTACACTGGCCTCTTGCTTTGACTTTGGCCTTGAATGCCACCCGACCCCGTTTTCTCACCAGAGCCCTGTCTTAACCTCAAGGTGCTAAAATGGCAGAACTGAAACTTCATAAGAACCTCCCAGTCCAGCCCTGTGTGTGGAGATGAGGGTGGAGGCCGAGGCGGACAAGCGGGGGCCCCGGGGGCAGCAGCCAGAGCACTGTCCCGCCCCCTCACGTCCCCTGTGCTGTCCCATGGGGCTCACACGCCCCGCGGCGCAGCCTTGTCTGTGTCCCGCCGAGGCCCCCCGTCTGCACTTGCTGAGGGGCTGGGCGGCGGGGGCCAGTCACGGACACGAACTGCGGTGGCTGGCGGGGAGTCCTGGCCTCGGCGGACACCGGGCCCCACCCTCGCTCTCGCCGGCAGGACCTCGCTTCAAGCACCACAGTCTCCCTGCCGCACCCCTCCTCCTGGCTCTGGGTGCGGCCGAGCCCCTCCTCCATCTTTGCACTGACTCCTCTGCCCGTGGCCACCAAGGGCCCAGGGCGGCCCTGGGTCTGCGGCTGCTTGAGCCTGGACCACAGGCAGGCTGCCCGCCACCCCTCCAGGGCCAGGCGGGAAAAGTGGGCCGAGGCCAGTGGTCATCCTTGCAGCCCCGTCTCACACTTGGGCCTCTGGGTCTGGGGTAGCTTCCGCTGCTCCCAGCCCAGGTCCCCCCAGGCCTCTGCTCCCTGATGCCCAAGCCCAGGCCCCATTTCCCTCAGACCCGCCCCCTGCTGGCCAGCTGGTGCTCTCCAAGGCTGGGGGCTCTCCCTGCTCTGCTTCATAACCGCCTGGTAATTCGCTCCATGATTTTGCTGCTATGCTTATAATAGCCTCCATTAAAGTTATGGGGGTTTCAAGCCGTAATGGCTTCCAGAGTAATTAATGCACAACTGGGTTTATGGCTAAGTTTATTTTTAGAGCTTTTCTGCCCGCCCCACCCCCTTCCTTTCATAGAAGTTTTGACCAGATAGAGCGGATGGGATCAGAGCCTCCCTCCAAGGCCCTGGCGTCCACGGCCCCCTTTCCTCTCCTAGTACCCCTCCTGCTCCCCCCAGGGGGGTGCTGGGCCCTGCAGGGGGCCTCCCGGAAGGGGCTCTGGGGCCTGACCCTCCTTCCCGAGCTCCTGACGCAGCTCAGACCCAAAGGGCCCGGATTCAGGTCTGGCTCCACTGCACGCCGACGGTGACTTGGACAAGACGCGGACCCTCACGGCCTCTGCAAACTCCAGGTGGAAGGGGTCGAGGTCAGCGCCTGCGGCCCAGGCGTTGGGAAGACTGAACGTGGAGTGTCAAGTGCATCTCTGGCCCCACAAATGCTCCCCACCAGCTGTTCTTTGCTCAAACTGCAGCCCGGGCGGCCGAGGGAGGGGCAGGTGCCGGAGGCTGGAGGCTGCCCCAGCGCAGCTGCCTGAGTGCCAGGGCAGGCCAGCTCCCCACGGCTTCCCTGCCAGAACCAGAGCCTCCCCAAGACCAGGATGCCTGGAAAAGCTCCAGGGCGATCAGAGGACCAGAGGAGACCTCCCAGCCAGCCCTACTGGAAGCGCCTCTGACCCCCATCACGTGGCCTGAGACAGCCCCGCCAAACCGAGGCCCCAACTCAGCCCTTCGCAGCCCTGCCTGTGGCCTTGGAGCAGGGCAGGGGCTGGGCGGGGATGTAGCACGAGCTCACGCAGCACAGGAGACCCAGACAGGCATCCTGGGTGGGACTCTGGGCTCCCACCTGCTCGGGCCACGACAAGGAGTGTGGAGGAGACAGCTTGCACCCCAGGATCATTCCCTGCTCTGTGCCTGCACCGTTTAACCCCGGTGGCAGGGGGGCGGGCCGTGCACCATCTGACTCCAAGGAGGCTGTGGAGCCAGGGGCGGCAGGGGCAGCGGGGCCACCCCGGGAGACCACAGTGCCCGTCACTGGAAGACAACACGGTTCTTGCACCAGGCATGGGGACTGCTGGCAGAGAGAGGACCAGGCAAGGAGGAGGACGCACTGTCTCCAAAACAGGAGCCCAGGTCCTGCTCAGCCCTGGCTCTCAGCTCCGTGGGGGACGGATGTGCGTCTGCGGGGGGCTGGGTGGGCAGCGAGCGGCCTCGGGGGCTCGGTGTGCCGGTGCTGGGCACTGGGGTGGCCCACACACCGGGACAGGCCAGGGCCACCCATGGCTGTCCTCCCTCACGCCTCCCCGTGTGGACCCCAGCTGCATCTTGCACGGCACTCAGCTCAGAAGTGAGGAGGAAGGTGAACGTTGGGATGTGACAGTTTCCATGGCGGTCTGGAGGCTGAGCGCCTGTCTCCTGGCACGTGGGCAGCCGGGCCGGAGGGGAACTCTACCCACAGGGCACCTCTCCTGGAGCCCCTGCTGCTGCCATTTGAGTGCCGTCTCCCCGGGACATGGCAGCCCTACCGGGAGCATGTCTCCTGGCTGACGCCCAGCTGCAGCGCCCGGCCTCCGCCCTACCTCTGCGGGGGCTTCACAAGAATAGATCCTGTCCAGGTCCACTCCTTAATCCAGGCTGTGAAATAACCATCTGGGCACAAGCCTGTGACCATCACAGCCGCTGACTCGTTCCGAGTGCTTGCTGTGTCCATCTGGTGCCAGCCCACGGGCTCCACGGGTGTTAACGCATTTAATTCCCAGAAGCCTTGGGAAGTAGGTGCTGAAGGCGCCCATTTCATAGATGAGAAAACTGAGGCACAGAAGTGAGTTGGGGTTAAACCCAGGCAGGTGTGTCTGAGCCCTGAGTGGACAGCACCCACCGCCACCTGTGAGGACAGAGGCTGGCCGCACCCCACGGACTGGCAGAAGCCAGGCTCCACCCTGAAAACACGATGCTGTGCGTCCCGAGCCGGCCAGCGGGGGCCCGTTCTGCCCAGGTCTCTGGCCGCCACCTTTGCTCTCTCTTGCAGGTGTCCACCCCGCAGGGTTCCTGACCCACCTCAGAAGGCAACACCCACCAGACTCCGGTAGGGCCGGACTCCGCAGACCTGCTTCGGCAATGGGTGGGTTGTGAGCGTGGTCAGGCCTGCTGGCCAGCATTCAGCTTCCCGCTGCCCCGTGCCTGGCCCACCCGGCCCATTCCTGTTCTTTTCTCCCCTGTGCTCGCCGCCGTCCGCTGCCGTCGCTCAGGTAACGAGGAGCTGTGGGCCCAGCCAGCCTTGGAGATGCCGAAGAGACGGGACATCCTTGCGATCTTCCTCATCGTGCTGCCTTGGACGCTGCTGGTCACCGTGTGGCACCAGAGCACCATCGCGCCCCTGCTCGCCGCACACAAGGGTGAGCCCCCACCCGGCCCCACCTGCCGGGCTTTGCTGACGGGGTGACCACAGCCAGGGCTTCTGGAGTCCTGACTCTCACCCGCTCGGTAGCTGGGGAACCGAGGACGAGCCAGGCTGATGACCGTACCCTCGTGGGTGGGGTGGGGGGGTCTCGGCCCGTTTGGGGCTCTGATGATGCCACACATACAGGCACAGACTCACGGGGCAACTCTGCACCTGTTCCCAGGACGTGCACCCCGGGAGGGCTCAGGGGTGGGTGGCCAGGATTCCCGGCCTGCGTTGTTTAAAACCTTTCAGGGCGAGTGTGTTGTTCGCTCCTCTTTTCCTGGCCAGGAAGCCCTGATCCAGTGCCAACTGCTGAAAATAGGCTGGACAGAGGCAAGTCCCCCGGAGCCGGGTTAGAACTGGCTTCGTCTGGCTCCCAGCCCAGAGCTTTTCCCTCTCACACCAGGGCCCCCTATGCCCCAAACCCGTACACGTGCGCATCCCCCCGCGCCTGCCCCTCACGGCCAGTCTCCAGTCCCGCACTCCCTCGCTCTCTGTTCGAGCCCTTCTCCCATGGGAGCCCGGGGAGCCTGATGAAACACAGAGGTGCCCAGGCACGTCCCAGGGAGAAAGCTGACAGGACTGGGGTGGGTGGGGGGATGCTGGGAATCGGTGATTTGGGTGCAGGCAGGGCCAAGAGCCACAGTCTGAAGCTGGGCTGCTCCACAGTTACACATTGGGGCCTGCTCAGCCCCGGTGGGTCCTGAGGCTTCTGTGAGGAAGGGCCAGGCTGAAGATGGCTAAATGCCCACTGCCTGCTGGGGCACCTGGAGCTGTCCTCCTCCCAATCCAGCACCTCTCCTTGGTGCTTACTTTTTTTTTTTTTGTGGCCATGCTGCTGGGCCTGTGGGATCTTAGTTCCCCGACCAGGGATTGAACCCGGGGCCTGGCGGTGAAGTGCGAGCCCTAACCCCTGGACCGCCAGGGAAGCCCCTGGCGCTTATCATTTTAGAGTTGTCACCCAACAGCACATCACTACATTTACCACATGTAAAGGGACATAATACCACGTGGCTTCCGTTCCCGGCAGGGCTCTGGGGTCAGAGACGCCAGGCTGCTTCGCTCAGCACTGCCCTTCCTGCCTGAGGACAGGGAACTGGCATCCGCTCTCCCCAGAGCAGCCAAGACAGAACGAAGGCAGCAGCAAAGGAAGTTAGGGAGGCCTTAGGACCCAAAGGCGGCAGAAGC
Source organism: Neophocaena asiaeorientalis asiaeorientalis (assembly GCF_003031525.2). Classification (NCBI taxonomy): domain Eukaryota; kingdom Metazoa; phylum Chordata; class Mammalia; order Artiodactyla; family Phocoenidae; genus Neophocaena; species Neophocaena asiaeorientalis. Next base: position 3,836,376 of record NW_020174430.1, on the reverse strand, counting down.
CCTGACCCAGCCCTGTTGTAGGCACGGAGAATGTACCGGGGCACAGACCTGCCGGCGGGGGGGTGATTTGAGCGGCAGAAAGGGACAGGGAGGGAGAGGGACTCTCAGTGTCCTTCCCGGGCCTTGGTTTCCAAAACTTTACTCACGGCAGGACAAACTAAACTTTACTTATACCCTGGTCAGAAGCTGCTCTCCTCAAGCTTGTTGTCTTTCACAGTCTGACCCAAAACTCCTCCTGCAAGTGCCCTTGGCTACCTGCAACTGCGCTAGTCTCCCGACCCTGCACCCACGGCCCAGGCGCAGGCTCCCACTACCACTGTGTGTCTCGTCGTGGGTGTCTGGTTGGCCTTTGGGAGCTCCCTGAGAGGCGGGAGCACGTGTGTCCCCGCCCCTCGGCGCCCAGCGTCCAACCCCACGCCAGCACCCGGGCTAACAAGAACCCTGGGAAGGAGGGAGGGGGAGGCAGCTGGCTGGACCCCACTTCGCCCCCTGCAGGTAACCACTCACGCCATCCTTTCCATAGTTGCAAGAAGCCATGAGGAACAGGGCCGCTTACCAGGGATGGTGAGCCTCGAGGCAGACTTACGAGCCCTTTAACCCACATGCAACTCGATAAAGGAGATGCAGGTATTGGCTCCATTTTGCAGTTTCTAAAACTGAGGCACCAGAAGCCAAGCACCCTGCTCACGGCCGTATGGTTAGTACAGAGTGGCGCAGGGTCTGAGCCCAGGCACTCAGATCCCTAGGTCTGTCCTCTGACGCGTGCCACCTCCTGCTGAGATGGTGTGAGAGCAGTGAGGGGCCCACAGTCTTTCAAACAGGAAGACACACCTCAGAGAGAAGGGACTCTTTAAGAACAAGCATACCCGTGGGGGCTTCCTTGGTGGCGCAGTGGTTACGAACCCGCCTGCCAATACAGGGGACACGGGTTCGAGCCCTGGTCCGGGAAGATCCCACATGCCGCGGAGCAACTAAGCCCGTGCGCCACAACGACTGAGCCTGTGCTCTAGAGCCCGCGAGCCACAACCACTGAGCCCGCGTGCCACAACTAGTGAAGCCTGAGCACCCTAGAGCCCATGCTATGCAACAAGAGAAGCCACCACAATGAGAAGCCCACGCACCACAATGAAGGGTAGCCCCCGCTCACTGCAACTAGAGAAAGCCCGCACCCAGCAACAAAGACCCAACGCAGCCTAAATAAATAATTTTTTAAAGTAAGTAAACATTTTTTTAAAAAGATATGAATCAACACCATTTAAAAAAGAAAGAATACCCATAGGCTGATTTCCCCTCATGAGAGGACTGCTGGCTTTGCCCATGGGGAGAATGTCCAGGATGCAAGAGAGAGCTTGGTCATTAGAGCCGCCCCAGCGGGCACAGGGTGCCTTCCGGAGAGAGGGGCTCTCATCCCTGTGAGTGTATCACAGAGGCCAGGCCTCTGCCAGGTTTCACACACGCCTCTCCTGGGGTCCTTGGGGACACATGGGCACACACGGCTGGGTGTGGGGCAGGTAGGGTTCCAGGTGGCTGAAAGAGTGTGACCGGAAAGTGCAGATTAGGAGACAGACACCAAACCCCAGAAGAGCTGAGATGGGTCTCCACCCTCTGCCCCTTTGCACAAATGTGAGAATAAAGTCAGCAACGACAGGCACAGGGTTCAGAATTATCTTGCCAGCTATGGGCAACACCCTAGAAGAAAATGCAGTAGTTAAGTATCAGATACTCTGCACCGAGATTCAGAAGCTGGATTAAGTAAGCCCCGCTTGACTCCAGGGTTTGTGAAAAATCGGGGCGAGGTAACCGCAGACTCCCGGTTCCACGGTTTGTTGTAGCCACGACAGCACTAACACTGCCCTCCGGCATGGGAGGCAGTGCCTGGGGCTCTGCAGCCCCAGCCTGTGCGAGGCAGTGCAGTCAGCTCTGGCCAGGTGAGAAGGGTATAGGGTGGTGAGGAGAGGACACTTTGTCACATAAAACCCGAACCGCGGATGCAATCTTGGAATTTGGCCAGCTGCCCTCAAATAGCTACAGAGCTGTCAAATGCGAGAAGGAGGGAGAGGTTATTTCTGTGTCATCTCGGGAGTCAGAACTAGCAAAACCCAGGGGAGGATGTCAGGCAAGCAGCCTTGACCGCCAGCTTCAGCCCACAGGGCCCCAGGCAGGGATGCGCTGACGTTCCCGCGGGTGGAGCAGAGGAGAGCTGCATGGGGCGGGGGGGCCGAGGTACCTGCAGCGGAGCTGCCCACACCGCCCCCCCCTCCAACCCGCAGATGACGGCAGCGATCCCCGACGCGAGGCGCCACCCGGCGTGGACCCCAGGGAGTACTGCATGTCCGACCGCGACATCGTGGAGGTGGTGCGCACCGAGTACGTGTACACGCGGCCCCCGCCCTGGTCCGACACGCTGCCCACCATCCACGTGGTGACGCCCACCTACAGCCGTCCGGTACAGAAGGCTGAGCTGACGCGTTTGGCCAACACACTGCTGCACGTGCCCAACCTGCACTGGCTGGTGGTGGAGGACGCGCCGCGCCGCACGCCGCTGACCGCGCGCCTCCTGCGCGACACCGGCCTCAACTACACGCACCTGCACGTGGAGACGCCGCGCAACTACAAGCTGCGCGGGGACGCGCGCGACCCGCGCATCCCGCGGGGCACCATGCAGCGCAACCTGGCCCTGCGCTGGCTGCGTGAGACCTTCCCGCGCAACTCCAGCCAGCCCGGCGTCGTGTACTTCGCGGACGACGACAACACCTACAGCTTGGAGGTTTTCGAGGAGGTGCGCGCTTCGTGGACATATATGGGGCCCGGGGAGGGTGCGGACCCGGCGCGGCCTTCAGCCCCGTCTGGCGAAGGGGGAGGAGATTGGCCTCGGCCGCAGCCCTGGCTTGCGGGCACTGTCTGCACGAGGGCTTCCAGTGGAGGGACAGGGAAAGGGGGTTCCCTGTCGACTCTCTGAGTGTCCTCCGGGTCTGGGAGTCACGACAGTGGGGGGGGGGGAAGGAGTCATTTCAGACTCTAAATTGGGGAGACAGAAGTTTTGCAGCAAAGGACAAAGAGGGCAGGTCCTGTGACAAGGCGAGTATCAGCTGGTTGGAGGGGTGGCCTTGCCCTCGGCCCAGGCGTGCTCCTCGGCGGATGCCCACCCCGAGCAGCCCGGGTGCCCCGACTCCCATCCCTGCCCATGCGCCCTGACCCTTCTCCTTCTGTAGATGCGCAGCACCAGGCGGGTGTCCGTGTGGCCCGTAGCCTTCGTCGGCGGCCTTCGGTACGAGGCCCCGAGGGTCAATGGGGCCGGGAAGGTGGTCGGCTGGAAGACTGTGTTCGACCCCCACCGGCCGTTTGCAATAGACATGGCGGGGTTTGCGGTCAACCTGCGGCTCATTCTGCAGCGAAGCCAGGCCTACTTCAAGCTCCGCGGCGTGAAGGGAGGCTACCAAGAAAGCAGCCTCCTGCGAGAACTTGTCACCCTCGGTGACCTGGAGCCCAAGGCGGCCAACTGCACCAAGGTAAGACCCTCAGCAGAGCTGACAGCTGCGATGCAAGCTTTCTCCAGCCCGCAGAGCCCTCCCTCTAGATCGGGGAGAAGGAAGTAGGGCCCCAGACAGCCTGCGAAGGAGAACCAGCTTCCCAAGACGGCAGCTTATCGCCCTTCAGGAGCCACGGTAATGGCAGGTGGGGGAGCAGGGAGGGGCGACTGGCGAGGCAGAGCCCAGGACCGAACCCCTCCCTCACCTCGAAGCAGCTGGGCTCCACGACTCTCCTGCCAAACACACCTCCATGTGTGCACACACATGCACAGACATGGGCACACATATACATGTGCACGCATGCATGGAACATACATGGGTGTGCTATGCACAACACACACATACATGTCCATGCACACGTACACACACACGCGCGCGCGCTGCTTCAAGTTTGGACTTCTCCAGCCAGGGCCTGGGCTGTCACTTAGCTGAGCTGAAGGTCCCAGAACTCTCTCCCTCTGGACCCATCAAGAAATGCAGGGGAGGATGAGAAGCAAGAGGAAACCTTGAGACCTGTTTGTCTCTTTTCTGTAGCTGTAGACTTTCTGTTTCCAACAGATATTTTGAATGCAGCCTATGTACAAAAGGCAAGAATGAGGGAGTAGTTAGAAATAAAGAACAATGGAGAAAATCTTGCTGGAACAAGGGCAGAAGGAGAGGGGGCAGGGGTGGGAGGGCGAGGTCAGGGGCCTGCCCCATGTGGTCTCACGTCTCTGAACACACAGATCCTGGTCTGGCACACACGGACTGAGAAGCCGGTGCTGGTGAACGAGGGGAAAAAAGGCTTCACTGACCCCATGGTGGAGATCTGAGCCCCAGGACACAGGTAGGGGGATGCAGGCAGGTGACGCACTGGGCGGGCCACCCAAGCTTGGATGCAGAGTAGATCTGCCAAGACTTTTCCCCTTAGTCTTTAATCGTGAAGGTCAGAGCAAATGCCCCGTGGAGTCTCAGGAGGCATAGCTGAAGTCGACAGGCGCCAGCCTCCCCCCGTGGCTGGATGGTTCTACCACCAGCTGCTTGGAAGGCCTCACCTTCCAGGCACCGCCTGGTGACAGCTCCCTGTCATCACCACTGTTATCCTGGCCACCAGCCGGTCCCCTTATGAGGCGCTGCTGTGTGGACCCGCCCAGGCTCTGTCTCCTGCAGGTTCCTCCTCCGTCCTGGTGAAAACGTGGACCGAGGAGCCTGGCCTGACTCCCAAGCTACCACTTTCCTCGGTTTGACCTTTCTTTCTGTAGGCTTCAGTTTCTTCATCTGCAGAATGGGTTGTTGAGGCACCAGGAACAGTCTGGCACATAATAAGTCCTGCCTAAGTGTTGCTATTTTTATTTGATTCTTTTTGGCCGAGCCACGCAGCATGCAGGATCTTAGTTCCCCAACCAGGGATCGAACCTATGCCCCCTGCAGTGGAAGCGCAGAGTCCTAACCACTGGACCTCCGGCGAAGTCCCTTTATTTGGTTAAAACCCTGTATTGCAGTAGGTCACAGGCTCCATCTGTGTTTTAGAGGCAAAGGAATGAGGTTGAGTAAAGCTGAAGTGAATTGTGCCGGGTGATTGGCAAAGCCAGGAATTTTCTATGAGCTTCTCTGTGATCTCATCAGAGGTGGGAGCTCAGACAGTGGGACACACCTCTGTCCTCTGGCCTTGGAGTCAGGCTGCAGCTTCTGTATCACCTGGGCAATGGCCCTGCCCACAGGGGACCACAGGGGGTCTGCTTATCTTGTCCCCTGAACTTAGAAAATCACCTCAGTCGCTGCCACCGAGACTGTGTCGGGACAGAGCATCACTCCCTGCCTCTCCCGCTCCTGGCCTCTGAGTGGGGACCTGGGGGTGGGTTCTGCGGAGCCCCTGGGTGACGCTTCAGGGGCCCAGGATCCAGCGGCTCCCTCACGCCTCCCCCATTCTTCTCCCCGTCACAGGAGCCCCCTTCTCAGACCTGCTCCTGGCCACCTGTGCTCCCCACACGGGTGGTCCCTCCGAGGCGGACTCCTGTGGAATCGCCGTCACCCTCCTTTCTACTCTGGGGCCTTCAGAGAGACCAGCCTGATGCCAGGACAAAGGACGGAGACCCTAAAGCACAGAAGCCCCAGACCTGTTGTTCTGTTCCATCTGCCCTGGCAGGGCTGGCCAGGGCAGACACCATGGGCCCCAAGCCCAGGAGTGATGCCAGGCTGGGAGGGGGCGAAAGACCCCAGCAGTCCAGCAGAGGGCTCCCCGGCTCCCCCCTCGAGGCCCCACGACCACACAGGACACCTGGCCAGGGACTGCGAAAGACGGCAAGCAGCCCCCACCCCCGGCATCAGGAACGAGCTGCTCCGAGGAGATGCAGCCCCTCCGGCCGGCTTTCCTCTGGCTCCTGCTTGCGGAGCGTAAGGCTGTCTGTGCTCCCGGCAGGCGGCCAGCCCTGTGTACGGGGAGTCAGGCTGCCAGAGGGCTGCTCTCCCCATACCTCAACCTCGTGGAGGGAGCAGAGCGCCCTCCCTGGCTCTTGTCCCAGCGCAAGGAAGGAGGTGGGCCCTCCACCCAGCACAGGGTATAGACCACACGGCACCTCCCCAACGCCCACTGGGCTCCGGGCCCCTCGCCTGGGCTGGGACTGGGGAGGCAGGAGCCCCCAACCCAGAGCCATGAGAACCACAGGCCTCAGGGGCTCGAGGGAGCAGGTGGGCCAGGAAGAGAGAGGAGGGGCCCGGGCGGTCCCAGGGCTCCTCCCTGCCCCTGGCTGGGGGACTCTGGATTAGCAGAGGGATTTACGGAAGGGGCAGAGATGATCTGGACCCCGAGGGCAGGATACCTGAGCACACACTGCTTTGGAAATCATGCAATTTACACAGCGAGTGGGAAGTAAAACCTCCCTTCTCCCTAAACTGGGGGCACGAAGAGCAAGCCGGCCTCATGTCCGGCCGCCCCAGACAAGGAACCGTGCGCGGCCCTCAGCCAGGAGGAGAGGTGCCTGTCTCCCTGGCTTCCCAACAGGGCCAGCCCTCTGCCGGTCTCCACTCACACTCCTGAGCGTTGGAAGCACAATTTTCCTCCCCTGTGGAGGCAGAGGAAGGGCCTGAGCCCACTGAACAGGTGTTTACTTTTAACCGCTAATAGCCCCTACTCCACTTAGACTCATGGGATGGGTCTGCGGGCCATGGAGAGCCCACTCCTGGGTGCATGGGTGGGTGGGCAGTGGGCCGCAGCCCAGCGACCTAACATTCACGGAGTATCGGCTGCCTGTTTTTGAAGTGGATTTAACTCAGCATAGTCACGAAACCTTCGAGGGAGGGCTCACGTCCCTGAGGGCCCTGAGCCACCTGCAGGACGTCCCACACCCATGGTTGCCTGGGAACCAAGTGGGTGACGGGGAAGGGAGGGTGGGCGAGGGCGGGCACCGTCGAGCAAGTGAACTCATGCAGGGCTCTACTCTGCCTCACTCGCCGGGACCAGCCCCAAACGCAGGGTCAGCTTGGCTGGGCTTGGGCCACCTTGGCCCGAAACCCGGGGCTCGTTTTCAGGAACCTTGATAACGACGACACGGGTTCCTCTTCTTTTTTGGCAGACGCTAGTTCTATTGTTTTCACCTAATACCCTCTCTAGCTGCATGTGTATTTATTTATAATTATAACCCTGATGGACTGCAGCTTTCACCTTCATTGGGAATGAGTTTGCTATGAATCAGAATTGGGTCCATGGCTACAGTTTGTTTTCCAAACGCAGTGTGTTCCCTGCTCCCCCCTGTACAGGAGCGGGGTGGGGGCCGGAGGACAGAGGCGGGGAAGGTGGAGCCCCCAAGCTGCACTATCGGGTCTGTTTTAATTTAACTGTATTTAATTTGTTTTGAAATTAAAAGTCAAATATGGTTTTTAACAGTCTTAATCCTCCTCAGCCCTGCCTTAGTTTTCCTCATTCATTTAACCGTCCAACCTGTACTATCAGGTGCCTTGGGGGGACACGCGTTGTTCCCAGCACAGCACAGGGCCGGGAAGCCAGAGCTCTGCCTGCCCGGGGCTGCCTTCTCTGAAGAGGACACAGATGCCCGGGGCCAGGGTGCTCTGACAACCGTCATCAGTTCCAAGGTGACGGATGAGGCAAGCTGGGCGGGGTGCAGCTGGGGAGGTGCTGGCACCCCACCTGGGCCGTCAGAAAAGCCTCCCTGGCCAGGTGGCCTCCGAGCCGACGTGCAGAGAACTGGGTCCAGGAAAGAGAAGCTCCCCCCGCGGGAGAGCGCTTAGCTAACAGGCCACTGAGGGCAGCTGACTGGGAGCGGGGGGTGGGTCACATGTGGGAGCAGGGGGCACAGACACTCTGCTCTGGAACCAGGGCGAAGCTTGCAGCTAGGGAGTGAAAGAGAGGCTGTCGGAGGGTTTGCAGCAGAGGACCGGACGGACCCAGTCTAACCGGCCTTTTAGAAGAAGCGCTCGCTTCCTGTGTTGCCAACAAACAGGACACGGGCAGGCAGCCCGAGACAACAGTGAGTCGGACGAGGCGCAGCCCTGACGAGAGGGCAGCGGGCGGGCTCTGGACACGGGTCAGGGGTTTGCTGATGGGCTAGACGTGAGGTGCAAGTACAGCCACGAGTAACCAAGACAGAACAGAACTGTGTCCACTGCTCCGGGAAGACTGCAGGGGACAACGTGACAGTAAGTTTGGGTCATGGGTTTGTTACACTCACAGGAGAGGTGAGTGGACAGTGGTGCCTGGAGCCCCGACGGGGATGAACGTGGGAGAGAACGAGTGTGGAGACTGCTGCCAAGGCCCGTGGGCGAGGCCTCCACACCGAGTGAGGGCAGAGGCGGCCTGGGAGCAGCCTGAGATGCCCAGCACCTGGAGGCCAGGGTGACAAGGAGGGCATTCCCTGCCAAGGTGCTTGGACAGGAAGCTGGGGTCACTGGGCAGGCAGGTTGGCCCAGGGACCTCACCCAGGAAGGGCCGCGCGTCTGCGAGCTGGTGGGTGCGGAAAAGCAATGCCAGGGGACTCTTCATCACACAGATGGCGTCACCCTGAGTCTTCCAAACCCCAGCTCCGTGCACACTCCCCAGCGGAAGCCCCCCACGCGCTTCGTGGGACGCAGCATAAGTCAGGCAGGGTGGCTCAGCGCCCATGCTGGCCCCGTCCACAGAGCCCGCTCTCTCCGCCCAGCCCCGGGCTCCCCGTTCAAGGCGGCACAGGAAGAGCTGGTGAGTTTGGACGAGATCAGGGACTGGGACCCCCGGCCATGATCCACCAGGTTAGCTTCAATAAGCCCCACTTCTCTGCCCCCAGCGGGAGCCTTGGGCCCAGCCCCCTGTGACCATCTGTTTGGGCCCAGGGGCTGCGCACCACTGCCCCCGTGCAGGCCCCTCCTAAGCCGAGCATGGGCTCCCGGCCGTGGGGAGGAGGGCGCTGCTGGGAGGCTCTCAGCTTGCTGTTCCCCACCTGGCCCCCACTCCCGGAGGGATCCGCTCTTCCACTCAGACTATGAATGGAGATCGTCCGTTTGTGGCAGGAGGATCCAGACGTCGCTGGGGAGGCATACTCAGCACTGTGGCCAGCGCACGTGCCGCTCCCGGCCACCCAACACGGCCCCACCCTGCCCACCACACCGCAACAGCCGAGTCTTCTCAGCACGGCGACGGCCGGGCTACCGTGTGCCCGGCACAAGCGGGGTCAGAGAAACACCACCAAGGAGGATGAGATGCAACTCTGTGGCTTTACCGCGATTCAAGGCAGCCAACCTGAGCCTTAACACGGGACTCATCCCGTGGGGGCTTGTCCGGGGTCTGGACGGACAACTGAAAGGAAGGCTGCCCCTCCCTCGCCGCCTGGCCCAGGGTGGGGGCCCCAGGACCCCAATACTTCTGCCCAGGCCCCTGCGACCGCACCTTCTGCCTGCAGCCTCCTGGACCCTCCGGAGCAGCTGCCTCTCCTCCTGGGCTGGCACTGCCCCTCGCGGAATGAGAGGGAAACACGCTGTCTTGGGAGGTAAGGCTCAGCGTTCCTGACCGTCAGAGGCGATCCGAGCGGGGTGGAAGGGGGCCGGGGTCCCTCCAACGCACCGACTTCCTCCCTGGATGGCGGAGAAGGCTGGCCCAGGTGCCCCCACCCTCCACAAATGGTGACGTGCCCCCCCAGCTCAGAAACAGGGCCCACGGGGACACTCAGAGCAGACTGTCCAGGAGCTGTGCCCCACTCACCCCCACGGGGGACAGTCCCAGCCAGAACCCCCATCCCGCCCGTGGGAGCAGCGAAGACGGACGGCAGCAGCCACAGAGCCGGGAAGCTCTTCGGGGAGGGGCCCCCCCTCGCCCCCAACCCGCTTCTCCGGTTGTGCAGGGGAGGGTCTGGACTGCAGCCGTGGGCAGAAGGGCCTGCTGTTGCCCTGCCAGGAGGCCTGGGGGCTGCTCAGTTCAGGTAGGTGCCGGCCCAGGTAGGGCGTTTCCGTGAACTGTATCACTGGACCCGCCATCTTCTCCTCGAAGACAATGACCTGGGGGACACGGCCAGTCTATCTCGGAGCCAGATCGGGCCCGTCAGAACTTCTGTCCTCTCCTGCCCGCCAAGAGCCCCCGGAGAAACACCGTGAGACAGGGAGGGCAGGGATGAGAAGGGGTCCCAGGAAAAGTGCTCCCACCTGGTTGAGGCCTTGGTCCAACCAGGCACCTGGGAGGTAGAGGGTCTCCTGGGGCCCGATGTTCCAGTAGCGTCCAAGGTTTTGGCCGTTGATGAATACAACCCCCTTCTCCCAGCCCTTTAAGCAGAGGAGGGGAGGTGGTAGTTGACCACATAAACCACCGAACGTAGAGTCACAACGGGAGGCAGAGGTGCACACAGGCCCTGAGCTCTCCTCTCAGCTTCCCAGGGACCAGACTCGTCCCAACAGCTTCTCGGTACCGGGAGGGGAGCGCCAGAGCCCGTTCCCTCTAGCGCTGAGCCCCGGCAGGGCACCCGGACCACCGGAGCCCGGACCTGAGAAGCCCACCAGGTGGTGCCTCTGCTCTGACCCCACCCTCACCCAGGGAGGCCACGACGGAGACCCTCCGGGCACACGTGGTAGGGGGGCTCCAGGAGGCCAAGCACCAGGCTGGGGGCCCAAGGAGCGGAGCCCAGAGCACCTGGCAGGCAGAGCTACCAACCACCAGCTTCACAAAGGTGTCACAGGGGGAGAGGGAGACTAACAGCGGCCCCGAGAAGAAAGCAGGGAACACGGGCACGTCAGGGACAGGGTTCCACTTGTCTGCGTGGAACCTATGGGCAGGACAGAAGATGAGGGATGGGGGGCGCCTTCTCAGGTCCTCCCCGCCCTGTGAGCCGGCACAGCAGTGGCAGCTGGGGGGAGGAGCAGGGGAGCGCCCGGGCTCCGGTTCTCAGGCCGTGGCGGCGGGGTGCGGGGCGGGCACCAAGCCTGGGGCAGCCTCGGGCCTCCTGGCTCTCCTGCAGGCCGTCCAGCTGCTCCCACGCTGTGCAGGGCAGGACCCACCTCTGAAAGAAGCTCTTCTTCATGTCCAGGCTGTAGATTTTGAACTTTTTCAGGGGAGAATCATTCAGATAGATATTTCCAATTAAACCTGTGGGGACGAGGCAGAGACACTGAGCGAGGCCGACGGTGGGGGGACGGCTGACCCGCCGGCTGGGCACATACACAGAACGTTTCTGGAAAGTTCAACAAAGGACTCCTGCTGAAGGGCCAGCACCCCTAGGGGGCTCTTTGCACGCATAAAACCTTTCCCTGCAGCCCCAAAGCCATGAGAGCAAGTGACAGCAGCGCCTGCCAGGCCCTAGTGTGCAGGGAAGGAGGCGCCCGAGGGCAGTGTCGGCCTCCGGCCCCTGGGAGGGGGACGCTCCCTTTTGGGGGCTGAGAATTCCAACACCATGAAAGGAGGCCTCCAAGAGGTCACAGTGGCTCCAGCCTAGCTTCGAGGTCTGTTCAGTGGAGTCCCAGACGAAACAGACCTAGTAACTCAGCCAGAAATCTTCTACACAAGCCAGCATTAAAGGTTTTTTTCAAGTATTTAAATTGTGAACAGACAGCACCGTGGCCAGGACGCCCGAGGCTAAGGCACTGCACACACTTGAACAGTGACTTCCCAGCACCTCGGGGTGGGACCCACTGGGTGTCCTGCATCCTCTCAGTCACAGAGCGGCTGAGTCGCCAGATTGGGAACCCAGACAGGCTGGGGGTGTTCAGAGGGCTGCAGACCCTCCTGAACTGCAGGTGCAGGTGTAGGGGGTGCACACGGCTCTGGACAGGAGGTCTGTGACTTGTGAACACTGAACCCTTCCAGAGGACAGGACTGCGCACCCCCGGCAGGGCCTGCGACTGGGCAGGCTGCCATGCTCTCTGCCCCCAGGAGAACAGAGGAAGTGAGGGCGGCCAGCACCACGAGCTCCTTAGGGAAGAAACTGAGACCTAGGGAGGAACCCGGGGGGCTTTCGGGTCGGGGAGCAGAGGGGAGGGGAAGCACACCGAGGCCCTTCTGGAGGGGCACATCCCCAGGACACAGGAAGGGCCCGGGGCTGGGCCACATCACTTCCCCCGAGGTGACAAAAGCAAACAGCCCCGAGCGCTAGGAGGCCACCAGGCTTGCTCCAGGGTAGGATTTATTGTCCGAGGTCCTATTTCCTAACTTACATGAAACCGCCCACATTTTGATAAATGATGAGAAAGAGGCAAGTTCAAGCAGAGTTTAGAGCCCGGTGGGATATTCCCGCGGGAGGGCCGCCAAGAGCAGGCTGTCCACCTACGTCCTGTACCCTCCTCCCCAGCACAAAGGAGGTCACCCAGAGGTTCCCAAGGTGGATCAAAAGGAAAGTCAGTGTGAAGAACCAAGAAGGCACGGGTGCTACACCACCTCCCTCCAGGGGGCCTCCGGGACCCACCTCCCTCCAGGGGGCCTCTGGGACCCACCTCCCTCCAGGGGGCCTCCATGACCCACCTCCCTCCAAGGGGCCTCCGGGACCCACCTCCCTCCAGGGGGCCTCCATGACCCACCTCCCTCCAAGGGGCCTCCGGGACCCACCTCCCTCCAGGGGGCCTCCATGACCCACCTCCCTCCAGGGGGCCTCCAGGACCCACCTCCCTCTAAGGGGTCTCCACGACCCCACCTCTCTCCAGTGGCCTCCATGACGCCACCTCCATCCAGTGGCCTCCATGACCCCACCTCCATCCAGTGGCCTCCATGACCCCACCTCCGTCCAGTGGCCTCCGGGACCCACCTACCTCCCCACGATGGGCCCCCATGGCCCCATCTATGGCATCAGCCTCCATGACCTGCAGGTGCTGCTGTGGAGAAGGGACAGCCACGCGTGTGCTGTGACCCACCTTTGCGCTGATCGTCAATATTAGTCCCGTAGTTGACTCGCCCGCGATCCTCCACCAAGATCCTCAGCATCGTGAACCCCTGCTGGGAGCACAGAGGGCACTGACGAAGCCTGATTCCCAACCACCAGGTCACAGCTGTGGAGCCCCAGTCCTCTCTAAACTCTGAGGACGGGATGGGGGTCCCTGCTCATCAGAAAGCCATGCCCACCCCCAGCTCTGTGGCTGAGCAGCCTCCTCGTCCAGGCCTCCCTCCAGGCCTCCCGCCACACCTGCCCAGGAGGCGCCTGGCAACAGCCTCCCAACCCCGGGGACAAACCTGGATCGAGGGGATGACAACCTTCTCCCTCTTATAGTCCAGGAACCCTATGGAGACCGTGTTCACAAACACCTGCCAGAGGAGCAGACAAGACCCCCCCCCGTGTCAGCCTGGGGGAGGCGTGGGGGTCCCTGCCGAGCACTCAGAGGTGATGGCACAGGGGCCAGGGGGAAACGAAGGCCCCAGGTTCCAGTGGGCAGCACGGCCGGCGGGGATGGGCCATCTCCGCACACGGGTGCTGCACATGAGAGCCTCAGGGGAGGGGTCTGGTGTGCGGTGGGTCACGGCAGTTCAGAGGGTCACCCCTACCTGTCCCCGGTCCCGCACATAGGCACTGAGGATGCCGGAAGAGGTGATGGTGGTCTCGTACAGCGTGTACCCAAAAGACTGCCCGTTTCCCCCATTTATCGGGAGGTTCTCCATGTTGACCGGCTTCTCCGAGGTGACTGGCTGCACAGACACGAGACGGGAGGCAGAGGCTCAGCACAGAGAGGCGGCCTCGCCTTCTGGGGGCGCGGGGAGCCGGCAGCCCCTATGGGGGTCAGCACGCGGGGGTGGAACGTTTTCTCTATTTGACTTCTATTACACAATCAAGCTGCACAATCCTGATTTTGGTTTCTCGTCACAGTCTGCAAGGCTCTCCAGGCTCTCGGGGACAGCGACGGAGGGCACGTGATAAGGACAGAAGGCAGGCTACGCACGGTGGCCTCGGCGCTTTGTGACCAGCGTCATCTCTAAGCTGGCGCTGGGGAATGTGCCCGGCCTCCTCCCTCCTCTCTGCCTACTGCCCGCTGTGCTACCAGCTCCTCCTCTGGTTCCCTTCGTCCCTCCCGCTTCTCCCCCATGTGCGTTTGTCCTCTTTCCTCTGAGCTCTAAGGTTGGGGAGTGGAGCCCAAGGCGGTGGCGCTTCCTCTGGGCCAGCCCATCCCGCCAGCAGCACACACCTCCTCCAGGTAGGGCAGGGCGTCCCACAGGGACAGGTATAAAGCTGGCATCACTGGCTCATACACCGTCTTGGGAAGAAGGTCAGGTGGGGCAGGAAGCGGGGCCCCTGCAACACAAGCAGACTGCAGAGCCGTCCCCAAAGGACCCCAACAGTCGTTGTGCCTCCAGCGCCCGCCCCCCGGGCCCAGCTCCTGCCCCAGCCCAGCAGAACAGGCCCCTCCCAGCCCGCCGAGACCCCGCCAAGAAGACGAGGCCAGGAGGCAGGTAGGCAGGGGCTTGCTCACATCCTCAGGAACCTTGACACCTAGGAGAAAGTGAAGCGGCAAGACCCCAACTCGGATGAGAACAGTCGCTCAGACCTGCCTGTCCTCGTTCCTGCACGCGCATCACCTGGGGCTGAGGCGGGGGGTGAGGGGTTGGGGGCAGAAGAAGCAAGTCTCCTGGGGTCTCAGAGCAACAGCCAGCCGGCGCCTGCGCCTGCAGCTACCTGAGACAGAGCCGAAGGACTCCCGGAGCCCTGTGTACTTGGCCGTGTAATCCCCGGCCTCCGTCAGCACCGCGTCATAGTCTGCAAGACACTAGCCGTGTCACGGGCCTCAGCCCCCAGGACAGCATTGTGGAGGCAAAGAGACAGGAGGAGCTGGTGGGGCAGCAGGGTCCTCTCCCTAGCAATTCGGGAGGCAGAACACTTGATGTGAGCCGTCAGTCAAAATACCACACGCGCTAGACACTACCGAATGCCCCCAAACTGCCCAGACCCCACATTCCAGGCAAGGGGCCAGGGTGACCTCATCCCAAGGCTCTGAGGAGGGGAGGGGCTACCCCCACCTGAGGGCCTTCCCTCCCGGCCTTGGCCTGCCTCCTCTCCCCAGCTGGCATGCAAAGGCCCAGGCACGTCAGCTGGCTTGTCACCTACGGCCCTGGCAGCTTAAAAGTGACGGTCCGGACAAAACCTTGCCTTCACATTAGAGGTGCCAGCCACTGTCCCCGAGGGATGCCCCGCGAGAGCCCAGGCACGGGCGTGGGGCGCCACGTCAGGGGTACTTGCCGTAGCTGGTGACATCGGACTTGTAGTCCTGGAAGTGCACGGCTCCGTTGATGAAGCCAAAGTTGGTGCCACCGTGGAACGTGTACAGGTTGATGGATGAGCCAGCGTTAATGATGGCCGACACGGTTTTCAAAACCTCTGTGGGAGGAGAAGGGTGCAGAGAGCTGGCGCCCGGGATGCTGTGAGCCCGGTCCCTGCTCAGGGTCCCCCTCACAGCTCTGTCCTTAGGTGTCCCTAAACCCAACCGCAGTCCATGGCGGGAGGACGGGACCCCGGCCCCAGAGCCCGGCTTCCAGCTGCTTTCAAGTCCCAGGCAAGTCTGCACCTCACACGGGCTGCAGCTCAGGCCCACCTGGCTCAGTTAGTGAGACCTAATTAGAGACACGGTTCTGACCACCTCCCCGCCCCACCTGGACTGGAAAATGAGCCCATGACACAGACAGAAACAGCGGAGGAGGAATATGAATGGTTAATAAATATCTGTAACAGAGTTTAAAACCCCGGCACTGGTCAAAGAAATGAGACTTACACAAGGACCTATCAGACAGCAAACGCTGACATCATTTAACGCTTGGTGTTGATGAATCTGAGGGGAATGGGCATCTCGTGTAACGGGGGGGGGAGCGGTGTCCTATTCCTGGCGGGCAGTTTAGTTAACACAGATCAAACCCGCGTGGAGGAAGGATTACTGCCAGCAACTTATCGCAGGGAAACATGCCAGGTGAGCCAAACTGACGTGCAGGATCGCCCGCTGCACAGGGTCCATGAACACAGACCCTGGAAGCACCCAGGTCCTCATCAATAAGAGATCGTGGGTACGACACCAGCCCAACGGGGTTCTCTGCATTCTCTAGAACAGGGGTGGAATCCACACCTCACAGTGTAGGCAGCTGGGCTTCCGCGTGTCTCACTGGAACAGGCAGGCGGAGCAGACACACCCTCACCTGCCCACACCTGCCCACACCTCTACCTGCACGTGCACCCGGGAGGGCAGACAGAGAGACAGAGGGTGCCCGCATTACACACATCGAAACGTCTGCTCTGGGCTCCGGGGTTTTTATTTCTCCTTTATACATGTCCTGCATTGGCTAGACGTTTGCGATTGGCATGCATTACTCCAGAGCAATTATAGAGACACCTCAAAGCCATGTCTGACCGCTCGTTGTCACCTGTCAAGACAAACAGCTCTGGACGCTCAGGGCTGACTGTCCACGCAGAGACTCCCGGAGCCTCACACCCTCAGCTAATTCACATGGATTAGCACCTTATTTGGAACTTATTCCTGCGTCTGAGGCCAGCACACATGCTGGACGGGGGTCCCACAGGCACCCACCTGCGGAATCCAGGATGCTGTGGGGACCGCCCCACGAGTCAAACCAGCCCGTCCAGCACTCCATCACCATCCTGGGCTGGACGCCCTGTGCACCACAAAGTGAGAAGTTAGCCGGCACCTCCGTCCTCCCGACCCTTCCCTGGCTGCACACCTGGGCTTCGAGGCCGCTGCCAGCAGAGCACAGGGGAGCCCCCAGTGCACCCGCACTGGCTCGTCCTCCACGTGCGGCCGCCACGTGGCAGGGGGTGGATGGAGCTGCCGAAGTGGGCACGGCAGGCCCGGGGCCTTAATGTGGTTTTGATGCTGCATGCGGTGCTGGTGGGGAACCCGGGGACCTGCCCGAGGTGAGCTTTCTCCAGAACGCAGCACCTGACCTGCAGTCCAGACAGCGGCTTGCTGATCAAGCCCCGTGTGTCCTCTTCAGGGCAGGAGGACGTTCTACCGGGGAAACCCCATCTCTGGGAGCCACACCATGGACACAGACCCTCAGATGCTGCGTCCCTCTGGCCGGAGGAGTCAGGGGGCTGTGGAGCGGCCCCGCTCCCGGGTCTAGCTTGGTTTCAACGGAAGTATGCAAAACTGGACCAGAACGTGAGAGCGTTCCAGCTACCACAGTGCAGGCTCTGCAGCCCGGCCCCCCAGCCTCGGCCAGGACGCTCGAAGGTCTAACACTGCTTCGGCACCCTGAGGCTGCACAGGACCGCCCCCGGGACGCAGCGGCCATGCCCAGGCCCAGCTCCGCTCTGCCTACGTGTACAGAAGCAGCAGGGGAGGTGCTGCCCCGACGGCGGCCCCGTAGCTTCCGCGCCACAGAGCCTTCCTCCCGCCCCGAGCGCCCCCTGTGGCTGTCGGCCTGGCGTCCGGGGCCAAGGCACACAGAGCATCACCGCCCCAGCCAGGGGGCGGCAGATTCAGGGTCTGTTGAGCAGAAGGCCCCGACCATGCCGTGGGAGAGGCCACATAAGTCACGACAATTTTCTAGCAAGGCCCGGGGCTTGGTTTTCTTAGGGCTGCCTACCTCCCGAGGGGACACTCGTACCACATTTGGGTCACTAAAGAGAGTCACTACGTCACACAGGTCAGCAGCCTCCAGTGCCAGGAGGGGCCCACCTGAGGGCTGGGCTGAGCCGTCCACCAAACGGCCCAGGTCACCGTGGCTCAGGGCTGGCTCGGCACCGACTGTCCTACATGCCCTGACCTGCCACTGCCGGGGGACACCGTCCTGGAGTCTGTGTCCTCAACTGTAAAACGGCTACACGGAGGCCAGTCACGTGGCTACTGGGACAGTCACATGAGATGAGGCACCTGGAGCCCTCAGCACATGCTGCCTGGCCCTGGGAAGCGCCCAGAGACGCCCGCATCCAGGCTCCCGTCACTGGACACGGGCCGGGCCGGCAAGGCGCAGCCGGACACCCTGAGTGAAGCGGAGCAGGGCCACCAGTGACCATCTGCAGGGGCCTCTGATCTGAACAGGGACAAGTCCACGGCCCCTTCTTGGAGAAAAACACGTGGCTGAGCAGCGGGAGAGAGGCCGGTGGCCACGGGCGCTATGGACAGGCCAGCCAGCCTGGGGCCACCTCTCCATGGATGACTCTGCAGGCGCCCGTGGGGAGCATGGGTGTTCTGGGGGCTCTCCAAACATCATCCCTTTGACCCTCATACGGCCCTATGAGTAGGTGCCAGCACTATCCCCACTTCACAGAAGAGGGAAGAGAAGCTGAGGGTCACAGCACCGTCCTTGTCCTGGACAACATCAAGGACGACCCTACTCAGATCCTGGGCAACTACGTACCTAACACGTCTCTTCCAAGTGGGTCACAAACTCCCCGAGGGCAGAGACCCTGTGGTCGCGGACCCACGCCCAGCAAGCATGGTACAGGGCGCGGGAAGGAGGGAGGGGGCTGGGCCTGTACCCACCTGCACGCTGTCGCCCCCAGTCTGCTGAGCAGCCCGCCGGGCCCCCCCATCCTGCTTCCTCCTGGGCACCCCCCTCCCATCCCTCTAAGCAGCACATGGCGGCCCTCAGCCCTGGGGGCTTCACACTGCCCTGGGGGCCTCCTGCGGCCGAGCCTCTGGACGCCACCTCTGCTCTAAAAAAGGAGTAGCTGAACGGGAGGCACCCCAGCACCCCCGCCGGCATCTATTCTCGGGGTGGGGGAAGCGAACCCTCCAACAGCCCCGCCGGGTACAGGCCTCAAGGCGGCATCCAGGCCCCGTACACAACACAGGGTGAAGGCGGCCTCCATGCTGCCAATGGGCTGCCTCAGCTGAACCTTCTCTCCCCTTAGGGGAGAGGAGAAATCAACAAAACAGGACTTCACTGCAAGTTCCCACCAGCCCCATGGATGCTGAGATACATCCGACGCGCCTCTCTCCTCTGGCCTGGGTGGACCAGGCCCCCGTCTGGCAGGTGACAGCAGTGTTTCTGGGCCCAGAGCAGCCTGACCAGTGAAGGTCAGACACAGGGCAGGGACGTGTCTCTCCCCTCGATCCCCAGGGCCCACACTGAGCCCATCTGAGGCCAGCTGAGTCCACAGAACTCTAGTCAAGAGGCCTCTGTGAGCACACCCGCCTACAGCTTCAGAAAGGGCCCCTTCTCAGGAGGCTGGAAACCACCTCCAAGCACCAGCTGACACAGCGACCCCTCAGAGCAACCGTCACACCGCTTCCGTCGCCAGGGGCAGGCCACACGGGTGCGGCGTGGGCCGTGCAGGGGGAAGGGGGGCTGAGAGCTGCAAGGCTGGGCCCAGAGGCCCCCTGGCCCAGCTAAGCTCCTGACACCCAGGCTCGGCTCAGCTCACCTCCTGACTCACCTGGACACTCAGCAGAAAGGTGGTTAAAAACTGCAGCTCGTTTTGTGACTGTAAGTTGATGGTGGCTAGCACTGCAGGTGGAAAGGAGAAGAGAGAACAGCTGTCACCCAAAAGCCAGGAGAACTCAGAATTCCCCTGACCATTCTCAACTCACCTGCAAATAAATTAATCTTGACACCATCTTCCACCTCCAACCAGAGTTTAGTTCCTCTGACACTAGAAGACTTAGCCGGTTCATCTTGGAAATTCCACCACTCAGCACAGACCTCACAGAGATCCACTTGCTAAGCATCTGTGCTCGATTTATGGAATTTTTACAACCAGAGTGTGCATTTCTGTTAATTACTCCTTGCAGGAGCCCGGAGTCTGATCTTTACTTTGCACCTCTGGCCTCCGGCACTGGGTGATGATCTAAATGAAGATTCCCCTTTTACATCTCAGATGAGAGCTAGTTTTCTGTCCCACCGCAGCAATACTTTCCATGGCTTTCCACCAGGGAGAGGTATGCCCTAGAAAGATGTGCTATGTGTTGCCCACGGCCATGGACGTGACCGAGCCCAGAGCAGAAGTTGGCTCTGAGGCTCCTCGCCTGCTTCCTGTGCCTGGACAGGGGGTCTCGCACGCCCGGGCCTGAGCTCTGCTGCACCCGGGAAGGCGGACGGTCACTGGACCAGCCTGCCGCCCAGCCACCCTGACGCCCTCCTGTCGGACCTGAGCCCCGATCACCAGTGATTAGAGACAAACAAACGGCAGGAGGGACTCCGGGAGACCAAACAACCTGCCCCAAGGTCACAGCGCCGGGAACAGGCCCACCCGATGTGGGTACCCCGCATCCAGACCCTCCTCACCTAAAGTGGAGACCCCTGAAGACAGGGGGCCGGTCTGAACCAACACGGCAGAAGAAACCTCGGAGCCCAGCGCACCTGCTCCCATCCCTCCCCCACCCCCAACAGCCCGGCGAACACAGGTGAAGGAGGTGGCGGCCACAGGGAGAACGAACAGGGCGGGAGACACAGCAGAGGCCACGGTTCACCTTGGGAGCTTTAAAAGGGTCTGGGGGCCTGTAACCAGCCTT
>NW_020174430.1:3792013-3816012 GCF_003031525.2 Neophocaena asiaeorientalis asiaeorientalis | reverse complement strand
ACCCCCCTCCACCTTCCCCACCGCCCCGTGGCCGGCCCCCCAGGAAAGCCAAGCGCGGCGGCCCCAGGCACCAGGGCCTACGGGACAAGGACAGCTCAGGAGGCGGTTCCTGCCCCTTCCTGCCCCCAGATACCCGCCATGACGGCCCAAAGGGCTCCCCTCCGGAGTCAATCCCACGAAAGACAGCCCTCCCAGCCCCACTCCTGGCTCCCCACAGCGGGGACCACTGGTCACAGCTGCTGGCAAGTACGCTGTGAGAAAAGAAATGTATCCACGAAGAACGTGATGCAGGAAACAAAAGGACTGGGGGAAGAAAGTTGAGGCGGTCACCCAGAAGGTAGAAGGAAACAAGCAAAGCAGAGAAGAGACAGGACAGCACAGCAGGGAGAGGCCACCACAAGCGTCAGATCCACGAAGGGGCGAGTCCCTCAGACACCCTGAACCCGAATCCCACAACAGGACGTGCTCGTCCTCTGGCAGCGACAGCAGATCGCAGAAAACGACAGGACGACAGCTTCAACGTCCCAGGACGTGGCACTCCAGGGGACCCGGGCTGCCATTAGGCTGGGGACAGTGGGGCGCCGGTGCCATTGGACTGGATCAGAATCCGACACACAGAGGCGCCTGAAAACACCATGATGGGGGTTTGGAAGCTGCTGGTAAAGTGTTTGTTTAAGAGAGAGACAAGGAGAAGGAGGGACAGAAAAGAACTTAAAAGGAAAGTTAAACCAATGAGATAACTACACTGGAAGCGAGTCGACCACACTGTCCAGAACAACGGTCGCAGCGCCCGGCCGCGTTTACGTGTCGAAACGCAGGCCCCGAGCATCGCATCCATGAGGGCTGGGGAGGGCGGGGGGCGTGAGGGGGGGGCCTGCCCCAGGAAAGCTGTGGGGCAAGGGTGGCAGGAGAGACCTGAGCCCTCAACCGGAACAAGGGTTTTACGTCCCTAAGTACAGAGCTCTCTGTGTGTGGTATTTACAGTCATGGAGGAAGAGCCAGGAGGGAATGCTATAGCTCAGAATGGTCACTCCTGGGCAGGCGAGGCTTCTTCATAAGTATCTCTAAGGTTTTACTTTCATACCTTGTGAAAGCCTTCCTGTAATCACATTTTTAACTAATTGAACAAAGTCAATCCAGGTGGCAGGCGTGGGGCAGGGGCCGGGGTCGGGGTGAGAGGCAGGGCCTGCGGTGGACGGGGCGTGAGGACCAGCAGCCCAGGAGGCCCCCTGTGCGGACGTCGCGGCTAAAACGTGCTCCCGCCTCCAGAGGGTCCCGCCCGCAGGA
The DNA here is from genome assembly GCF_003031525.2 of Neophocaena asiaeorientalis asiaeorientalis. Lineage (NCBI taxonomy): Eukaryota > Metazoa > Chordata > Mammalia > Artiodactyla > Phocoenidae > Neophocaena > Neophocaena asiaeorientalis. The sequence continues at coordinate 3,814,725 of NW_020174430.1, read as the reverse complement.
CTCAAGCCCCACAGCCCCTCCCAGGCCCTGACCCGACCCCGACAGGCAGACCGCGGGGAGCCTTGGAAGCCGCCACGGGGACACAGCGCCACCGCGTGGACACGACGGGAAACTTGTCGGGAGGAGAACAGGACCGAGCGAGCTGCCCGAGCTGCCCGAGCTGCCCGAGCTGCCCGAGGTCAAGGTCGGAGAAACGGTGCCCCAGACCCCCAGTGAGAAGAAAAGGGACCAAAGGCCCCATCAGACGGGTCAGAGGTGATGAGCACGACAACTTAAATGTGTCAGGTGGAGGTCACTGTGACCTTGCAAAGGGTGGTGTCGGCGGAGAGATGACCACAGGACCTAAGACAGCAGGAAAGGGGCCGGGGAGCCAGTGAGCGTGGACGCGGGGAGAGTGGTTACAAGCGGGGACAGAGAGACAGCTCTGTGGGGAACGGGTCGGGGGGCTTCTCAGGAGGAAACAGCTACACAGGCGTGTGCGGGCGGGAAGGACCCAGGGCAGGGAAATCAGGTGACATGGGCAGGGCAGGAGGAGAAAGGGCTTCGCTCCAGGTGGGGGCGTCTGACCTGGAAGCGGTGCCAGGTGGGGGAGTCCACAGCAACAGGGAGAGAGGCGGAGCAGAGGCACGGGGACGCGGGACAAGAGACACGCGCTCACCCCCGGACACCACCGCCCAGACGACCAGCCGGCGCTGTGGGCTGTGCAGCCCCGGGCAGGACTTGAGTGAGCTGTCCCCACGGGACACCCGGCACTTGGTCTGCCCGGCCCTCTTTGTAGGACCGTGTCCAATGCCCACTCCGCTGCCCCGTGTCCTGCAGGGCCCTGAGTGTCCCTGGTGCTCAGCGACTCGGCTATGCAAGCCCACCTCTCGCAGCCCCTCCAGCCCCGAGGCCCTGAGTTTTGGGGCCCAGCCCCACGCACGCAGGAGAACAGGCATCAGAGACTCCTTTGTGGCTAAGGCCATCCAGGGAGCACAGCCAGGCCAGGCCACCGTCCCGTCCCCTGTCCCCATCCCTGCACACAGCCTCCAGGCAGGTACCTCCGTCCACAATCCCCTTGCTCAGGCCGTCCTTGTTGTGTGAGGTCAAGAGCAGCTCCACGATTCCCCGATCCTCCAAGGCCTGTGGGGGAGTGAGATGAGCCAACCTGTTGTTCCTCAAACCTCCTGCCACATCACACGCTGAACTCTCACCACGCGGCAGGCTGTCAGGCCCGAGGGGCGCTGGGCAGCTGGCTGCTGGTCCCGGATGGATGGCCTGTCAGAGCCACTCGGCAAGGCCACCAGGCAGAAGACTGAAGGGCTCTGGGTGGAGGGGCCGGGACCCCCAGGGCAGCCCACCCCTCCCTGTGTTGGGCCTCGCTGCAGCCACGCACCCGGGGAGATGGGAGAGGCGCCTTGGAGGGTGCAAATCACAGGAGGAAGCCGCAGCGGGAATGCGCGTGGTGCTGGGGCCGACCGGCGTCCTTCCCTGGGAGCAGCAGCCGTGGCTCAGGAACAATCACCATCATGCAGGCGTCCCTGCGAGCGCCTTGCACAGGCCGTCCTGGTCAGCCTCACACCTGACATTTCACTGCAGGGTGAGGAGGCTCAGAGACAAGGGCTGCAGCGTCCAGAGCTGGCGGGCAGGTGCGCACCTGAGCCAGTCCATCCCCGTCGGGCTCCGCATGGGGCCTGAGGCCTGCGGACCAGAAACCCCAGCAAGGGCACCTTCCCGACATTTCTTCCTCAGGTATTATGACAAGACTGCTTATTTCAACCAAACTCCTTTGGAAAGAGGTGAGGCAGTGAGCAGTGACTAAGGCTCCCATCTTCCCGGAGGCCGTGAGGACGCAGCAGAGAGGCCTTCATTCTCAGGACTTCAGTCGGGGGAGGCCAGTGCAGGATCGAAGCAGCCAGCCCGTCGCCGATGCTCAGCAGACCCTGCTCAGGCCCCCCTGTGCACGGCATTGGGGGGTGGGGGGAACACAACTTGACAAAGTCCATCTCCTAGGGGCAGAGACTGACCGCCTGCACCGCGAGGGACAGTCGCTGCCCCCGAGCACCTGCCACCCGCCAGGCAGAGCTGGGCTGTGCCGACCACCTCACTGCTTCCCCACAGGGCCAAGACAAGGACGCTCCCACCTCTGCTGTGCGCGTGGAGACCCTAAGGCTCAGAGGGCAAAGTGCCCTGCCCGTGGCCGTCCTACGCAGACAGTCCCACATCTGCAGGGCCCCGAGGAAGCTGCACACGACTCAGGGCACATCCTCCCAGGGGCTTCAGTGATGATGGCGACTGCTCCTGAGCCGCGGCCGCCGCTCCCGGGGAAGGACGCCGGTCGGCCCCAGCATCACGCGCATTCCCGCTGCGGTTTCATCCTGTGATCCGCACCCTCCAAGGCGCCCCTCCCAACTCCCCGGGCACATGGCTGCAGCGAGGACCAACGCAGGGAGGGGTGGGCTGCCCTGGGGTCCCGGCCCCTCCACCCGGAGCCCTGCAGTCTTCTGCTGAGCGGCTCTGACAGGCCGTCCATCTGCGACCACAGAGGCGTCCCTTTGTCCACCTGTCTCACATGCACCCCTTCCCAGACACCAGGGTCACGACTGGGCAGGGGAGGTCTCTGCGGGGCTGCGCCCATCCCCAGCAGGGCAGCTTCCTTCTCTGCAGCCCAGAGACTCAGTGAGCACCTGCTGGGGAAGCCCAGCCCAGGAGAGTCTCGGGGTCTGTGCTGGGGCAGTAGATGCCCTCCTGGCCTGAGCCCTGGCCGGGCTCCTTCCAGCCAACCCCAAGGAGGAGGCCAGGGTGTGACTGGGCCTGACCGTCAGGACTGATCTCTCCCCATCCAGCTTCAGGAACACCATCCTCCCCAGAGACAGCCTTGCCCCTACAACGGGGGCTTCTGCGGGGGGGTGGGGGGCAGGGGAGAGTGGGTAAGAACCTACAAGCCATCTGCAGGGACTAAAGGAATTCCAGATGGACACAACTCTGCCTGTGACAGCAGAATGGATGCCACCCAGGACACCAGGGGCCGGAGCAGCCCTAATTAAATTAGTGGAGTCACTGAGGCCACTTAAAGCTTCCTCGCCTCACAGAGGGGTCGACCCTTCCAAGTACAAAACACCGGTGTTGCTGATAACATCACGGTCCTGTTTACTGACTGCTCACTGGATGCTGGAACGGCACTGCGTCTGCAACCTCACTGCACGCACAATGTGGAGAGGTAAATCCTCTCGTTAGCCCAGCTGCACAGAAGAGGAAGTGAAGGTTTAGAAAAATGAATGCAATTTATTCCAGGTCTCATTCACCAAGTGACAGGAACCACCTCTGAGCAGAAACCTGTTCTTCTAAGTGTTGCCCTGGGCCTGCCCCTCCCTGCTCTGACACACAGTCAGGGGCTCCCAGCCACCCACACGCTGGGATCAGATGTCTGAGCTCCACCCCCAAGACCCTTAGTTAATGGGATGGCATATGGCCTGGGCACAGTGAGTTTAAACGATTCCCCAGATGAAGCCAATGTGCAGCTGACAGTGGGGCCGCTGCTTTGGGTGCTGGAGTGAGAGGAGCAACCCACCCCTCCAGGAAGGCCTCCAGCCATCGCCCTCAATCAAGGTAGTTCCATTACTCTCAGCCCCATGTGCACTGTGATCCCCATTAAACTCAGCCAACAGAGGGCAAATAAGCGAGGACCCTGTTGGAATAAAGGTCTGGAGAAAAGATTCACCAATTAATAAATGGTGCTGGGTGACATCAGACCCTCACATTGCACCAGAGCCCAGAACACCCCACGAAGAGGTGACCCAAGTTGACTCTTACCTTCTTGACGTAAGGCATGTAGGCAGGGTCTTTGTTGTAGGGACCATACTCATTCTCCACCTGCACAGCAACGATGGGCCCTCCGTGCTTGTACTGGGAAAAGAGAGGACAATCAGAGCTGAGTGTGCAGTGGGAACCGTACTAGCTAATGTCACCACACTTATTGCCAATTATAGCAAAACAACCCATTAGAAAGCGCAAGTCTCAAAAGGTTTGGTATATAATTGAGTGGTGTCAGTAAGACAGGGAGTAGGAAGCGCCAGGCCCTCGTTCCCCTATGGAAACATCAAACAAACAACTGCACGCTGACAGAAATAACTTTATAGGAGCTCTGGAAACAAGTCAAATGTTTAAGCAAATGAGTGAATACCCAATCAAGAAAAAGACATGTTCAAAATGGTAGAAGATTCCATGGTTTCGATCACCTTTGTCCCACCCCCTCCCTGGCGTAGCATGGTGCAGTCAAAAGGACGCATCCCTATTTCCAGTTCCCTCCCTGAGGACAGAAGGAGCAAGATGGAACTTGTTTGCAATGTTCTGGGCTGTCTGTAGGCTCCCCAGGGGACTAGTTTCTGTCTCATCTGACTTTGAGGTCAGACAGAAAATGTTGGCATAGTTTGGACCTCAGGCTGGAAGCTGCAGAAGGCAGTGATGGGTCACAGCATGTACACATTTCAGCGGGACTACAAACCCATGGATGCCTGGGGGCAAAGGATTACAAAGGAAGGAAGGGAGGAAGGGAGAAAGGAAGGAAGGAAGGAAGGAAGAAAAGCATACACACAGGCCAGACAGGACATATGCCAAGAAAATATCTGAAAAGATCTTAAGCCTGCACCCCAGGCTGATCTCAAGGCTCAGGAGCCCACTAAATAGTAAAGGTGTCCCCAGAAGACAGCAAACACTGGGAGAGAGGGCTGTTTTTATAAATGCCCAATTTTCACCCAAAAAACACAAGGCATACAAAGGAACAGGAAAACGTAGCTCATTCAAAGGAACAAAATAAATCTCTAGAAACAGTCTCTAAAGAAGCTAGAAATAGTCTCTAAAGAAACACATGTGCTTAACTTACTAGACAAGGACTTTAAAACAGCTGTCATAAATATGCTCAAAGAGCTAAAGAAAAACATGGACAGAAATCAGGAAAAGGACTTACGGACAAAGTCAGAATATCAATAAAGAGACAGAAATGATTTTAAAAAAGAACGATACAGAAATTCTGGAGCTGAAAAGTACATTATCTAAATAGAAAAATTCACCATAAGAGTTCAACAGCAGATTCGAACAGGCAGAAGAAAGAGTGTGCAAACTTGACGGCAGGTCATTTTGAATTACTGAGTCTGACAGGCAAAAAGAAAAGAGAATGAAGAAAAGTGAAGAGAGCCTGAGAGACTTATGCAAATCAGTAAACAGACAAATATACTCATTACGGGAACCCCAAAAGGAGAAGAAGGGGGCAGAGAGATTATTTGAAGACATAATGGAGGAGACATGGATATACAAATCCAAGAAGCTTCAGTGCACTCCAAGTAGCATTAAACCAGAGACCCACACCAGTACACATTATCAAACTGTCAGAAGACAAAGAGAGAGTCTTAAAAGGAGCAAGAGAAAAGCAACGAGACATGTACAAAGGAGCCCCAACCTTGCAGGACATTTGGTCCTGTCCAAAACATCCATAAGACGTTCATTCCATAAGATATTTAGTTTATGCCAAAAGATCTGGTTCTATCCAAAATATCCATGAGCATATTTGGTCCGTGCCAAATGGTCTTGGACAGAACCAAACATCAAAGCCCTGTTAGTGTGGACCAAATGTCTTATGAACATTTTGGACAGGACCAAATATCTGCTAACTATCCCTAATAAGACTCTCAGTAGATATCTCATCAGAAATCTTGTAAGACAGAGGCAGTGGGATACTATATTCAAAGTGCTGAAGGAAAAAACCTATCAAGTGAGAATTCTATATCCAGCAAAACTGTCCTTCAAAAGTAAAAGAGAAACTAAGACATTCTCAGACAAATAAAAGCTGAGGGAATTCATTACACCACTAGACTTGCCTTACAAGAAATGCTACACAGAGTTCCTCAAGTTGAAATGAAAAGATGCTAGATGACAACTCAAAACCAAATGAAAATATAAAGTTCTCTGGTAAAGGTAAATATGTGAAAAAATGTAAAATCCACTATTATTGTAATTTTAGCTTATAACTCCACTTCTTATTTTTTACAGGATTTAAAACAAGTGCATAAAAATATTATGAATCTACATTAATTGGTACATGATATATAAAAATATAATTTGTGACAGCAATAATATAAAGGGGCAGAGCTTTTAAAGCGTAGAGTTTTTGTATGTGATTGAAGGTAAGTTGGTATAAATATAAAATAGAATGTCTTAACTTCAGGACAGTGTATATAATCCCCATGGTAACCACGACCAAAATATCTGTAGACGATACACAAAAGGGAAAAAAAAGGGAATAAAAACTTGTCATTAAAAAATCAACTAAATACAAAGGAAGGAAGTAATGGAGGAGATGAGGGAGAAAAAAAGCTATAAGGCATACAGAAAACAAACAACAAAAGTAAGTGCTTCCCTATTAGTAACTACTTTAAATGTAAATGGATTAAACTCCCCAACCAAAAACAGATTTACAGAATGGATTAAAAAAAAAACCTGTTAGTTCTAATAAACAATTCAGCAAACCTGCAGGATACAAAATCAATGCACAAAAAAAATCAGTTGTTTCTATACACTACCAACGAATGCTACTTACGATAGCATCAGACAGATTTAAATATTTATGAATAAGTGTAAGCAAAGAGGCAAAATACTTAGACACTGAAAACTACAAAATGTTGCCAAAAGAAATTAAAGAGGATGCCAATAAATGGAAAGACATCCTGTGTCCATAGACTGAGAGACTTAATATGGTTAAGATGTCAGTACTACCCAAAGTGACCTACAAATTCAATGTAATCCCTGTCAAAACTCCAGTGTTTCTGAAGAAACAGAAAAAGCCATCCTAAAATCCACATGGAATCTCAAGAGACTGTGAATACCCAAAGCAATGTTGGAAAAAAAAAAAGAACAAAGTTAGAGGTCTCACACTTGCTGATTTCAAAACTTACTACACAGCTATGGTAATCAAAACAGTGTGCTACTGGCCTCAAGACAAACATACAGGACTTCCCTTGTGGTGCAGTTCTTAAGAATCCGCCTGCCAGTGCAGGGGACACAGGTTCAAGCCCTGGTCCAAGAAGATCCCACATGCCACAGAACAACTAAGCCCGTGTGCCACAACTACTGAGCCTGCACTCTAGAGCCTGTGAGCCACAACTACTGAGCCCAAGTGCCACAACTACTGAAGCCCGTGCACCTAGAGCCCATGCTCCGCAACAAGAGAAGCCACCGCAATGAGAAGCCCGCGCACCGCAACGAAGAGTAGCCCCCACTCACCACAACTAGAGAATACCCGTGCGCAGCAACGAAGACCCAACGTAGCCAAAAATATAAATAAATAAATTTATTAATTAAAAAAAAGACAAACATACAGACCAATGGAATAGAATAGAGGGCCCAGAAATAAACTCTCACACGTATGGCCAAAAGATTTTCTACAAGGATGACAAGACCATTCAATGGGGAAAGGACAGTCATCTTTTCAACAAACAGTGGTGAGAAAACTGGATATCCACGTGCAAAAAACGAACCTGGGCCCTTACTTTACACCATCTACAAAACTTAACTCAAAGGACATCACAAACCTAAATGTAAGAGCTAACACATTGAAACTCTTAGAAGAAAACACAGGGGAGAAGTTTCATGACACTGGATCTGGCAATGACTTCTGGGAGGTGGAACCAAAAGCACAGGCAACGAAAGGAAAAACAAGATACATGTGACTTAACATTAAAAAGTTTTGTGCATGGGGGCTTCCCTGGTGGCGCAGTGGTTGAGAGTCCGCCTGCCGACGCAGGGGACGCGAGTTCGTGCCCCGGTCCGGGAGGATCCCACATGCCACGGAGCGGCTGGGCCCGTGAGCCATGGCCGCTGAGCCTGCGCGTCCGGAGCCTGTGCTCCGCAACTGGGGAGGCCACAGCAGTGAGAGGCCCGCGTACCGCAAAAACAACAACAACAACAAAAAAAAAACGGACAGATGTGCAGGTGACAAGCTTACCACCTCCTTCCTGTAAGGTGAGCCCAGGAAGTGATCCTCCGCTTTCGGAGAGGGTCTCCCAGGGCAGTGGGAGGCAGAAGGGCAGATCCCGCCACCTCCTTGCAGGAGGCTGATGAGGACCGCTCTGAAACGTCCCAGCTGAGCCAGAGGGCGTCCCTGTGAGCGCTGCAGACACTGACTACAACCGAGGTCACGGTGGAACCGGCAGGCCTCACACTGCGTCACAGCCAGCCCCTTGTCTTCCGTCCTACGTACGCACGTGTCCAGATCCAGACAGGACAGCATCGCCGCAACCAGACACGGCAGAGATAGCATCGTCAACTCCCGGGACGTGTGGCCTCCAGCGGCGACCAGGCCAGGCTCACACAATTTCAGGCTAACAAGGGTGTGGACAAGCTGGCACTCGAGGTAGGAACCTGCAGAAGCAGTTCTTTCCATCCCCAGAACATGAGTCCTCACTGGTCCCGGGCATCAGTAGTTTGGTTCCATACATAATGTACACTGTGACCCCACTCGGGCTGCCCTAAGCAAATGTTCAACTGAATCTGGGTCCAGGCCTTCATATCAAGATGCTGACCAAGAAAACACTCTGCCCATCCACGTGGCCATGCCGGAGACCCTCACCCAGACGGACATGTTAAACTGCCCAGAAGACATAATCACACACAGAAACCTCCTCACTTGCGTCTAAAACACAAATTTCTCCTCATCACTTTCAAGATTCTGATGTGGCTACAGGCTCCCATGAGGTCCAGCTTCCTCGGCTGGACCCCATGAACTGCCCCCTCGGGGGTATTTAGGTCTCACCAGCCTTCAGCCCTGTGCACGCCTCCCTCAGCTGGGAGGTTTGGGGGCCCAAGGAGGGGCCCGCCCACTCTCCGGTCCCGGCCAGCGCCCCTAACGTCCCCAACCCAGAAGACTGCCTCTTGCACCAACCCTAGAGCCCCACGAGCTTCAGCCCCCAGGAAATGAAACACTGTCCCCAGGTCTGCCCTGGCTTCCTGCATGTGCTCCTTGGCCTGGGCCCAAGGCTCTGGCTCCTGATTTGCTGGGAGAGGGCTTAATATTTCCAAAGGGCTGGGGCCTTCCATCCAAAAGCGAGTGGCTCATTCTGCAGAGATGCCTGGCCATCGTGCAGCACCCTGCAGCCTGTGGCACCATTGTAAGCCTGGAACCTCTGCCCTTCCCTCCTAGAAGGCTCTGGTAGGTCAAGAATGGGTCACGCACCCGGGCTCCAGCTGGCCAAGCCAGGCAGCATCTTCTACAGCCCGCAGGAGTTTGTATGTGAACAAGCGTTTACTAGAGGAAACCCTGAGACCCAATTGTGCAGCAATAAAAACTCCTCATTCGAAATCAACCAACAACAAAAAGTGACCGGATGCCACATGACACTGTGCTCTCACTTTGGGGAAAATTTCCATTGACAGCATCATAAATAGAAAAAGTGCCAAGAGAGGAAAGCTCTGTTAGCTAACCCCCAAGGCGCCCCTGATGACAAGACTCTGATCTCAGAGACACTCACGGAATCAGAACAAAAGGATTTCATTCAACAGGGCACAACGTATTGTAAATAAATGGGTTTTTAAAATCCAACACGTGGGACTTACCTACCAAGATAGACGAGAGCTGGGCTAGTTCTTACAGGACACAAAGACTCTACCCACACAGATTAAACGGAATTTGCTCCTGAGCCTACAGAGCTCAGGCTGATCCAACAGAAATAGAATGTGCTATTTGCTTACTTATTATAAATGTCGATCAAGATTTAAAATGAGTATCTCATATGGTCAGCAATTCTATGTACGGAAAAATCTCCAACAGATATTCACTATGACTTGGTTTGCAGCCATGGATGCTCTTCAGAAGGGGGCAGTTTAAATAACTCATGAGCCCAACGAACCAACAGGGTAACGTCTACAGCTGTCTCTATGTGCACAGAGCACTCTGGAGAGAAACTGTGATCAGGGAAGCCTCTGGGCAGGGAGAGGGGTGCCCAGGGGCCAGAACTAGGGGGCCTTATCTTCCCATTTATATTATTTGAAGATTTCATCCTCTTCCTAGATTACCTACCCACAAAATAGCCTTTGCAAGAACAATGCAGTGTGCTCTTGAAAGGCACAGCCCTGCTAACCATCCCTCGGAGGGTGAGGGTGGGAGCATAGGGCACCCACCAAGGGTCTCCGTCCACGGAGCCCTGTTGAGAAACGTCTGCTTCGTTACCGTGAGCCTCTAAGGATCCCCAGTCCTTCCATCCCAGGGGAGGCACCACGTAAGGGGACTCCCTCTCAATGGCCTTTAACGTCCAGAGCAATCGATTTAAGCAAAAGGTAAAACCGAGTGCAGAGGGGGCTGCAAACACCCCGCTGCTGGGTGCCAGGGCAGGGCCTGGGCTCCAGGGTCCTCTGCAGGCCCCATGCGTTCTGAGACGGTCTCTCTCAGCCCCGGCATCTCCTGCCTCTTCATCAGAAGAGCATTCCAGGCGATACGATGGGGGTCAGGGTCACATCATCGAAGATGAAGTGCTTTTACTTCACTGGTGGCTCCTTCCTCGCCCCAAGGGGTAGAGGACTCCTTGGCCCATGTCCTGATGCTTGGGGGACCAAGGCTCTGGAGCTCTTAGCGCTGGTCTCCTGGGCACCCCGGTCCCTTGATCACAAATACACCTCCACTGGCCGTGTGTTCACTGAGACACTGGGTCCCCTTCCGACTCTCAACGCCCACCCTCTCCTCCGGCACAGGGGCTCAGAAACCTGCCCCTCCCCGCTTCCCCACGCCTGTCAGGGGTGACACTTCCAGAGGCTGTAAGCTTCACTGCCAGAACACCAGAGGGACGGCGCTCAAAGAGCTGGAGTGTTTCCAGGGGCGATGACTCAGACCCCACACAGATCAGTGCCCAGAACAGGCAAAGCTCATAAAATCAGTGACTTCACAGATGCCCAGGAAGGGACCTTGTGCACATGCCCCCAGAGGACGGGACCGGCCGTGATTTGGACCACAGAAAGCAGCCTGGTTCCGAGGCTAAGTGACCTGCCCTCGCCGAGGAGCCTGAGAGGCACGGGAGGAACGGGGGTCTGGAACCCAGACAAGCAGGGCAGAAGCAGCTAAGAGACAGGCTTCCAAGGGAGGTGGGAGGCGGGAGGCCGGTGCCCACCTGGCGGCCCTCCCCTCTGCCGACTCTGCCAGCTAACGTCTAGGGTTGGAGAGACGCAGAGCTCCTGGAGCGTTGCTCAGTGACACGCTGATGCTGAGAGGAAAAGTCCTGAGTGGGAGCCATGCCCAGCAGGCACTCTTGTGCTAGCGGAGAATGACAGGCTCAGGGCCGAGGTTCCTGGATCCCAAGTAACACGCTAGAGGGGGAGGCCAACCAAGACAGAGGATTACACTTCTATAAACTCCAGAAAATGCCAACTAATATCCCGTGGCCGAAAGCAACACATCAGCGTTCGTGGGGAGGCGGGAGCAGAGAGATGCAAGAGGCACATGCACTTTTCTGGGCTGATGGATGCCTTCACTATGGTAACCGCGGTGCTAGCTCCACAGGTGGGCGGGTGCAGACGTCAAAACCCAGCGTGACATATATACACTAATATGACCACTATACTGCAGTGAAGGTAAATTTTTTTTAAGACCATCGTTCAAACTAAAAAGCCGAAGGTTGAAATCTTCCTCAAAAGTCATCTTGGTCCTCCTGTTTCTTGGATATGATGTAATCAAACAGCTGTGATTGACCACGAACCAGCCCAAGAAAAACAAAAGCCCAACCCAGCAGCCCCTCCCCCACCCAGACACCTGCCTTCTGATCCTGACAGCTCAGGGGCAAAGCCGCTGGCTGAGCAGCCAGTCCCTGTGTGACCTCTATCGCACTGGCTACACCCACATTCCCTACAACAGCTGGGAGCTGGGCTCCCACTCAGCTAATGACCCGGTCACCTTAGCGTAAGGCAGGAAGAGGGAACAACGAAGAAGGTGCTGGGCTACCCTGGTGGCGCAGTGGTTGAGAGTCCGCCTGCCGATGCAGGGGACACGGGTTCGTGCCCCGGTCCGGGAAGATCCCACATGCCGCGGAGCGGCTGGACCCGTGAGCCATGGCCGCTGGGCCTGCGCGTCTGGAGCCTGTGCTCCGCAACGGGAGAGGCCACAACAGTGAGAGGCCTGCGTACCGCAAAAAAAAAAAAAAAGAAGGTGCTGGCTCTGGCCTCCAGACATAGTCCTTGGTGTCCAGCCCAAGCTGGACAGCAGGAATTGGGCGAAAGTCATCCATGAGGGTGATACAGTCCAAATGAAGCCCAGAAGACAAGTATTCCAGAGGACCCTAAGACGTGGCCCTGAACTAATTCAGAGCTTCTCTGGCCTCTATCTTACCTGCTGAGAAAGACAGCACAGCAGGAAAAGCCACGTCTTTCCTAAACATGCCAAAACTCTTCCAGGTTGTGAGTCACAGCCATTCACCCTCTGCTGCTGTTCCTGGGTGGCCCCACAAGCCGCCCCCCAACCTACCCTTCCTGCGGCCACTCCACCAGGTGGGGACACGTTCGCTCACCTGCGAGAGCCCGTGCTTCTGCACCTTCTGTCCTTCCAGACACAAGTACCAGCCTCCTTCCCGCACCTCCTCCTGCGGACCGTCAGGGTGTACTACCTGGCCCACCTCAAGTCCCTCGGAGCCACCCTTCATGGTGACCTGTCTGGGTTCCCTGCATGGGCTGCTATATCCCTGACCTCCAACAACAACGCACATGCTCCTCGCACACCTCGGGCCTTTCTCCCTGGGGGTGTGGGCTCCTGGATACCTGGCTGTACGCCAGAGGCTCCTGCTGCGTCTCCTCTGAGGAATCCCTCTGGGGTGTGCATCAGCCTTGTGTCTACAAGAGCCAGGGCCGTTCACCTGCGAGAGCCCGTGCTTCTGCACCTTCTGTCCTTCCAGACACAAGTACCAGCCTCCTTCCCGCACCTCCTCCTGCGGACCGTCAGGGTGTACTACCTGGCCCACCTCAAGTCCCTCGGAGCCACCCTTCATGGTGACCTGTCTGGGTTCCCTGCATGGGCTGCTATATCCCTGACCTCCAACAACAACGCACATGCTCCTCGCACACCTCGGGCCTTTCTCCCTGGGGGTGTGGGCTCCTGGATACCTGGCTGTACGCCAGAGGCTCCTGCTGCGTCTCCTCTGAGGAATCCCTCTGGGGTGTGCATCAGCCTTGTGTCTTTACAAGAGCCAGGGCCAGTCCTCAAAGAGGAGGGACTGGGATCATAGACAGGATGGAAAAGTCTTGGGAACGACTGGTCAAACAAGATGCCTCCTAAGTTTTCTGAGCCCAGATGGAGAAGAGCACCATTTCCTTCTCCCAACAACCCTGTGACACCCTCCCCATCTCCAAAACAGAGATGACGCCTAAGTCTTGGAAAGGCGTAAATGGAAAGAGTTCTCTCCCTCCCGAATGTCCCTATCTCCCAGAGGAAGTCCAGAGGAGTCACGAGGGGAGCAGAAAGAAGATAAAGCTGAGGGTGGCGTGCGTGCCGCAGGTCCACGGGCTCAGCCTGCAGCCTCCATACTAACTTCCCGGCCAAAGCCCTTGTCGCTGCTGGCCTGCCAGCAACACTGGAGGTTTTGAATATGGAAAGTGCCAGGCATCGACCTCAAAAATAGGGTCACAGACACAGTTTAGGAAAATTCTAGGCTCGGGCACCCACACAGGCAGTGGGTAAATCATTCTATCACTAAACGCACTCCCAGACAACTCTTTGTAAGGGAGGGGGGAGAGTGGGAAGGGGTGACCTGGTGACCGGAGGAAGAGTGGAGAGAGAAGACACATCAATCCGAGAACGGAGCAACTACACCCAAAGCGAGAAGCTTGGAGGACCCGTGACCGCGCTGGGCCGGCCAGATGGACCGTCGCTGGGAGTCCTTGGAGCTCTGGCCTCTGCCGACCAGAGAAGCCTCGCAGCAGGCTTGGCAGTAAATGTGGGGACCTGGGAGAAGAGCTGGGGATCTGGGGCTCAGCAAGAGGGCTAGGGGCGCACAGAGCTGGGACTGTCGGAGAGGGGTCTGAGGCCAGGTCTGCGGACTTCCCGCGGAAAAGGATGGGGAGCCCTGGGTACAGACGCCCGGGGACCGGGAGCGCAGCGCCTGGCGTCACCCAGGGCACTGGGGGCGCAGAGGGATCGGGCGCCGGCGCTCCAGATCAGACGGGACCACAGGCCCGTCCCCGTGGGGACTCGGGCTCCGCGGGCGGCTGTGCGCGCGCTCCCGGGCCGGCTCCCCCGGCGCGAGGGGAGGCGAGAAACCAGGTGTGCAGGACAGGGCGTCTGCTCACCTGCGGAGCACCAGTAAGCTCAAGATCACCAGCAGGAGCAGTCCAAGCATGCGGCCGGGCCTCCGCCGGACGTTCCACTTGGGCATTCCGCGTCCGCTGCACCTGGACCCGCTTGCTTTCCAGCCCTGACTCTGAGCGGAAGCTCGGCGCGAGGGCGGGGCCGCGCGCTGGTCGCCGGGGCAACAGGCCGCTGCTCGCCCCGCCCCCCAGTGCTCATTGCCTGCAGCCCGAGGACACGCCGGAGAGTGGCAGACGGAGGCCCTTGCCGTTTCCAGCCACACCTTCGCCCAGGATGAATAAAATTCTTATTCTGGCACAAAATTATGTCACAAAGGAGGCTATGTAATATGTGGGCAAAATTTATGCTTTCTAGCAATCACAAACCCACCTAATCCCAAGAACAGAATTCAGATTTTACTGAAAGAAAATCTGAAACATTTTCTAGGGAGGCTGATGTTTCTTCACAGCATCAGAGTTTCTAGAAAATACACACACACACACACACACACACACACACACACACACACACACACACCGTTGCATGTTTTCAAACCATATCCTGCGCTTGTAAAGCTGCTACGAATACAATGAGATTTTACTTCTGGAACAAAACAAGGCGAGTTTAGTGTGAAGGGTTCTTTTTGTAGCATTCAGCAAATATTTAGTCAGGTAGCAAAAATGAAACCCAGGAGAGAAAAAAACAAATGAACAAACAAAGGGGGGAAGGCCTAGCGCAGTGGCAGGGGCTCGCTTGGGGCTGACAGCAGGGCCAGAGCCGCCCCTGGGAATCCCGAGAGCAGTCTCTCCCCCTTCGCCAACGCTCCAAAGTCAGTACCTTCTGTCCACGTTTTAAGCCATAACTGCCTGATAGTTGTTAAGACTATGATGAAGGTATTTTGGTGTAATTGGGATAAAAGGTGGCCCATGAGACATATGGGGAAGGTGTCAAAGGTTAGTCCCCTTTCCACCCACGGAGGCGCACCCCAGCCACGCCCCCCCCACCCCACCCCCGGCCCAGTCGGCCCTGGTTCCTGGTGATATTGCTGAGCAGTGAACAGCACAGTCCATTAAACACCATGGCATCCTTAAGTTATTTAAGCAGTACCAGCATCTCCTCTTTTTTTCAGATATTAGCTTAAACTTGTTAACATGGGCTATAAAAACCCTGAAATCCTTAGCCCAGCCCTGTGTCCTTTGTTTTTACTTATGAGAGATAAATGTAAATAACTCAGTGCTAAAGAAAAAATCATTACGCCTTAACCTGCTGGGAAGTGTAGACCTGTAGACACACCCTACTCACGGTTTAAGAACAGTTTTACTTTATCTGGACTTCGTGATAGCAGGACGGTGTGCAGAGGTAGCTCTAATCCAGATGTGTTTGCTGAGGAGACAAGACTGGGTTTTTTAAATTGTAGCAAGATACACCTTCAAGACAGTCCTTTGCAAAATGCTTGATTGATCTTGACCCCAAGCCGACCGGGAAATACTCAAATCACTGGGCATGGAGGCTACAGTTCAGTGAACTGTCTAATGGGGCTATAAACAAAGTGGGCTGGCTGGGTGTGTGGGAAGATCGTACCTGATACAGGGCGATCATAAACCGCACAGGCTGCCTTTCTGATGCCAGGGGTTCAGAAAATAGAAAAAAAAATGTTTTCTTAAAAAAATGAAGTCCCGTTGATATCCTCAGGCCACCACTCTGAGTCAGAACTCCAACAGACCCAGAGCTCGCAGACCCGCCCTGAATTCCCGCAGCCCGCATTGCCGGTGGGAAGCAGGTGTGAACGAGGAGCCGGGAGAGGAAGAGCTGCTCGCTTGGAGTCAGCACGGGGCGACTCTCCAGAAAAAGTCAAAATAGTCACGTCAAATTAACGGCATCGGCTGTTTAACTTTTGATTTTTAAAGGTGACAAACAGGTTCATAGATCAGGTATTCATTCATTGGCATATCTTATTTCTGAGCGCACTGTGTTAATGCCTTAAATATAGTGTATCCGAATTGTAGGAAAACACGTGACAAAATCTCCCTTCAAGTCACTAGGACAAGATGCAGGATGGGCCTTCTGTGTCAGAACAGTCCTGTGGGCCCTGGGCCCTCACCCCCTCCAGCTCCTTTACTCAAGTTGCTGAAGAGTCTTGAGCCAAAACACTAAGAACAGGGGGAATTCCTGGGACTAAATGAGTGCAATTTCAACCCTGGACGAAAAGAAAGTAGAAAGTCCTTGTCCTTGGAAAAAGAAAAAGGAAAACAGATCCAAGTTCAGATGGGTAGTCAAGGCCTCTCACCCCAAAGGCACGTCGCTGGGGCTGGGAGGGGCCTGTGTGTTTGCGAGGGATGCACTGCCTTCAGTGCTGGCCTTGGAGCCGCCAAGATGCCACTTTTCAGGCTGAAAAGCCAAGGTCTGATTCAACAGCATTTCGTTCATTAAGAAGGAATCCACAACTTTTCATGTCCACTGTGTGCTGAACACTGTTTTAGGTGTTTGGGAAGTATCAGTGCACAAAACAGACAAAGATCCCCTCCCTCTGAAATTTCTGTTCCAGCTGAGGAAGAAGGATAACAAAAATCAACAAATTAATTAGTAAACCATAAAGTGTGTTCAAAGGTGATACTGACCCCAGGCTCTTTAATCAACAGAAATTGATAAGAGGCCACGCGAGGAATTCAGGCAAGGCTTGACTGGGACTCGCTCTGCAGCCCAGGTAGCGAGAACAAGTAACAGGTGCCCTTGCTGCTCCCTTGAATGGGGTGAGGGTGGGGCAGGTCCAGGGGTCCGGCCGGAGGCGGGGCTTAGGTGGTCTGCCCGCCCGCTTGGTGCTGTGTGTGCAGGGATGGTGCACAGGACCCTGCTTTTGCCCCCAACACCTCAGAAGTGGCAGTTGGGTTTGTGGCCTTTTTGTATCTTGTGGTTGATAATTTGCCCCCCTGCATGGCCCTGCACTTATTTTTAGTCCCTTATAGTTTCTTTGTATCTGTTGTTAGAGATGTTTGTCCAGGTGCAGGTCCTGCAGCAAAGGGCCCAGGGCCCAGCCTGTCTCAAAGGTAGTAGATCCAGAGCATAAATGAAGCGGACAAAGGAACACTGGTGGGGGGGGCGGTGCGCAGAGCAGGTCTCACAGAGAAGGCATCGCTGAGCAAAGACCTGAACGAGGAGCATTACCTGCACGCAGGTGGCGAGGAAGGGGCAGCCAGACAAGCAGAGAGGACCTCGAGTGCGAAGGCCTCGGGCAGGGGTGACGCCTGGCATTCCAGGACTGCAGGGGGTGGGGGGAGGCAGAGGAACCAGGGCCAGGTCAGGCAGGCCTTCGGGGGCAGAGCTTTGACTCAAAGAAACGGAACGGGGGCAGGCTCTGGGCGTGGCATCCGTTACGCTTTAAAAGGTCACTCAGGTGCCAGGAGCTGGCAGCAGTGGAAAACAGGAGACCCGGCCGGGGGCTACCGCAGGGGTCGCGTGCCAGGTGCTGCTGTTCAGACAAGTGGCAGCTGGCGTGGAGACGAGTCTGGATTCCTGGATCGTTTGTGGGGCGAGAGAAATCAAGAGGATCCAAGAAGGACTCCATCATGCTGGGATGCCAGTTTCTTTTATAGAACAGAGAGGGGGAGGAGGTGAGGAAGTAAAGTAAAAAGGCCACTGGTTTTGCCTAGCTTGGCCAGCTTCCAGGAGGGGATGTGTTAATTTCTTCTTTTCTGCAGCCATTCACAGGTGGGCAGGGTCAGATTGTCTCCCTGTGAGCTGAACAAAGGCACTTCAGTTTAACATTCCCGCAGCAGGGCAGGGTTCCCTGAGGCAGGCCATTGTGTATGATTATAATAACAAAAGCACCGAAAAGCAAAGTTTAACGTCAAAGAAACAGATCCAACCTGGAATCCTATTTTGCTCTTCCGTGTTGGAGTCCCAGAAGCCCAGCTTGGTCAGGGGGGTGTTGAGCCATCAAGGAGACGTGCAGGTGGAGACACCACATAAGACTTTGGTGACTGTGATGCAGGCAGGTGGGGGGGGGTGTTTTGGGGAGACTGGAACGGGTTAGAGGAGGTGGAGGAATCTCGGTGGATACAGATGAGTCTCGTTCATGGATATTTGCTGGAAGAAGGAATAAATAAATGGGAATGTAGCTGGTGGCTCATGACCCTGAGTCGAGGGTAATGCCCTGTTTTCATTTCCAGGTGGGAGAAACCACAGCATGGTACACTGACATGATCGTGATCAAAGAGAGTGAAAAATCACTGAAGCAGGAGAGACAGTGGGGGAATTTCTGGAGCTACATCTGAGTAGGTGCCGTGGACAGGTTAGTGGCCTGTGAAGGGCAGGCTCTGGGGTGAGCAGACAGGGTCACTCAAGACATCATGCTTTCTCCGCGACAGACAGATTTCAAATATAAACAGTGTGACACTAATCAGAAATGAGAACTAGCCTTGTCATTTGAATTTGTTGTTAATATCTGAATGTATGCATCTGAGATGTGACGTAAAGTGAAACATTAAAATTGTTTTGGGGGCTTCCCTGGTGGCGCAGTGGTTGAGAGTCCGCCTGCCGATGCAGGGGACACGGGTTCGTGCCCCGGTCCGGGAAGGTCCCACATGCCGCGGAGCGGCTGGGCCCGTGAGCCATGGCCGCTGAGCCTGCGCGTCCGGAGCCTGTACTCCGCGACAGGAGAGGCCCCAATAGTGAGAGGCCCGTGTACCGCAAAAACAAAAAACAAAAAACAAAAAAACACACTGTTCAAAAAGTATCTGAGGGGGTTTCCCTGGTGGCGCAGTGGTTGAGAATCTGCCTGCCAATGCAGGGGACACGGGTTTGTGCCCTGGTCTGGGAAGATCCCACATGTCGCGGAGCAACTGGGCCCGTGAGCCACAATTACTGAGCCTGCGCTCCGCAGCAAGAGAGGCCGCGATAGTGAGAGGCCCGCGCACCGCGATGAAGTGTGGCCCCCGCTTGCCACAACTAGAGAAAGCCCTCGCACAGAAACGAAGACCCAACACAGCCATAAATAAATAAATTTAAATCATACGGGCTTCTAAGAAGACGTCTGCTTAAAAAAAAAAAAGTATCTGAGGGCTTATACACACAGAAAACTCTTTCATTCACATGTAGACCAGCAAAGCATCAATGAACGGGGGAAAGAGTGGAGAGTCTGAAAAGCGGGCAGTGAGAACAGATCCTTGGATCCCAGGGGACTGTCAACCCCTCCAGGAGCCCTGAGAGCTGATGGGAAGCTCCACGGGAGGTGACAGCAGGGAGCCCCGGACTGGACAGACTGACCTTGTGCTGGAGCCGGCCTTTCCCCGAGGGCCCTGATACACGGCTGTTTCCAGCGGGCACCGTCTCGGCCTGTTGACGATGCAGTTCGGCACCTCCCCCACCAACCTGCGGTTCTGCTGCTGCTCTCTCATCTCCCCTGTCTCCCCGGAGTCCTCCTCAGCTCCCCGCTCACCGTCACCCACACCCACTTTGTCTCTCGGGGTCCCCGTCTTCGGGTCGCTGGCAGCTCCCCACGCCCCTTGCAGGCAGGCCCCGTGGTCCCCCTCCTGGCTGGAGGGGCAGCAGTTGAACGGGGCGTCCAGCTTCAGGACGGCCCCGCCCCTCTACCAGACATGGCTTCTGAAAAGCAGATCTTTTGAGGTCTTCCCCGCTCAGCACCCATCCGCGCTCTCCATTGTCACAGAATAGAAGCCAAATCCTTGGCCCACGAGACCTGTACAGGGGAACACTGCTGGGGGATGGGGCGGGGAGGGCGAACAGTGACCGTCTCCGAGGCTACGGCCCCAGGGGTCTTGCTCTTCCCCCTGCCCCAGAAAGCTCCGGGGCCTTGGGGGGTTCCTGAGCCCGCTCGCAAGGACCCCCGCCCACCGTGCCCGGTTCTCAGGCCTCCCGTGTCCTGCTGGCACCTGCGTGGCCCCAAACAGCAGCTGCCCTGACAGCGGGGACCGGGAGGCTGGGTCCGGGAAGTGCGGTTTCGCTGGCCTGTGGAATGGGAAACAGTGTTTATTCTGCAGTAAGTATAGCTTCACAGGAAGCTGTAACGTGGACATTCGTGGGGTCCCCAGTGCCCCACACTGGCTCCTGGCACACACGGCATCAGCAGTGTGAGACGTGCGGGCACAACCCGGGCTCGTCCAGGTGCCACCAGCGTGTGCAGAGTTCCACGCGACTGTCTCACATCGGTGGCCCTTGTGGCCGCCCGCATGATCCCGGTGCAGAGCTGTTCCCTCCCCACAGCCTCCTGCACCCCTGATGGCGGCTCCTCTCCTCCCCCGTCTAATCCCAGCTTCCATCTCAGTAGCAGCATCATTTCTGGAATGTTCTATGAAGGGGTCACACGTGTACAGCCCTGCGAGCTTGCCTTTGCATTCACCTCGCTTCCCTGAGGGTCCATCCGAGTTCTTAGTGTCTAGCTGACTTCGGGTGATGTGTCTTGCCCGTTCCTGCATGGGACTGGCCGCCAGCTACAGTATCACATGGGTGACGATAGCTTTTCTCCAGTTGTTCTCTATTTGTTCAATAAACATCGAGTTCCTGCTTGATGCCAGGAACGCACCAAGGAGAGAGAGATGAATCAGGTGTATTTCTGACTCTGACAACCTTAAAGCCCGTGGAAGAATTTACAACCCATTAGACCCACAGGATGATTTATAGACAAAATGGAAAACAGTGATATTCCAGATTTTCTGTGGAAAGACCAGAATAGTGTGAGGGCCTCAGGGCCGTGATCTGGGTGAGGCATGAGGAAGGTAACCAGTGGACTGTCCAGGCGTGTTGTTTACGTTTGTATTGTGTATACGGCTCTTTACCAACGCCTGAGAAAATGGTGATGTTGATAACGTGACGATGCTGTAATGGTGTGAAGTTGAGGAGTGAGATCTGCATCCGAGCTGAGCAGAACTGCACCGGAAATGATCCGCAGGCCCCACGCGGCCGAGGCCTGGCGGCTGGAGGTTCCCCTGCCCTCTGCTGGCCTGGAGAGAACGGGCAGCTGCTCCTCCTGTCCTGCGGGGATGAATTTCCCTGTTTGTGAGGACAGGAGGGCATCACCTAGAAATCCCCCCTGGGCTTTGGACCACGGAGCTGGGTGACGAGACACCAGCCAGGAGACAGTGGAAGGACCAGAGGACACGGAGCGTCACCTTGCTCGCAGATAGTGAGGTTGGACACACCTGAGGCGGAGATGACCTTGGCTCCCGGGGACCCTGCCCCGGTCCCCTCTTCCCCTGCTCACCCACTACTTGCCACAGGTCACTAAGCATCTGGGATTAGGTTTCCAGCTGCAGAGACTTGTCCACTGGGTCTCCCACTCTACCCTGGCCTCAGTGGCCCCCTCCTCTGTCCTCCCAGGGGGAGGTAGTACTGGGGAGTGACGTGGGGATGCACACTTTGTCATGGCCCTGCAGCAGCCGACCCTGTCCCCCTGCCATAGACAGCATTCACTCACACGGCGCCTGGCTGATCTTAATTCCCAGGAATGACAGGCCTTTCCAGCGCCAAAGAGACGACAGACTTTGGGTGAGAAGAATATATATGGAAATGTTCAGATAAAGCAGAGGATGGGCCACAGGACATTTACTGTGGAGCTGATGAAGCTGGGACTTCTGGGATCCTGGGAGAAACCTCAGTGACTTGTTCTTTGCTTATGTGTTTCTGTAATGTTGGCAAAGGGAGATGCAATCCTGCCGTTTACCTGGAAGAGGCAGACAGGGAACGGCTGGTAATCGGCACTGACTGACTACCACGAGTCATGATTTAAATATTTTAAAGTCTGTCAGGAGATGTGCAAGTTGAGCGAGACACTTAACCTCCCTGCAGTTCACTGTGCTCGTCTGTGGGATGAGAGCGCTTACTGCAGTCTATTCCGAGCCTTCTGTGGATTCTCTCACTTGATTCACCAGTTATCCTATGAGAGAGGAACTTTTATTCTCTCCAATTTACAGGAGGAAACAGGCAGAATTTAAGCGATTTTGCTTTAAGCTGCAGCTGGAGGCAAAGCTGGCAATCAAAGGTCAGGGGAGTCTGACTCCAGAGCCCAGGCTCAAGGGAACGGCAGCACGTTTTCAGCAGGGCTGTCCTGCAATTCAATTCCAATAAATTAACACAACAAACATCTCTTGGGTGTAACCTCCTGGGTGTCTGTTCGTGCAAGGACCCCCCTGTGAAAACTAGGAGATAGTTTACAGGGAAGTGTTTTGGAGAAGTCCTACTGTTTTTAAAATAACTGGGCAGAGACAGGACTTCTAATTTCTCAAATCTATAAGGGATAGAGATGCTTTTAACAGGTGACCGAAATCCTCCTCTGTTCAAACATCCATATACTGGAGTGGTTAATTTCCCCTCCCCCATGACAGGGTCAGAGTAGAGGCAGCCTGAGGAGACCTGGAAGAGTTCAGACCCCTTGGCGGTGCAATTGTAACTGAGGCACCGCGTCCCTGGCTCAAGC
>NW_020174430.1:3783911-3791863 GCF_003031525.2 Neophocaena asiaeorientalis asiaeorientalis | reverse complement strand
ACCCCCGAGCCCCAACCCCCGGCCGGGTACTCTGTGCAGGCCTGGTCCTCGATGCCACACCACGAGCAGCCTTCCAGCCCGTCAAATCCAGCCATGTCGGGCTGCATCTGGTCACCTGTGCGCGTCCTGCGCCCACCAGGGCCCCTGGCAGTGGATTTCCTCAGGACCTGTCTGCTCTGCTTCTGCTGGTTTCGCTTATGGACCAGCTGAATGGTCGATGACAGAGATGAGCTCCAAGTTCACTGTGTTCTTGCCACAGGGCCCGAATTCAGGCTGCTGGCAAGCTGAGCTCTAGTAAGTAACCAAAGGCGAAAGCATGTGTGTGCGTAATCCCAGCGGCTCACAGAGCTCTCAAGGGTACAAACAGCATACCTGCTCTGGCCTTGGGTCAGAACTGGGTGCTGGAAGCATCCCGAGGACCTGAAGGCCGTCCAGGCCCCAAGGCGGCACCACACCCACTCTCCTGCTACCTGGCAAGTTCAGGCTCAAACAGCCTCATCTTGCCGGCTTCAAGAACCTACTGACTGGCCGGCCTCACGCTCTGTCTTTCCCCACTCAAATTCCTCCCCCACAGGCATCCCAGAATGTTCCTCTCAGTGGATTAATCTCATCACATCTTCCTCATTAAAAGCCTTCCGTGGCTCTCCACTGCTCGGCCTTATTAAGGCTGCATCCAGATTGAACTTAAATCTTTCCATCCCGGGACCGCCCTGCAGAAGCAAAGTGTCAACAGCTCCCACTCACAGCCTGCACTTTTCCTGCTCCTGGTTCTTTCCTGTCTGAAGCTGACTTTCTTGGTTATCTTTAAATACCACACATCATCATAAAGGCTTAATTTGAATTCCTACTTTCTCCATGAATTCCTTCCTACAACACCTGTGCCGGCATCACTGTCTCTTCCGTAGACCCGTCGTTATCTTGTACTGCAGCTGTGGAGTTAGGCTTCTGAAGGCGGAAATTTAACTTCAGCTTCGCGGCAGACCCACAGCCTGTCCCCCTGCACTACCCAGTACAGTGCCTTAGACTTTGAGGTCAAAACAGAAAACACCTGTCGTAGCTAAGGGCACCTATGTTGGTCTCTCTAAACACTGACTTATAGTTAAAAAAATACCTTGGATATTTCTTTTATAGAGATGAGATGAAATAATGCAATGATCGTTTATAACAGGGTTCTCTAAAAAGTCTACATCTTTGGGTATTACTTTAAATCTACTTTCATAAATCATAAACACTACTTGCTTTACAAGGCCATTAATAATTTAAGGAACATATTTTTAAAAAGTCAACTTGGTCAAGGGGAGATTTTTGTTTATTATCCCAAAGTCTAGTTAAATGTTTAATTAAATGTAATAAAAATTTTTAAAATAGTCGTGAAGGCTTATTTAGAAAGAAAATAAAAACCAGTAGACCTGAAAATGGTACAGAGAGGGGTAGATTTATTAATGTAGTGATTAAAAACATTTAAAAAGAGGAGCAAAAAAGCAAAAACTCAGAAAAAAAGTATACTCAAAGCACTTATAAGGAAATGTCACAGGAACTGCCAATACCATTCCCAGACCACATGCTTCTAAAACAACAAGTCTTCACAGTTCCAAACAATCTCAGCCCTTGACATTCAGATAGTCCAGAAGTGCAGATACGCCCTAAATCTCAGCTTAGGAGAAGGATTTCCAAACACTCATTTCATCATGATTTACATTCAGAGGAGGAGTTGCTGCAAAGGAAGAGCAGCCCACGGAAACCTTCTGCATCTTCAGCCGAGGCACAAAGAACAGAAAAAGACAGGAAGACGCTTTCTCTCCATTTCTCCTTTCCCACACCCTTTGCTTTACAGTCAGGAAAAACCCTCAACAGAAGTACCCAGATTCCCAGAAGAGGGATCTGGTGAACCAGCAAAATGCAGACAAATCAAGACTGTGGATCCAGGAAAGGACAGTGGTTTCGTGGTCAGTGTTCACTGGTCACCCTCTGCGTCAGGAAAACAAGGCGGCATGTCTTCTTGTAACGTTCCAGCCAGGGCAGCTCCTGCCGTCCTCCAGGTGCCGCCCTCCAAGTGCCACCCTCCAGCTGACGCTGTGATGGTGCCCTGGACAAGCACAGCCCCTCTAGCGCGTCCTGGACTCACTGTGACAGCGCCGTCCACATGGAACCACTCGACACTGATCCTCCCATTGGAGCCTCAGTCCAGGGGCTACTCCTGCAGCAGGCTTCTTGAGATCAGTATCCGCATCACTTCGTTGCTGCCTGCAAGAGCGAGAGAGGACGGAGGGGCTTAGGAGCTGCCGGGCCTGAGAGTCAGCAAAGCTCTGACTAAGGATGTAAAGGGCAACGTCGCTTTTTTTTTTTTTGCGGTACACGGGCCTCTCACTGTTGTGGCCTCTCCCGTTGTGGAGCACAGGCTCCGGACGCGCAGGCTCAGCGGCCATGGCTCACGGGCCCAGCCGCTCCGCGGCATGTGGGATCCTCCCGGACCGGGGCACGAACCCACGTCCCCTGCATCGGCAGGTGGACTCTCAACCACTGCGCCACCAGGGAAGCCCGGTAACGTCGCTTTTTATCTTGAAAGATGTCAGGGAGTGAGGAAAAAATTTACTTTAAAAAAACCCTCTATATATGGACATATATACACTACCAAACGTAAAATAGCTAGTGGGAAGCAGCCGCATAGCACAGGGAGATCAGCTCAGTGCTCTGTGACCACCTAGAGGGGTGGGATAGGGAGGGTGGGAGGGAGGGAGACGCAAGAGGGAAGAGATATGGGAACATATGTATATGTATAACTGATTCACTTTGTTATAAAGCAGAAACTAACACACCACTGTAAAGCAATTATACTCCAATAAAGATGTTAAAAAAAAAAGTAACCTCTCCTGATAGTAAAAGCAAACAAAATAAAACAGCAGAACATCCAATAGTATACGTAGTATAACTCTATTTTAAAAAAATGTATCTATGGGGGGTGAGATGAATTGGGAGATTGGGATTGACATATACACACTATGTATAAAACAGATAACTAATGAGAACCTACTGTATAGCACAGGGAACTCTACTCATTGCTCTGTGGTGACCTAAATGGGAAGGAAATCCAAAAAAGAGAGGATACATGCATATGTATAGCTAATTCACTTTACTGTACAGCAGAAACTAACACAACATTGTAAAGCAACTATCCTCCAATAAAAATTAACTTTAAAAAATGTATCTATACAAGCGCAGAAAAAGGTCCAAAAGAAGATATTTTTGGTCTTAAATATAAAAGGAGCCCAAAGTATTAGTTCTGATGTCAAAACATGAATGATCTTTTTTCTTTTTTAACTTTTCCTATATTTTGTAAGTCTTCAACAATAAATATACCAACATCACTGGTAATCAGAAAACTGAATTTTAAAAAAACAAAAACATTTTCCCTGAAAGAAGGGGGGGTCAGTTGCTTGCTTCATTTTTCCACTCTTTTTGTATTTTATTTTATTTTATTATTTCCACTCTTTTTAATGCAAAAAGAAATATTAACCACAGGAATGACTAATCACACATCTCGAATAAAATCAAAGCTGAAATTTCCTATCTTTCCAATGACAAAGCCTGGGGTGAAACAAGTGACGAAAACCAGTGCGCACATTTTCCTACAAGTGGATGATGGTGTGGCCTGAAATAAGCATATCTGGCTTTTCTCAGTTATTCTAACAGGGTTGAAAGAGTCAGAATGAAGGGAAGTCTCCCGCACTCACCAAGGCTGGAAAGCAACAGCCACGTGCGACTGGAGTCACAGAAGGAATGAGGCGACGGGTTTGGAACCCTGCTCATAAACACGCTTTAGGGACAAGGTTTGCAGCAGAAAGCAGATACTAAAGCCTGTGACTTGGACGTGACACCCCGTGGTGGCTCTCAATGTGGCTCCCAGACAGGCAGGAGCAACCTCCCTGAACCCTCGTTAGAGATGCAGATCCCCAGGCCCACCCAAGACCCATGGAGTCAGAAGCTCTGTGCTCACAAATCCTCCCAGTGGTCCTGACGCTGGTCAGGTCTGAGAAGGATGCTTCAGAAGCCACAGGGAGGCTGGTGCTTCCTTCAGGTTCCTTCACTCAAAGTCACTTCCACAAGCCTTTGCCTCATCCGCTGCCTTTGCTACAGTGTAACCACCTCAGCTGCCTACTGGCTAAACAACAGTCATGTAATTGGAAGACTTCCAAACCAGCGTGGAGTGGAGAAGGCCCTGCAGAGCCCGACGCCAGCAGCTTACCCATCTCCTGCCCGTGGGCCTGTGATCGGCAAGAAGATGCCCGTGTGTGACAATTAATTTACTGAGAGCTCCATTAGCAACACTGATGGTCATGATCAGTGTGTAGAGGCTGGAGATCAAACTAGCTCACATCTACCCTGGAAGTTACTGTGGAGAAGTCCTGGGATCCCTGAGGACCAAGTATTTTACAGCAGTGAAGAACAGCCGCTGCTGCAGTTTTCAAAATGCTTTCTCGGATGTTATTGGATGTTATCTTCGTTTGCGCTGTCTCTATAAATGACAAAGGCAAAGAGCAGGAGGGGGGTGACTCGGTGACTTCCCGGCCCCCAGGCCAGGTCAGGACGGCACAGCAGGCCCCTCCAGAGGGGGCCAGGAGCAAGGAGGGAGGAGGAAGACAGGAAGCACGGCGACAGACGGCAGGGGTGACGGCTCCGAAAGGGAGAGAACCACCTTGGCCACTTTTACCTTCGAGGATCTGATGGACCCTGGAGTCCCGCATGTACTGCTGGACCGCGCAGTCCTTCAGGTAGCCGTAGCCCCCGTGCATCTGCAGGGCCTGGTTGCAGATCTGCAGGGACACAGGGATTAGATACCTCGGATTCTGAGAAGGCTCCGGAACAGGGGCTCCTCTCTCCACCCCAGCCCTGATCTGGCTGCCTGCCCTGAGCCAACGTGAGGAAGGTGAAGGTGCCAGCCAGGCCAGAGGGGCTCCGGTTCTGTGTGCACGGGACAACGAGGGAAGTCTGCCTCCTGAGCGAGCCAGTCCCCACCCACGAGGGACTCAGAGGCCTCTGCCCTTCTCGCCTGCTGTCTGCAGGGAGAGGCTGCCCGCCCCACACCAGCTGGAGTTCTGGCGAGCGGCAGATGCAGCCTCGCTGTGGAAATGGCTTTGTTCCTGACATTTAAACAGTGCTGTGGTCTGACCCTTCTTCCAAAGGCAGCATCTCACCCAGCGCACAGCCAAAGGGCAGAGACAAAACCTGATGTGTGGTGGCGTGGAGCAGGTGAAGTGCCGGCCGAGCGCCCACGTGGGCCTCTCCTGAGTAACTGACGCCTTACGCAGCATTCCAGGAGCAGCCGGGCGGCCCGCCACAGGCCGGTCACCCAAGAGAGGCAGACAGCAGCACCACTCACCGCAAAGCATTCGTCTGTAGCGAAGAGCTTGGCCATGGAGCACAGGGCCACCGCATCCTCACGTTCCTCCTGCAGAGCCACGGCTGCGTTGCGGATCATCAGCCGTGAGGCCACCAGCCTGGCCACCATATCTGCCAGTTTGAACTGCAGGTACTGCAGTGAGAGGAGAGAAGACACACAGACACACAGACAGGCTCAGAGAGCCACCTCTAACCGGGCCGCTTCTAAGGGGCCCCAGGCTCCACAAAGAATGTGCCTCCACTGCACTCCCTGCACTTCAGCATCTCGCCTCCTTAGGAAGACGCTCCCTCTGTCTGTCCCTTCCACCTACAACCAGTAAAACGCCCACAGCTCTGCCCGGCACGCCCTGGGGCCCCGAGCCCCTGCACACCTCACGGGGGGTGGGCTGGGACCCAGCACGGGCAGGGCCAGGAAGCAGTGGACGTGGTGCCCGAGACCCCTGCCCCGGCAGCAGCAGCACAGGCCATAGCAGCGCCCCGAACCCAACAAGCTAGACACAGCAGGGCGCCTGCGACCCCAGCTCCGGCCCCGCCCCCCCGCCTGCTGTGGTGGCAGTGCTCGTGACCCAGGCAACCCCGAATGTGGCAGAGGTGCCCGCCGTCCGGTGCCCCTTGAGGCGACATCAGCCACAGGCACAGCCCCGGGCACAGCAAGCACCAGCACGCCCAGCGCAGCACCTCTGGCAGCAGCGGCAGAGGCAAGAGAAACCAAAGCCCACACTACAGCGCCACCTGCTGAAAACCAAAGGAAAGTTAGAACCAAGTAAAAAAGCTCTACCCAAGAAGGCTACTTCAAATGGGCCAGCAGAGGAACAACTCACCAAGCACCATGCAGAAGCACGGCAACACGTGGGACCACAGAAAGACGACAGTTCTCCAGAAACCAGACTTAAAGTCATGGAATACTGGGACCTAACTGATGGAGAATTCAAAATAGCTGCATCAGGAAACTCGATGAGTTACGAGAAAAGTCAGATGGGCAGTTCAATGAGCTCAGGAATAAAACCAATGAACAGAAGGACTACTTTACCAAGAGACTGAAACTCTAAGAGAGAATGAAACCAAAATTCTGGAGCTGAAGAACTCAATAAATGAGATGGAAAATGCATTAGAGGGCTATGGGGATCGAGCCGACCACAAGGAAGAGGGAATTAGTGAGCTCCAAGACGGAAATCTAGAAATGATTCAGGTAGGAGAGGAGAGAGAGCTAAGATTAAAAACACGGAATCCTACGAGAGCTATCCCACTCCAACAGGAAGAGCAACAGAAGGACAGTGGGCATCCCAGAAGGAAAAGACAGGGGAAGGGAGCACAGAGCTTGTTTACAGAAGTAAGAGCTGAGGGCTTCCCTGGTGGCATAGTGGTTAAGAATCCGCCTGCGAATGCAGGGGACACTGGTTCGAGCCCTGGTCTGGGAAGATCCCACATGCTGCAGAGCAACTAAGCCCATGCACCACAACTACTGAGCCTGAGCTCTAGAGCCTGTGAGCCACAACTACTGAAGCCCACGCACCTAGAGCCCGTGCTCCGCAACAAGAGAAGCCACCGCAATGAGAAGCCCGCACACCACAAGGAAGAGTAGCCCCCACTCACTGCAACTAGAGAAAAGCCCGTGGGCAGCAACAAAGACCCAACGCGGCCAAAAATAAAATAAATAAATTAAAAAAAAAAAAAAAAGTAAAAGCTGAGAGTGTCCCAAACCTGGGGAAGGAACTGGATACACAAGTCCATGAAACTAAGAGAACACCTAATTATCTTAACGCAAAAAGATCTTCTCCAAGACACATAATATTAAAACTGTCCACAATGACAAAGAAAGAATTTTAAAGACAGTCAGAAAAAAAGGGCAATAACCTACAAAGGAACCCCATTAGGCTAAGGGTGGAACAGAACTATCTTACAATCCAGCCGTTCCACTTACGTTTTTTTTTCCAAAGAATATGAAAACACTAATTCAAAAAGATACATGCACCTCTATGTTCACTGCAGCACTATTTACAACAGCCAAGATATGGAAGCAACCTAAGTGCCTATCAATAGATAAAGAAGACGGGGTGTACGTATACAATGGAATATTACTCAGCCATAAAAAAGAATGGAATCTTGCCTTTTGTGACAACATGGATGGACCTAGAGGATATTATGTTAAGTGAAATAAGTCAGACAGAGAAAGACAAATACCATATGATTTCACTCATACGAAGAGTCTAAAACACACACAATAAATGAATGCACAAAACAAAACAACACCACATAGATACAGAGAACAGACTGGTGGTTACCAGAGAAGAAGGGGGTGGGGGGAGGGTGAAATGGGTAAAGGAGATCAACTGTTATGCTAATTGATGGAAATCAGACTTTCAGCGGTGAGCTCACTGTAGTGTATACAGAAATCCAATTATAATGTATACATGAGGGACTTCCCTGGTGGTCCAGCGGATAAGACTCCACGCTCCCAATGCAGGGGACACGGGTTTGATTCCTTGTCAGGGAACTAAGACCCCACATGCTGCATGCCACACGGTGCAGGCAAAAAAAAAAAAAAAAAAAAAAAA
>NW_020174430.1:3765176-3783777 GCF_003031525.2 Neophocaena asiaeorientalis asiaeorientalis | reverse complement strand
GAAAAAAAAAAAAAAAAAAAAAGTATACATGAAACATATAATGTTATAAACCAGCATTACCTCAATAAAGAAAAAAGAAAGAAAAACTGGAACACAAGCAAAAGAAAAAAGAGATAAATCATCTAATCCTATCCCCCTGAAATAATTACTTCTTGCATTTTTCAGATGTATCCCTGAAAATGTTTCATTAATATTTATACAGGGACTTCCCTGGTGGTCCAGTGGTTAAGACTTCACCTTTCAATTCATGGGGTGTGGGTTCAATCCCCAGTCAGGGAGCTAACATCCCACCTGCCTCGCTGCCAAAAAATCAAAACATAAAACAGAGCAATATTGTAACAATTCAATAAAGACTTAAGAAAAAAAATGGTCCACATCAAAAAAAAATATCTTTTAAAAGAAATTTAGGGCTTCCCTGGTGGCGCAGTGGTTAAGAATCCGCCTACCAACGCAGGGGACACGGGTTCGAGCCCTGGTCTGGGAAGATCCCGCATGCTGCGGAGCAACTAACCCCATGCACCACAACTACTGAGCCTGTGCTCTAGAGCCTTCGAGCCACAACTACCGAAGCCTGCTCACCTAGAGCCCGTGCTCCACAACAAGAGAAGCCCCCGCTCGCCGCAACTAAAGCTGTGCACAGCAGTGAAGAACAAAAGCAGCCAAAGACAGACAAGTAAATTAATTAAAAAAATTTATACATATTCATGTATTCTGTAAACAAAGCAGAAGCATACTCCTCTAAAATGTCGTGCTTTTTCTTGCCAGTCAACGTATCACGAATCTTTTCACGACTATAAGCAAAAATTATTAAACAATTATTGACAGAAATAGAGCACAAGTTCTGGCTGAAAGGGGGGCAGAACCCACAAGAGACATCAGGGCCCCACAGTTGTAGAGAATGTTCTAGAGACAAGAGCAAAAGCTAGGACACCGGGGAAGTTACCTGGTTACTGGCCAGGGGCTCTCCAAACTGCTTCCGGACCTTGAGGTGGTCTCGGGTGAGGATGACCGAAGCATAAGCAGCGCCCAGAGAGCAGGACGCTAGGAAGGACGGTACCAACACGTCAAGTGAGCCAGGGGACCATGCTGCCCGCCCGCCGCTCCTGCCCCCTGGGGTCCTCACCGACATTGATCCTCCCCCCGTTCAGTCCTCTCATGGCAATGAGGAAGCCCTGGCCCTCGTCCCCGATCCTGTTGGCCACAGGGACGGCACAGTCTTCAAAGATCACCGCTCGGGTCGGCTGTGAGTTCCACCCCACCTGGCAAAAATCAGGGGCTGTGTGGCTGCCCAGAAGTTGACCGCTCAGGGCAGCATCCTGTCCACCAGGCTCTCCTATCCCTGGACTTAGTCCCTCAGGAACTTCAATGAGGAAAAATAGAAAGGTCACACAAATATCTGTCGACTCAGGTTTTTCTCTTTCAGCTCAACATTTTCAACACATTAAGAGCATCTACTTCCTAGTGCCCACTCCACCAGACCAACCTGTCCCCAAACATTTCCCACCGCTTCCTTCAGGATCGGGCAGAACCCTCCTCCTTTGTGGCACCTCCATGAGTATATTCTTCTATAAAAAACGTTGACGGTATAAGGATTACTCGGAGTACGTGTCCTCTTATAAGGACAGCGCAAGGATCATAATGACCAAGAGCCACCCTCGTCCTTTGAAGAGCTCAGCGTTTTTGCACGTGGTGCCGTAACGTCTACCACGCTGGCCATCGGCTGCACAGACCCGGCGAGATGCAGGCACTGGCGCGTGGGAGCCAATCACACACACCTTCTCTCAGCCTGGCTGCCGGTGACGTCACCCTGGTGACATCATCCCGGTGACATCACCCCGGAAACCAGAAATCGGTCCGGGGAGAGTATTTCCACCACAGAAACTGGCAAACACTGCACATGAGGGGCTTCTTGGTGTCTGCCTTTCCCAGGGAGCTGAGGCTCAGTGAGGCAGATCCTGAAGAGCACAAGACCAGACAAAGCCCCCGGCTCCCCGACAGCTGAGAGCCCCACTGCCCTCATTCAGGGCTCCCTGCCGTGGGAAGAGGCGCTCCACCCACAGCCTTTTATTTAAGGTTTTTCTTCCAAGAGAACGGCTCAGTCCTTCTCTTCTGTCCGTCACCCTGTACCCTCGATTCCACTCAAACTGTTCTGCGACCTGTGCGGCTGGCCTGTTGACCATACTTCTGCTTCTCCTCTCCCTCCCCGGAAGCACTCCCATCTCCAACCTCCGTCAAAGTCGAGCTTCGCTGGAACCTCCTGAGGCCCTTCCGGTCGCCTGAGCCAGCACTGACCTCGCTGTCTTTCAGGCCCCCAAGTCTGAAACCTTCCCACACTGGCCTGTGTGGTCTCCCTGGAACTTACCTCCCATCCAGAACATACACACCTGGAACGGCAGATCTTAACGACAGCCAATCATAAGAGAACCACATACAAACAGCTGCTACCTCCTAGCCCCTTCCTGTGAAAGCAGCTCCCTTCTCCCCTGGGCAAAGAACTCCGCTCCTCAACCCCCAGAGCCCCTGGGAAGCTGCAGCCAGAAAGACCCTCCTCCCCGGCCCTCCGGCAGCCCCGGCCGCCCAGGACCAGGGGAGCTCTGTCCCGTCCATCTGTCTTTCCTTCCACAGACTGCCTTCCCACCGCCACCCCTCCTACGGGAAAACACATTCTTCTGTACGAAACCTTTTAACAATTAAATCCAAGATAAAACAATTCCTCACACCACTTTCCCATAAAGCCAATGCAGAACTGGTTGTTTAAAGCTCTCAGCTACAAAATGTGCTCAGTACGCCAAGTCGAAGCATGTGCCTGCAGGAAAGACGGCCATGCGGCTGGAGAGAAAGACCCGCTGCTCAGGCCATCACGGCAGCCAAATCAGCCATGGCTATCAGTGGGTGACCCTGCACCTGGCCTGCGCAGCCCTGCCTGCCTCTCCAACTTCATCCCACACCATTCCCTTTGCTCACGACCCCCTGGCCACACGGAGAGGCTCTGGCTTCTTCAAACAGGCTCATCCTGCCCCCACCTCGGGCCCTCTGTCCCACTGCCGTCTCTGCCCAGAACCCTCCTCACGGCCGGCTCCCGTGACGCTGCAGACCTCATCTCAAAGGACACCTCATCTTCAGAGTCGTCTGTCCCCACCCTGAGAAGCTCTCCTCCGTCCACGTCGCAGCCTCCAGCCTGTCTTCCTCCCTTGCCCTGAGCGCTGATGGCACCGTGTTGGTTCCTGCGCCCGCCCTCCACCCTGCTGCTAACAGGCCAATTCTACAGGGCGGGGCGCGTCTGTGCAGCCCCTGCTCTGTCCCACCACTCGGTACAGTGGACCCCTGCTAGCTGCTCAATGAATGAGACGCCCTTCCAAATTCCCCACACATTATAGAACACGTAAAGCAAGACGAATAATTAAGAAGAAAACAAGCAAAAAGAGATACGACATATATGATTAAAAGCGAGAGGAGACAGAAAGTAAAGGTAAAGAGACGCTTTTTGTTTATGGAATTTACTTACAGTTTTTCTCCAGGCCCTAACCTTGTCAGCTTTGGTATGCTATCAACCGATACCAGAAACACCGATGTGCTGAAATAATCATCGCTATCTCTATAGGCACAAACACCAGGATCAGTATAACTTGGTCCTGTAAAATTATGTCAGGCTCCGTGTCAGTCTGTCTTATAATCCCAAACAGACATCCCTTGGATTAAGAAGTCTTAGAGCTACCTATCTCATATACCACGTGTACACAGCTTACATAGCTTATAAAGGTAAGACGATGTCTTATAATCCCAGACAAGCTGTGGTGATTCTTGTACCCCCAGGAGCGAGTGTAAGCCTTTGCAGAGTCTGTGTCTAGCAGGTCCTGCTTTCGCTGTACAAGAGAAGGGGCACTGAACCTCTGAACTCCTAGCAGCTACAAAGGATCAGGAAGGTCATGAAGGGATGAATGGGGAACCAGGGAACCGGGGAGCCATGAGAGGAGAGGTAGATTAGGGGCCAGTTCATTACTGACTTCTCTCCAAAAGCTCCAACTCTAACAGTACCTGCTGGAGGTGGAGGCCAGTCACCTGGCCTGGCCCACCTGACTAGATCCCACCCTCATCACCAGTGACAGTTACATAACCACAGGTCTACTGTTCATGGCCTGACTACTTCTTAATCCTAAAAACGTCTTCTCGAAGCCTATGGAAACACTCTTCCTCTTACATTACTCAAAGACCCACAATCACTTCCAGTGAGTTTTACTGTATTTTTATTTGGAGAAGAAAAGTGGCCCATATGCTTTTCATTCCTGAGACCTCTAGTCTTCTGTAAGCATTTCCTCCTGGGGGAACAAGAGGGCATCAAGATAAGAAGGTAGATAAGAGATACAGGCCAACAGTGGCTGCAGGAGAGATGACAGAGAAATCCCTCCCATTGATGAACTTCCTGGCAAATGCTGCCACTTCACCAGCGGTCCCGCGCACCCTGACAATGCCCTATCCCACCTGATACACTGTCGAAGCCCTGACTGAAGCAACAGCCTCCCAGGCCAGCGGGCCAGTGTGGAACCCATTTCCCGAAACAGAGCAGAGGCTGGTCTGGCAGGGGCAAGAGGCTAACAACCGGACTCTCCCCGTCCAACCGCACTCACCTTTCTCTCCTTCTTGCCGAAGCTGAGGCCAGGGGTCCCCTTCTCAACAACTATGCATGAGATGCCTTTGGGGCCTGGTCCTCCTGTTCGGCACATGACCACATAGATGTCTGCTTCACCTCCACCACTGATGAAGGCCTGCAGGTTTGGAGAGGGGAAAACACTGAGGTCCCCCGACGATGGGACAGTGAGAGATATGGTGGCACAGAGAAACTAAGGAGGGTTACAAAGAGCCGGCACTGACGCTGTAAAAAGGACAGACACTAGTGAACAGAACTAAGTGGACTGAGACCAGAAGAGAAACAGTGACAGTGAACACGGGAAGTCGGCCAGAGGTTCCCTCCCACACGTACCACCCCTGGGAACGTTCCCTCGCGGACCTGGGGTCCAGGCTGTGGAGGCAGGAGGGGGACAGCCTCCGATCTGCCCGGGGAGGACCGAGGACGGCACGCTTGTACCTTGGAGCCACTGAGCACGTAATGATCTCCTTGTCGCTTGGCGGAGGTCAAGAGGGAGGCGGCATCACTCCCACTGCCTACGGCAGGGACAGGAGGGAAGCGTAGAGGTGGGAGAGAGCCTGGGAAGGTAAGGAAGCCCCGGCAAGGCTCTACCTGAGAAATCTTCCCTTACAAAAAACACCTCAGAGTTTGATACGTTAAAATCCATATGGCTGAGAAGCTCTCTATACTTGTGAAAACTGCATACGGCAATCAGACCCTTTTCCATCTCCCATCACACTAGCTCGCAAGGAGCCTCCTACAAGGAGGTTCTGGTCTGCAGCCTGGAAAGACTCTGCCCTAGAGAGCTCTTAGCCTGTGACATCAGGTCACGGCCATCAGGCACTCCTGGTCAACAACGGCTACACATGCGGGGCTGAGAAGGCACGCCCTGTGATTTCCCATGAGCCACACCTCCTGCTGCACGGCAAACCCACCTGGTTCAGTGAGGCAGTAGGAAGCAAACTTCTCCATGGTACAGAGTGGAGGGCAAAACCTGTGCCTCTGTTCCTCACTTCCAAAGGTATCAATCATCCAGGCACACATGCTGACAGGTATACCAAGAAGAGACATTGACAGAGACAGAGACGGAAAAGAAAAGGAAATTTGAGGCGGGAGGGGAACGGGGCAGGAGAACAAAGGCAGCAAAGTAGAGTGAAGCAGAACAGAGTGGGAAGGGAAAAGTCACAATTGAGAAGATTCATCTTTAAAGCAAAGGCCTGCATTAACACATATTCCTGGGACACATACTACCCAGATGTACCCAGGGCCAAGGTATTTCCCACCTGGATGCTGTTCCTGCTATTTCTAGTTAGGTTAACTGAGCTCCCTAAAAATCAAGGAGTCACATGTCCTTTCCCAAATTAGTGGAGGCTTCATCTTTGGGCTGAGGAAAAGGGAACAGGCCCCAACCACTCTACTGGAGAAGTCTGTTTGGTACCAGGTCAATCTGGAATTTGGGAGAAGGCCAGCATTCTCTAAGCAACATACAAGATGACAGATTCACGTCCAACAGGGAGCAGCAGACCTAAGTGCGAACTTTTAACTGTCTAGTCCTTCAAGGACAGCCAACCTGAAAAGAGCAACCGTTTCCCTGTTTATATAAACTTTCCCAGCCAGCCCGCACGAGCACGTCACTGTGCTTCCCGATCTTGGCCACTCACTTGTGGATGCTTATGTAGGCTGTGGTGCTGGTGCAGCCTGTGGCCAAGGCTTCAAAGATGACAGAGGTGTCGAGCCGTGACAGTCCAGACCCTCCTACATCTGTTCGTACGTAAATCCCCCCAAAGCCCAGCTGGGCTGCCTTCCGCATCACATCCACTGGGAACAGCTCCTGCGTACGAAGAGAGCAGGGTCATCAGTAAGTTATTCACAGACGGCCTTTTCTTTAGAGGGCACAAGGAAGGATCAAGACGTTTGCACTCGGGAGAGAGTAGGGAGTCTCTTAACATGCCTTTTGTCATCTATATAGTGGAACCAGTTAAAATGCATTCTATAAGGACTGGTTTCTGGCATCAAAGTTTCTTTTTATCATCAATAGAATTGCCTTGGTTTAAGAGTGCCCAAATCTCTGTGCAATTAAAAAAAATGGTATCTACAGGATGCGGAAGATGCTTTCCAGGAAAGGAATCACACCACTCCTGGAACTTGCATTCGCTGTGAGAGTTTTAAGGGGAG
Organism: Neophocaena asiaeorientalis asiaeorientalis; assembly: GCF_003031525.2. Classification (NCBI taxonomy): domain Eukaryota; kingdom Metazoa; phylum Chordata; class Mammalia; order Artiodactyla; family Phocoenidae; genus Neophocaena; species Neophocaena asiaeorientalis. Next base: position 3,776,978 of record NW_020174430.1, on the reverse strand, counting down.
AATAAATACCAAACAATCTGGATCATAAGGAGGAGATAAGGGTCACTGCACGAGGCGTCTGTGGGGACATCCAGCACAGGAAAACCCGCACCTTCTGGTCCCACTCTGCCATGTTTGGCGCCATCTCCCGGGCAGCAAAGTTGAACGCCACTTTCTGGAACTCTTTCTGCTCTTCGTTTAGTCCCGTAGAAGCTGTGGGCAAGGCGGCATTTACTCAGAACCAGGACAGGGGTCAGGGAAGTGTACTGCAAGCAAGAAGCACCACGAAGCCCGGGCCGGCGGTGGACCTACGAGAGCATTTCCACACGGCACACCACCTCCAGCACCCACCGCTAATCAGCGTCTTGAGGTAGCATCACCTGCCTCCTTCCTTCTTTACTCCCAAACAGACTGGCTGACTTCATTTACCTTGTTACTTATTCTTTCAATACTCATCTTCATCTCTTCCTCCTCACGAATCCACATTAAAGGAACAATAAACACACTGACCCTCGAATTATGATGAACGTATCTTTCCTTCAGGATGTCCTGCGTTTTCTGTATTGGAATCTGTGCGTATTTGTCTACCAGCTACGACAGTTTCATTTTAAAACATCAGTCAGGAAAGGAAGATACGTGTACTTTGGCTTACCTTCCAAATTAAGGAAAAGATCCTGTAACAAAGCTGTGCATTTGACAGTCACTGCTAACAATGATAACGAGTCTTCCAGTGTTGAAAACATGGCTAAGGCCTTCCTAAATCCGTCTTCACCTAATGGATTCACAATTTTTAGAATATTTTCTTTCCTAACTGTTAATGCTGTGACTTTGGGTAACTCCTTCACTTCCAGGTCTAAGCTACTTAAAAGCTAAGGAAATGAACTGACTGAGCAATACCAAGAGACAGGTAGTGGAGCTTCATGAGGACAAGTTTCTCTAGAACCTTACACATTTTGTAAAAGACTATACTATTCCAGTATTTCATCAAGGGTGATACTCTTTAGGAGAAAGATATCTGCATGCGCCTACGTGAAATAGTGGCCACTCAGTTCACAGTGTCGTTACTTGACAACTTTTCTTTAAAGAGCCAGTTCCCCGAATGACACGAACACTATTTATTTTCTATGTTTTTTTTCAAACACTGTGCAGAATGGGGTAGGACTCAATTGGAAAGCAGAGCGACAGGCCATCTAGCTGGTCATGTGGGCCTGAAATATCTTTCCCGTTTTGCAAGGTGATAAGACTTTCAGCTGGAGACAGGCAAGAAGCTAAAAGGGAAGAACCTAAGCAAAGCTCCTGTGAAAAACCACAACCTTTTGGGAACCGTGCAGAGAATCTAGAAATGAAAGGACCATGAATCCTGGGAGCCACCATGCAGAAGGGTCAGCAACCTGCACAGGGGGACAGACTTACGCTGCTCACGTTATCTTTCTTTTGTTTTGTTAGGACTGCCGTTTTGAAAGGACTGCCTGCCTCACATGTGCCAGGAAGAGATAACGGAGTGTCCGCTGCAGCTGGAGGCACAGTGGTGGCTGAGAAAACATCAGGGGAAGAGGAAGTGCTGGGCTCTGCACTGCTTTCTAAGGTTTCAGCCTTTTGGTCCTGGGGTGATGCTGAAGAGCACACCCGACCACGACTTCCTTCAGTGCCCGACTGTCCTGCGCGGCCCTTCCCACTGAGAACAAGGGCAGGTGGCAGCATGTGTCTCTGGGTAGACCTGGGCCTCAGAAGTGGATGCTGTGTGAAGCAGGACAAAGCTGTCTGTCTGTAGCAGGACCCTCACCAAAATGGGAAACTCAGAAGTGAAGAGCTGTGAGGATTAAAGATGACGCTACCTTGAGAAGTCCAAAGCAGAAAACTACGTTGGGTGTTGCTCTCGGAAATGTGGTTAGGGATAAACAATTCATGGTTCCTTGCCTGGGAGTCGGGTCATTTTCCATTCGCAAAAGAATACTGACTGAGTGTCTACCATGGAGCAGTGCTGGGGTGTCAAAGATGAAAATGGTCCATTCACCCAAAGGATGACATAAGTGGTGAGAAAGCAAACATCTGACTGTACATGGGCTACAAAACTTCCGTCCCAGCAAGAGCTCAATACGTGTCTACAGTTATTATTATTAGTATTTGACAGAGTAAAACCATTGCCCTTCATTTCTCTCTGCAGAATCTGTGTTTTTTACTAACTGAAGGTCTGTAGCAACCCTGTGTTGTCAAATGATGGTTAGGCTTTTTTAGCAATGAAGTCTTTTTAAATTAAGGTATGGACATTGTTTTCTTAGACACAGTGCTACCGCACACTTAACAGACTACAGAGCAGTGTAAACATAACTTTTACAAGTACCCGGAAAACAACAAAGTCGTTATTGCGGTATCTGCTTCATTACAGTGGTATGGAACCAAACCTGCAGTATCTCTGAGGTGCACCTGTATAAATACAACATAATTACATATTTATTTAAGATAGATAATAATCAATTCTAGATAATGGAACCCTAACGAAAGGAGAACACTGCTTGGAGAAAAAAAGTGGAAAAGGCAAGCTAAAAAGTAAATTATACACAACAAAGCATAGTTACTGAGTAAAAATACCTAAGTTCTCAGAAAACATGCACTGGAAAACAAAACAAGACGAAAACCAGGAACTTCCCTGGTGGTGCAGTGGTTAAGAACCCACCTGCCAATGCAGGGGACACGGGTTCAAGCCTTGGTCCAGGAAGATCCCACATGCCACGGAGCAACTAAGCCTGTGCGCTACAACTACTGAGCCTGGGCTCTAGAGCCCGCGAGCCACAACTACTGAGCCCGTGAGCCACAACTACTGAGACCGCTGTGCCACAACTACTGAAGCCCGCGTGCCTAGAGCCCCGTGCTCCACAACGAGAAGCCACCGCAATGAGAACCCTGCGCACCACAACGAAGAGTAGCCCTGCTCGCTGCAACTAAAGAAAGCCCGCGTGCAACAACGAAGACCCAATGCAGCCAAAAATAAAGAAATAAATAAATATATTAAAAAAAGAATCTTTGAATGCATCCAAAGGCCAAACCTAGCCAGAGACTCAACAGTTCTGAGAATCCTGGTGCTCAAGGAATGCTTGGGAAGCTGCAGCAAATCACAATGAGGGAGCACTGGACAAGGAACCAGGCATTCAAGATCTGGGTCTGCAACTATTAATTATACAATTTTCAGGAAGTCAGGCCTCCAGACTCCTCCCTCAGCCTCAGGTGCCCTGCTGTAAAACCAGGGGGCTGCACTAGACACTGAGCAAGTTTCCTCATCTGTAAAATGATATATCAGATATAATGAAAATCATCACGCTCTTAAAAATTACTTTTCACATTAAAATATGCCATGAATCAATGAGAAACCTTTGTTGATCACTTCCATTAACTTGATATTCTAATATGTAGAATGATACACCTAAAGGACAGTTTTCTTTCATTTTACTAATTAAAAGAGCATTAAAAAGCACCTTCGGGCTTCCCTGGTGGCGCAGTGGTTGGGAGTCCGCCTGCCGATGCAGGGGACACGGGTTCGTGCCCCGGTCCGGGAAGATCCCACATGCCGCGGAGCGGCTGGGCCCGTGAGCCATGGCCGCTGAGCCTGCGCGTCCGGAGCCTGTGCTCCGCAACGGGAGAGGCCACGACAGTGAGAGGCCCGCGTACAGCAAAAAAAAAAAAAAAAAAAAAAGCACCTTCAACTGGTTGAAATTACACCACTAGCCACCGGATATACTTATATTTAACCAATTTGTTGCCAATCAACAAAGGTGACCTTGCTTACCGAATTCTAAGGGCTAGGATAGGGTGGCACCCTGTGAAGGTGTTTTAGAACATTGAGAAGAAAACTGTCCTATACCTTGGCGTCCTTTACAGCTCTGGATGCCGAGCTAAGGCCCTCAGAAGCTACTCTGCTGTTTTCAAAACTATCATTTATTAAAAATTTTAAAAATGAAAGACTTCAAAAGAAAAAAGTGGTTAGGCGCCCGACAACGTCACAAAGTGTCTGGTTACCCCCTAGGCGGCCTAGGTACCCCCCCCCCCCACTCCGTTACTGGCATCGAAATTATTTGCCTGGTGCCAGGAGACATTCAGATCTGTAAGCTCTGGTAGTTTCCCATTTGCAACAGGTTATTTTTCTGCATAAATTTCAACAGTTGAAGTGTTTTGTAGTTACAGGTGTTGTTCTATAATTTATATATGGGAGCAAACCTTGTATCACCGGAGATTTTGTTCACCAATCACAACCAGCCCCGGGCTTTTCACATCCTTACTGCCTTTAGAACCGATGGTTGTGATTTAAAAAAACAAAGTCACGAGCTTCCGAGGCGGAGCCCGTCGTTATCCGAAAGCAGATGGGTAACGACGTAGCTCCGAATTGTGAGAGGAAAGGTCGCAGGGGCGGTCTCGCGAAACGTACCGCCAGGTTCATAACGCAAAGCACGGTAAGGGCGGTCTGTACAAGGACGGACCAGCATCGGCCACCGGGCTGAGCCGCCGAGGGTCGCCCGCCCCCGGGGCCGCGCCACGTCTAAGCCGGGGAAACCACTAGGCCCGGGGCGCCCGGACAGGCCGACGCGGTGAATGAGGGCGGCCAGGCCGGCCAGGTGGACGGACCCCTATCCCCGGGCGAGCCTTACGATCGATGCAGGAGACCACGCCCCGCCGACCGCTTTCGGCGGGGGCCTGGAGCCCGCCGCGCAAGCCGCGCAGCCGCGCCCCGACACGCCACCACGGGACCCACAACATAGCCGCCGCCTGCTCCACTCCTTTCTGCTCGGGCCGAGGTCTGAGCGCCGGTGACCCCGACCGGCCGGCCGAAAGGGCCGCGCCGCACGCACGCTGGGAGCTGTAGTGCGCGCCGTGGCCCCGCGTGCGGACTCGGGGCGCCTGCGCGAGGAGCCGGGACTACAACTCCCAGGGGCTCCCCCCGGGGCGCGCGCCAAGACTAGGAAGCGCCGCGGGGACGCTGTGCAGCGCCCTGCGGCGCGCGGGGAGGTGGGTTGGGGTAGCGCTTCGAAGGCCTGCGGACTCGCGGGGGTAGCTGTGATTGAGAGAGAAGACCACCGGGGGCGCTCAGCGGCGGTCTGTGCTAGGCGGACATACGGGTGTGGGTAACGCGGAAGGATTCCGCGGGCCCCTGGGCGACGGCGGGACCCTCTATCCTCGGCGCGCGGGGACGCCATGCCGCGAGCCCGGAAGAGGCCGGCGGGGGCCGCGAGGCCAGGTGAGCCGCGCCCGGCTGCTCAGTGCCGCTCGCCTTCCGCCCTTGCGCGTGGGGAAAGGCCTGAGTGGGTCGTTTTGAGGTCCGATGTCCCGAGCCGCCCACCAGGCTTATGCTCAGGGCCCCTCTGCTGCTTGCTCGTCTGAGCGGTAGCTGTTTGGAAAGCACGAAAAGTAGCTGGGATACGGGCTGGCAGGCGCTGAGGCCGGTGGTTTACAGTTCCCGCTTCCCGGGGAGCCAGACGAGGAAAGGAAAGGGTCACTGGAGCTGTGAGAGCAGGGAGGGGTTGGGGGGACGCCTTGAGAGAGAGGGGATTTGAGTCAAGCCGTAAAGAATGGGTAGGAACCCGTTGTGTTCACAAGGATGAGTGGCATTCTAGGAGCAGCAGCAAAGCAATGAACGACAGAGAAAGTGCTTTTTCGAGACTGGGGAGGGTTCTGAGTTGCCCACAACACATTGTTAACAGCACACACGGTGTTTACAGTGTGCCGATCAAGTCCAGGGGGACCACCAGGACCCTAGGAAGGTTCCACGTGTTAGACGTCCATCATGATGGCATACGTAGGAGCTTGGTCTTGGTTCAGAGGCTGCGTAGGATGGTCGTTTAGTGGATTCAGGTAGACCAGCGTGGCAGCTGGGACACATCTTACAGATGGACAGAACACCTCATAGATTGTGTAGACTGAGTTACAGTGAGGGTGGTAACACACAGGACGTAGGGTAAGAATTTAACAGCTATTAGTTACAGGGCACCCACTCTGCTCCAGGCACATTTCCCTCACCCTGTAGGATAAAATCCGGTCTTGACCATGTCTGCAGAGTCCAAAGTGGCTGTTTTATCCAGCTTTTCTTGGCACCTTCAAGGAGTAGAAAGGAGGCAGACCACAGAGCATACTGAGCAAGAAGGAAGAAGTCGAAATGACCTAATAGCTAATATTATTGAGCATTTATGGTAACGCCAGACACTGCTTCAGCCCATTGTTTGTATTATCTTATTTAATCATCAAAGCAAGTCCGTGGAGTAGGTGCCTCGTTGGAGAGAAGAGCCCCAGCAAAGGCAGAGGAGAGGATGAGGAAAAGAAAACATTCACTGCTTAATAGGTGCCACGGGAGTTATCCTTATCCCACTGAATGGGTAACCCAGAAGATGTCCTGTAAGGTAGGCGTTCTGGTCCCATTTTTATAGATGAGAAACAAGTTCAGCAATAAAGCTGCCACTGTTAGTAACTGACAGCTCCAGAATTTGAGTCCAGCTCTGACTCCAAAGCATGTGCTTTTCCTGCAACAGAACTTTCTCTCTCAACAAGCAAGAAAGTTCTCTTTTTTCTTCTCCTATTGCAGACAAGAAGGGGCCAGGAGGAAAACGTACCAAAACTGAGGACCCAGGGGAGGCATCAGCTAAGGTGGAGAACTCCAGCCTCCAGGAGACTTCAGCCTCTAGAGACTGTGGGAAGAACCTAAGCAGCTACTGGCTGATGAAGTCAGAGCCAGAAAGCCGACTGGAGAAAGGGGTAGATGTGAAGGTGAGGTCCCACACCTGTCTCCAGAGTGCACAGGGGACACCACAGGGTCCCATCACCCACTTCTTACCTTCGAAGGGTAGGAAAAGGTGATAAAGGATAGAATCAGTAGGATTTATTGCCATGCACTATCTGTTTTGTGAATCTTAGGGCAGGGGTTGGCAAACATTTTCTCTAAAGGGCCAGGTGGTGCTGTTGCAACTCTGCTGGCTGCCATAGACAGATAGTGTGGCTGAGTTCCGATAAAACTGTCAGCAAAATCAGGCATGGGCTAGATTTGGCCTGAAGGCTATAGTTTTCCAACCCCTGATCTAGGCAACATTCAGTCTTAGGTTGCCTTTCTCTTGCCACCTGCCACGCTCCTAGGTATCTCTCTGCCAACAGTTGGTACACAGGAGGTGAATGTAAATCAAATTTCATAGTAGCCTGGAGAAAATAAAATTAGAGATACTATAGAAGGCATATATAATATTTTAATAAATGAAATACAGATAGTCAGCAATTACCAGATTATCCACTCATCTAATCCTCTCAATGAGCAAGGCTAACAAGGTAACACAAAGCTAACTTCTACTTGCGCAGTATGAGTGGCTCTGTGAAGAGCTTCCCAGTAAGCTCACGTGCCATTCCAGCTGGCAACACCCTATAGGGGAAGGAACTTGTCTGCTTCCATATATTCTTACCGATTGGCCCAGGATTGTTTACTGAATGACCTTATTTCTTGCCCAGTTCAGCATTGAGGATCTCAGAGCACAGCCCAAGCAGACAGCATGCTGGGATGGTGTTCGCAACTACCAGGTAAGCAGGTTAGACAGGACCTCGAGACCCGGGGGGGGGATAAAAGCCTGCTTCCTTCTGACTTATTCAGTAGCAAAATCTCTTGGCCAAGGTTGTTTTTTCCCAGAACCCAAACCTGAAAATATATTAACAAGTGCCTTGATTTCTTTGACTGCACGCAGTTTTCAAATGGCCTGTATTCCAGCCAGTGTCCTGATACAGCTCTGGGTAAAAGGCAAGAATTGAACTGCGGGGTGTGGGGGGAAGCTGCGAAAACCAAAATCTCATCTAATAAAAGCAGACTTGATTTCCAGGGCTAGTGTCTTCTAGCTGGTGGGAGGATAGTTCTTTGTTTCTTCTCTGCTGGAACAGGCCCGGAACTTCCTGAGAGCCATGAAGCTGGAGGAAGAAGCCTTCTTCTACCACAGCAACTGCAGAGAGCCAGGCATTGCGGGGCTTATGAAGGTCGGTTGTACAGGCTTAGGTTTGAGTCCATCTCCCTTCATGCAGGTTAGGGAGACAGCGTAGGCAGGTAACCCTCCTCCCCATCCCTGCTGTCTCAGGGACATGTGACAGGACTGCAGCAAGGCAGGCCTTCATTTCAGGCCCCACTGGCACAGACCTCTCCATTTCTGCACCTTGGTCTTTCACTCAAAAACAGGCCTGATGGTAGCTCTTCCAGGCCAGGAGTTACCAGGATAGAATTAACTGTAGGTGGAGAAACAGTGGCACCAGTAATAACCTTTAATGTTTGGTTTTAGAACATACTTTTAAGATTTTTGTCAAAATAGGGTTGATTTCCTCTGCTTACCTTAGACTGTGTATTACTTCCATATATTTGAGCCCTCAGTGGCTCAACAGCGAGACAGATGGGGTAAGAATACGTAGGGTAGGAAATGACAGTTGGACTTGGACTAAAGCCTGGCCATGGAGCCGACTGGACAAATGACTGGAGACTCGGCTTTAATTTCAGATTGTGAAGGAGGCATACCCAGACCACACACAGTTTGAGAAAAACAATCCCCATTATGATCCATCCAGCAAAGAAGACAACCCCAAATGGTCCATGGTAAAGATACTACTATTCTTCCTATTTCACAAAAGAGAAAGGATGGACAGAGAGGGAGGAAGAAGGTCTGGGGTATCTTTAGACCAGGGCACAGAGCCCCGCTCAGTCCGATGAGGTTACCCTGCCTTTGGAGAGAAGGACAAACACCAGCAGCCAGGCCCACAGGACCTCCTGCAAGCAGCTAAAACACAGCAGGCAGAGTCCAGCTGGACGTGCCTTTCTGTCCCATACGCTGTTGCCATGTAGGTGGATGTACAGTTTGTTCGGATGATGAAGCGTTTCATCCCACTGGCTGAGCTCAAAACCCACCACCAAGCGCACAGAGCCACTGGCGGTCCCTTAAAAAACATGGCTCTCTTCACCCGCCAGAGACTCTCAGTCCAGCCCCTGACCCGAGGTAAGAACGGCTCTCGCCTTTTGATCACATGCCAGAGTGACCGTGAATTCACATGTACTAGCTGGTGAACCCTAGGCACGGTGGTTAAGGTCTGAGTCTGTCTTCCCACCTGTAACTCCCACGAGGGAGGAGCCCCCTCGAGCTGCCCAGGGCAGTTGTGCTCCGCACCTGTCGAAACGCCCGAGGGTTCTGGGTGAACGACTACCTGCCTCGTGACTTGAGAAATGCCTGCCATGACTGCCCTGTTCAGGAGGAGACACAGACCTAATTCTTCCTCTTCTTCTTGCCCTTTTCGGCAGAGGAGTTTGATTTTATTTTGAGCCTGGAGGAAAAGGAACCGAGTTAATGGAGACACAGCTCTGCTGAAGTGGGCAAGACGTTGCCCCAAAGTCAAGCTTCCACAAGACAAAAGAAGGCGTGGGGAACATGCTGGTTGTGTTCACCTGGCGTTGTGTGTAGATGTCGGGTTTGGGTCCTTTTTAATAAAACGTGAACGTCTGAGTTGGAGGTGTTTCTTTAAAATCAGCATCGGGGGTAGAATACTCCACTGCACGTTTTTACATCCCCTCGGCCAGATTCAGGGCCCAGTCTTCTGACACCCACTAACATGGATTGTCTCTACACCAGCCTTCCTTAACAGACCCCTGAAGTATCTGGTCCCAGAGTGGGTAAAACCAGCAGTTTCAGGACAAGTTGCCAGACTGGAGTAAAACCAGAATTCCTTTCTCAGCCATGTGCTTGTCTAAAACAGGCATTAATAAAGTGGGTGTCATTGTTCACCAGGGGCCACAGACACCAGGAGGGCAGGTGTCGTGGGTCAGGGCGGGGCGTCTCCCCTTGTGTGCGGCAGGGCAGTAAGAAGAGACCACAGAGTCTGGTGGACCGTGGGCATGATGCCTCCAAGCCCAGGGGCTTGCTTTAATCAGGGAGACAGCTGAAACAGACTGCTTTGTTTAAAACAGTCATTGAAAAGACACACATTGAGAAACTTGTAAACACCGCAGCTGCTCAACCCCAGGCCGCACTGCTTGGTTCAGTCCCTATGCTCTGCCAGGGTCCCAGGGATGGGCCTCCCCTTCCCCGATACACAGAGAGGCAGAGAATGGGGCAGGGGAAAGAACAGAAGCTCCCGAGAGGACAGAAGCAAATTCTACCTCTAGTTCTCGCAGGAGACAGGCTTCAGGTGTCGGGAAGGTTGGGAAGTGAATCTGTGGTCGGCTGGAAGGCAGAGGGATCGGCGGGTATCTAGTAGTTAAGGGGCCAGCTGTTGTGGGACGCACCAGAGCCCCAGCTCACGCTCCGGAGAAGGCGAGGGACACAGGAGCTGCCCCTCCCACGCTTAGGCCCCCAACCCTGATAATCCAGGGGCAGCTGCACAGGTGGCCCTGTCCCCACGGGACTGCCCTTCACACCTGAATGCAGGGCCCAGCCTGGGGGAACCAGCTTCCCTTGCTTCGTTCTTCTGCCCCCAAGCGTCACCCCAAACGCCCTTCCCTCCCGTCTCAGCTCTGATCCGTGAGCCCTGCCCAGCCCAAGGCCTACCGCTGCACGAATTTCCGAGGAAGAGACGGGTCCCCGTTTTCCACACTAACTGAAAGATGACACAAGAACCAACCCCTCTGCTTCCCAAACGACAGAGAACTCAGACCACCAACTATTGTACCTGCTGGCCATGGGGGTCTGCTTGGTCTTTCTAGAAGGGAAGAGAGGCCAACAGGAGACAGGAAGGACATCCACACCCTTAACAGGACAGGCGCGGTGCAGTGCAACAGCGGGAGACCCTCTCTAGCATGATGAGAGCGTCCACATACACAGAACACCAACGGTCCTAAGCTCTGGTCAGCCGGCTGGTGGGGAGGATGGCGGCTCAGGAGGCCCTCCCCTTCCCCCCAGCTCGCAGGGTGAGCACAAAGCTTCTACGTGTGACAACAAGTGCTGGTTCCCAGGAGTGAGATGGGCAGCAGGGAGCCAAGAGGGTCCACTCCCGGGGAGGCGGAGAGAATGGGCCCTTCCTGGACCTCTCCTCGGGGGAAAGATGTCCTCGTTCAGGGGCCGGGGCTGAGGACCTCCAGCCCTCAGGGTTGCCCGCACCAGGCACAGCCGCCGAGGTTCACCCGGTTGCCATCCACGGGTGACACAGATGTCTTTGTGCCCAGGGACATCAGCCAAAGGCCCTACCACAAGCTCCCGTTCCATCCAGGACATGACTGACCAGAGTCCCTGGGAGGTGCCCGGTCCCAGCGGTGAGAGAAGGGCCAGAAGGAGGGTGGCTTGTGGAGGCTCCAAAGCACCACATCCGAGACTCCCAAGGAGGCAGCTTCCTGGTCTTGAACCCTCACCGCCAGTTAGAGCGGGGCGGGCGCCACACCCTCTGCCACTCGCTAAGGGACGGGGGAGGGGAGTGTGAGACAGGACCACCCGTGGGACGCACCCCCAGCCCCCAGCTCCTGTCCCGGGAGGCTCAGAGCCCGGCCGCGCTGTGCTCCTGTGGCCCAGGCAGCCCCGCAGCCGGCTCTCCCCGGGACGCCCCCTCTCCCTACGTTCCCATCAGCCACAGTGTCCCAGAGACACTCCCTCCCAACCCCAACCCCTTAGGTTCTTCAGGAAAAAGAATTTACATCAAGAACATGATTTGTTTTCAGGTTGCGAGTAGCGGGTCAGCTGAGCATCTTGCTGCCCCGGCTGCTGGTGCCTGTGGGCCTGGAGCCGGGGTGGGAGCCCAGCAGCTTCCTGGCCCCAGGCCTACTGTCTGCTGCTGCCGTCGGACAGCTGGCCGGGGGTCCGCGCCTCCCCCAGGGGAGCCGTGCCCTCGAAGCGCTGCGAGGCGATGGCTGCCTGG
>NW_020174430.1:3764620-3765135 GCF_003031525.2 Neophocaena asiaeorientalis asiaeorientalis | reverse complement strand
AGAGGGAGGCCTGGGGAGGGTCCCAGAGGCTCTGCCTTCTCCCGGGAATCTTAGGCAAAAGCCTCCGCTCATATCTCACCAATGACAGCAGCCGTCCACACCTCTGGGCCCCAGGTGCCTGCTGACGGTGTGGCCAGGAGGGCAGAGCAGCCGCAGGGGCTGGGCCCGAGAAAGCAGACTCTGGGCGTCAACTGGGAACCCCCGTCCTTGCTGTGGGGCTCGGGGTAAACTAAGTGGCACAGAGACTAACCAGCTCACCCCCCATCCCCATCCTGTTTGCTTGCCCTGGGCGGGGACGATGCCCTGTGATTCTGTCTGGGCGGCCGGGGCTCTGGGGGCGGCGGGCTCACCTGCTGCTTGAAGTAGCGCCGCTCCTCCTCATCAATCAGCACCAGGTTGAGGTAGTAGCGCACAGAGAACTTCTTGTTGATGTCCCGCATGGTGGGCGTGAGCTCGTAGCCCGCCAGGAAGAGGCGGATGGGGATGGACTCTCCTGCAAGGGCCGGGCGGGAGTC
>NW_020174430.1:3759733-3764590 GCF_003031525.2 Neophocaena asiaeorientalis asiaeorientalis | reverse complement strand
CGGGGGCAGGGGGGCCCCACCTTACACCGCGGTGGAGGGGCCGCCTGAGGGGGGGGTTGGACACCCAAGCCAACGCTTCTGCCTTCGGGGAGGCGCCTGCCGCTGCCTGGTGAGTGTGAACAGCACAAGAATGCTAGGTAAGCATCTTCTGACTCATTTAGTGTGTATAGTTGTTGGGTTTAAGAGCCATTGTCAAACCCCAGCTAACCCACCATGTCACCCAGCAATTCTGATGCCACCTCCCTCCATCCCAATTAGCATAGCCCCCACCCTGTACGCCTCCTCTAAGTCGAGTTGGCAGGGTGTGGTGGTCTGGAAAGCAGAAAAGCTTCTCTCTGGACCCAGTTCTCTCCACTGACCCGAGGTATGACTCTGAGTAAGTCTGGTGGACTTTCATTTTCTCATGGGGAAAATTATGGTATCAGCCTACGTAATATTTTAGATCACTTCCAGCTCTAACACTGTGCCTCTCCTAAGATACGTGGAACAAAATCAGGACAGAATTCTGCTGAGAAAGCCCAAACCTACAGTGCAGCCTAAAGCCAAACACGAACCCTGTTTCACTTCGCACTGTTCTGTGCTCGTCTCGGTGTCCTGTCAGCGCCACTGGGAGGGTGAGCTCAGCCCAGCTGCTCGGATGGGGAAACAAGGAACAAGCAGGCAGGATGGCTCAGCCCTGCCCCGAGGACCCCGCTCGTGACGCCCGAGGGCCTGAGAAAGCTATGACACCCCTCCTTCCACGTGGAGCAGACTGGGAAAAAACTGAATGAAACCTCAGCAGCACCAAGCACTGCTACGTGAGAACACTTCATCATCAGCTGCTGCAGAGCCAACAAAGAATGTACACGACTGCTCCTCCCAGCAACCGTACAACCTCCCCCCCCCCACCCCCGCTCTCAGCTCCACTCATCCCAGAGGCCACGCCGGCACTGTGTGCAGCACCGGAAGTGTCGGTCAGGGTGTGTGGACTCACGCCTCGTTTTACCTGAGCAGGAACTAAGTAACAGAAGTGAGGATTCTGCTTTAATCTCTTGCCCCCCCCCCCGCAGCAAAGAAATTCAGAATGTCAATAGGAAAGTGTAAACAGAGTGTTCAAACTGTATCTGCTAAACTGGTGCTTTTCAAACGTCTTTTGATTGTTTTAAGACATAACTCTTGAGATTTAAACTGCAGTACAAGCTCAGTCTATAAACGAGGTCCACTCGGACGTCTGCTGGGTGAAGGTGAGCGGGTCCTGAGCTCCACACCCCCGGCCTCCTTTTCCTCCTTCTCGGGACCCACAGTGCACAGTTAGAGATTAAGAAATTACAGGCTACCAGGCCCCCTAACTTTGACAGGATGATCCCTGAAGCCCTTCCAACACTGGGGCCGGAGCTCACCTCTCACGGGCGCGCCGTCCATGATCTCGTACTTGGCAATGGTGTCGTTCTCGTGGTACACATTGGGGCCCGTGCCTGTCGTTTCCCGCTTGATGATGTCTATCTCCATGTGCTTGATCTTGATCCTCACCAGCAGGAAGTAGATCTTCCCCACAATGACATCTTTCAAGTGGTACCTGCGGAGAGGAAGGTGAGAGGTGTGGCCCCTGCACGTGACAGGCCTCCTGGTTCCAGGAGAGGGCGCTGCCCCCCAAGCTGCCCCGCAGGGCGAGTCCCAAAGACCTTCTACACTTGAACCTGCGTCACTTCCCCTCTGCTGTCCCGCCTGCACCTCAGAGCATGGTTCCGTCACCCTCTGCTCAGCGCTTTAACGAGTGCGTGTGTTTTAGAGGCTCTGGTGTGAGAGGCTGACCCGCAAGTGTGGGGACCAGGTCCCGGCTCTTCCTCCCGCTTCCAGGAACTGGGCTTTCCCCCCCGGGGGCCAGCTGGCAGCAGGGCTGCTCTGTACCAGGTGTGGCCGCAGAAAGCAAACCTTCAACCTGAAGCTCAGGACGGGGGACCTGAGGATTCGAGCTCCCGGATCACAGGGGAGGAGCCCTAGAGAGTGCAAAGAAGACAGATGACGTGGTGGGATCCGAGGAGGGGCAGACGCGGGTGTGGACCCAGGTTCCCAACCTGCAGGCCTGGGGTCTCCCCACCACTTCACGCCACCTTTCTGCCTTCAGCCTGCCTGGGGAGATGGTGGACGCACAAGGACTGAGGAGAGCAGAACTCTGCTGCTTGCAGCGCGTTAGAAGGAATGCTCAGAGCACAGATTCTCTGGGCATTCAAACGTTTAAAGATTGAACGTTCCTTTGTTCTAAATGAAATCTTACACACAAGAAACACAAAGGAGCCGCGTGTGGTGCCTGGGCCCCGCTCCTCCTTCAAGGCACCTTTCCGCTGACCTGACCAAACCCCTCACTTTTCAGATGAGAAACCCCGGGTACAGAAGTCTTAGTACCTGCTAACCTGAGCCCAAGTCCTTAGCGGCAGAACGGGACGCTGTCCTAAGGTCCGGGCTCTTCCTGTCTGTTCAGACGGCCTGGCACTCACAGGGCAGCCTGCTCTGCACGGGCAGGACCCGGTCCAGCCCGTCCAGCCTGTGACACGCCTGTCTCACGCTCACCTTGGTCTTGACTGCACTGCTGGCTGCGGCTGCTTGAGCGCCTTCGAGGTGGCACCCCCTTCACTAGGAGGCTGGGGTGCTGGTGGGCAGGCACTTTGGGGGGGCTCTGTCTCAGGAGGGCCCGTGAGACCCAAGACGATGAGGAGGAAGCGCAGGGGCCTGCTCCAGACTCGCCCTGCCTGTCCTGTAGGGGCCCATCGGGGCCACGCTCAGCACCAGGCCAGGCCAGGCGGGAAACGGCCTTCCCTCCCCCTGTCCTGGGAAGCATGTGTGTTCCCAGCCCTTCACGGGAGAGCCGCTGCTCAGGCCTCCACCCTCCGAGCCTCTGGAGGCCAGTGGGTCTGAGGTGAGGCCTCTCCATGGGGAGAAGCCTCATTAGAGACTCGCGGGGGGGAGGGTTAGTTCTCTGTGAATAGAAGACATGTTTACTTTTGCATATTTGATTCTCGAACATTTTCAGGAACGTATCATATTAAAAAGAAAGGTGCTTGCAGTACATTTTTGAACTGTCAGCAAGTTTTGTGATTTACAAGCACTTATGTATTTGGATGTTGTAATAGCAGGCACAGTTTAAAACATATATGGCCAGTTAAAATAAAATTACTTAAAGACCTTTATAAAAAGGCATCAGATATTCTTTGTTACAATTCATTTTAATTCAAGGAGGAAGCAGTCAACTTGGCTCTCCTCACTTTGGTTCCTAAAGACTCACTCTATACAGGATACAACTGATAATAGAATGGTATTCTGAGGTTAATCTCATCAGTAGAAGGAAACAGATGTACCTAGAATCCAAAACAAATACTTTAGAGTTAGTTTTGCTTGACTTTGAAAGACCTCATAGGATGTTTAACTGAAGTTTGCCCTCTTAAGTCAGTACAGTCCAGCTGCAGTGAGATGCAGCTCTTTCCTGACCCATGACCTCGGCCGGCCTGCACACACATCCACCGCGTTATTTCTGTGGCCGCCCCCGCAGGTCACCACCAACCAGCCGGGGCCCGACACTCACTTGGATTTGTTGTACTCAAACTCGATGTGCAGACAGTCCTCGATCCCAACCTCCATCTTGATGGAGGAGTTCAGCTCCGGGTACGTGCTCAGCGTGTGGACCACGATGTCCATCTCCTTGACAACATCGTTGAGGCGGCGGCTGATGGTGGCGCGAAGGAAATACCTGAGGGACGCAGACGTGCGGTGAAGGGCCACTCCCAGCCTCCGGAGCCCACCCCACAGAGGACCCCTGGTAGAGGTCACCCCCTGGGGCTCTGACTGCTCTAAGAATTCACCGCTGGGCACCCCCTTCTCAGGAAAATGCACTGAGACACAAAATCCTGCAATTACAATTCCAGGGAGGTCAAAGGCCCTTCCCCAACCCTCCTCTGAGCCTGAGCTCCGAGGTAAGAGGTGACACCTCTCTCTGCACCTCAAGAGCAGCCTCGCTGCCACCTGCCAGGCACCGTGTACAGCTTCCATTTCTTCAACTAACTCCCGGCTCTTTGGGCACAGGGATCGCATACTCTTATGTTTGCATGCTGTTTATTTAACAATATTCGATCAAAGAGCATTTTTCAAGTCCCTCACAGTTAAACAACAGGAATAAGATAATGGAGAAATCAGGTCAGCGATGCATCGCGCACGTTTATTGCCGGGTCTAGGACGGATAAGATGGAGTCTCACGGGGACTCATCGTCCCCTGGGGGAGACGGGCAAATCAACAGAAAAATTAGAACACATGGAAAGTGTCCATTCAGAGGCAGGAATCAAGTGCTGTGGGGAGAGAGGGGTGCCTTCAGGAGGAGCAGGCCTTAGAACTAAAACAACAGAGGTGGGAGAGCCCCAGGTCTGAACAAGGATGGTCTCCTGGGACACGTTAGAAAGAGGGAGAGACACAGCGCTGAAAGGCAGTGAGCCATGCCTGACCGCCAGCCAGCCCTTCAGTGTGGCGCCCCCCGCACCCTTCGTCCCCTTGACTTAACTCTGTGCGGCCCTCTATCAAAGCTGGGACGGTAGGCCTTGGTGGGGACCTTGGTGGCCCTCCTCTGCGGCCTCACCACCCCCCGGCCACCCTCTCCTTCCTGCTCCCTCCACGCAGCCCCAGACGTGGCTCCAGCCTGCCCTACGGCTCAGGCCCTCAAGCCCCCACGCCCTGTGGAGCGGGGCCTGGCAGCAGTGTAGAAGGGAAGGCTCCACAAAGCTTCCAGCTGCTCGAGCGCCTCTCCTGCGCCAGCAGTCTGGAGGCGCAGGGGACTCACCCCAGGGTGCGTCTGCCACATAACTGCTCTGAAGAGGGACATGGGGATCTATACTTTT
>NW_020174430.1:3679099-3759115 GCF_003031525.2 Neophocaena asiaeorientalis asiaeorientalis | reverse complement strand
CAATGATTCTAACACAGGACCCTTGGTAGAGAACTACTGTCTGGCATCCTGATGCTTCAACTTCCCAACTTTCTCAACACATCCAATCTCTCTCCAGCTAAAGCTTCTTCCTGAGTTTATAAAAAGTCCCAAAGCCATCAATCCCCATGACACTCCCCAGGGCCCACACTCTACCTTTACTCAGAGACAGCGGTCCGGGGGTCCTGCTCTAACCCTGCAGCTTCGTCCCCAGCCCCTACGCCTCGCCCCAGCTTCCGTCTCTACCACCCAACAGGAGCTGCCCTCCCAAAGGGAGCACAGGGCTCACAGCTGCCAAGTCCAGGGGCGCTTTCTTTTGGCATCAGCTCTGCATTAGAGCGTAAAACACTCCCTTCTCATTCAAGCATCACCCCACTCCTCCTCCGTCCCCAAGAGTCCCAGTAGGGTCCCCAAGAGTCCCAGTAGGTCCCGGGCTCTCCTCTCCCACAGCTCCCCTCCTGGAAAAACCTATCAATTACCACCTCTGAGCAGGTGATTTCCGACAGTGCATTCCTCTGTCCTGAGCGACAGGCTTGCATTTCCAATTGTCTGTTCTGCCAGTGCTTCAAACTCCTCCCTGGAACTGGATGAATCGCCTCACAGGTCATCTCCTCCTTCTGATGGCCCTATGTCTGCATCTCCACTCAATGGTCAATTCTGCTGGCGTCTATTAAATTCCTTGTTTTCTGCCTGTTCCCATGGTGTCCACTAAAGGAAAACTCAGGACCTCACACAAGCCTTCCCACAGCCTTGACCCAACACTCCACCCACCCATCAAATGTGACATAGTGACTTCAGTCTTCTAACAGAACCACCGCCCTGCCTAAAAGCAAAGGAAAAGGAGTCCAAAATAATCTTTTCATGTTTCCCCTCTGCCTGTAATAAGAAACAAGCCCTTAATCTGGAACTTACATCTTCCATTAACTAATGTTCCCGATTTTACCTCCTTTCTCAGCATGAATCCGAAAGTCTTTGTCTAATTTAGACAGTAACACTTCTTTCATTGTGATAAAATACAAAATACAGGGTGCAGAGCATGCACCCCAAAACATGCCACTCTGGCACGAGGGTTCTATTGAGCTGAAAGCAACAGGGAAACAGTGCACACAAGACAGGCTCTGGGGCCCTCTCCACCAGGAGAGGCTGCGCAGCCTGGGAGCTGCTGGGGGTGCCACCCATAGAGCGTTCCTCACCAAAGCAAGCCTCTCCCCGTGCTTCCCACAACTCGAGCCGCAGGGCCCTTTCTCTGCCTCTTCACTTCTCTGTTAAGATGCTGCATAAGCCCAAGTTCAACTGCCCCTCAGTCACCGGGCAGAGCTCAGGTGGGAGCACAATACACACGGGAATACAGCTGCTTGCTTGCCTCTGGCCAATCCGTCTTCCATCCGTCCGACTTGCAGAGCCCCCGCCAATGAACCTGACATGGTGGAGGGAAGAGTTTTTTCTTCCCCTCCAATATATATAACACAATGTAACCATCTTTACGTGCACAGTTCAGTGGCATTAAGTACACTCAAGGTGCTGGGCACGGTCACCACTGTCCATCTCCACGTGTTCACCTTCCCCAACTGAAACTCTGCCCCATCAACCACTAACTCCCCAGCCCCTTTCCCCAGCCCCTGGCAACCACCATTCTACTTTCTACCTCTATGGTTTTGACTATCTAACTGCTTAAAAATGTGGAATCAGTGTTTGTCTCTTTGTATCTGGCTTATGTCACTGAGAACAATGTTCTCAAGGCTCATCCATGCCGTAGCAGGTGTCGGGATCTCCCCCTTTTCAAGGCTGAATACTATTCCACTGTGTGGATACACATGTTGTTCATCCACTCATCTACTCATAGACACTTGGGTTGTATCCATTTTTTGGCTATGGTGAATAAGGCCGCTACAAATGTGAGTACACATAAATCTGTTTGAGTCCTTGTTTCACTTCTTTGGGATTATACACAGAAGTGGAATTGATGAATCATAAGGTAATTCTAGTTTGAAGAAGCACCATACTGTTTTCAACACCTTTCTTCCTGACATAAGAACGTTTATGAGAAGTCCACTGCAAAACATCAAATTCAATAGCAATAAGCCCCAAGCCCAGCTTAAGTGATGACTAGATACTCCTCACTGTTGCTGCCCTTCCGAGTGCAGTCACGCAACGCTGCTGAAGTGGGGCAGCACCGGTGCTTAGACCTCTCTGCACAGGCTGGAAAGGAGAGCCTGCAGCCCCTCTTCTGACGGGAGAGGCGAGAGCTTGCAGTAGCCCACACCATGCCACATGCAGGCCTCAGGTGACACCCAAGACCTGGAGCCAGGCACGCAGAGTGACATCACATACCCCGGAGGCCATGGAATCAGTCCCCCCCTGCAGAGTTTCCAAGACTAGAACAAGGAAAACAATCCCCTGTACTTAAAAGGTATGTATTAACGTTTTAAAACTTGTCCTACTGTGTTACGTTTTACTCCCTCATTGTCCCAAAATATGGAGAGGATGGGTCTAGGATTAGAATCCAAATCTATGACCCACTTCTCAAGTGACAGAGCTCAGGACTCCGCCACCATCTCGTGCAGAGCTGGATGAGGATCAGTGGCCCTGAGGCCCAGCCAGGGGTGTGTGAAAGCCGAGTGTCCAACTTTCGGGAACTTTCAGAATCAGCTGTTAATCACAACATTTAAAATTAAATTATAGACACCTGCAATCAAATGAATTCTATTAAGAACAAAGGTAATATCCTAGCTATTCTGGTGTGTCATAGTCCTCTCTGCTCCTGGGCCGGGGGTGGTGGTGGTGACGTCTGGTGTCTGTGCAGCAGTGTGCTGTCGAGGGGCGGGTGCATACCTCTCAAGTCTGCACTCAGGGGCGCTGGGTCAGTGGCTCGAAAGTGGCCACGGTGGGGATACCGACACTCCAGAAACGGACAGACAAGCCAGGAGCACTCCTCCTGGAGGGAGGCCCACTGCACACCCCGCCCCCCCTCCACCGGCAGCACACCTTCCCTACAGCCACACAGAGCCTCAGAAACGGGACAGAGTCAGGGTCCGTCCACACGGGGCACCCTGGGGGCGCCACTTACCGCAGCTTCACGTTCTGCCCAGTGTAGGACTCATAGGGCTTCTCCACGTGGGTGAACTCAAAGTCGAAGGCCTGCGACTGGGTGACCTCTCCGGGCCGGGCCAGGTCCTTCACCAGGGACACGAACTCGTGGTGGTTCCCGCGGTCGTAGTAGAGTTCTGCAGGGAGAGCATCGACCACCTCTACCAGACCCTGAGCTATGTGGCCCGGCGAGGGGGCTCCCAGCTACAGGAGCCTCCCGCCAACTCACAGAGCCTCCAGTCTGGTTTATGGCTCCCTCGCTTCCTGCCCTGCCCCTGCACTGGAGCCCAGAACCCTGGGTGCCCTCTCCCGCCCCTTCCAAACACCCTGCGTAGAGACCCTGTCCCTGGAGCACAGCCAGAACCCGACATACTCCTGCTCCAGGGCACCGGGCAGCACCCGTGAGGGACACACCAGGGGGACTGCGATCAAAACGCCACATCTCCTAAAACACATTTAAAACTACTTCTAACTTCGGAAAGCATAGTTATTCAGTCACATCGTCCTCATAACCACCTTGTGAGATAGCTAGGACGGCCCTATCACCCATTTAACCGACAAGGAAACTGAGGCACAGTGGGGTCGGCGACTGGCCTAGGGTCCCAGGTCTCCCGCTGGACTGCGTCTACTTCTAGGACCTGGCGAAATGGGGGTAGCGACAAAACGCACTCCAGGTGTTGTGAGCACGGGACGAGGTGATGCAGGTAAAGGACTTGGAGTGGTACTCAAGAGACGGCAAATGCTCCGAAGTATTAGCTGCCTCTGCCCTTCAGAGAGGAGTCCACGTGGCCGACGGGACAGAGGGGCTGTAATGATGCCCCACGTCTAAGCTCAGGGTCCCCAGACTTCTGTGAACATCAGAATCACCGGGGGCTGTGTTAACACACAGACGGCTGGGCCCCACCCCTAGTGTTTTTGATTCCGGGGGTCTGGGGTGGGGCCTGAGAATGGACATTGTTAACAGACTCCCAGAGATGCTTCCTGCTGGTCCAGGGACCACAGACTGAGGAGCACTGCTCTTCACCCGTCCTCCTCTGGAAACAGTCCTGCTGTTTATTATGAGTCATGCCACCTATTTCTCCTAGGTTATTTATGCCTGTTTGTACTCTGCTATGTGCTAACTTTTGCTCCAGGCGTGGTCGTTAGAGATAAGGCCTATGTCCCCAGCTTCCTGGCACCCCCAGTCCCTGGTTGTGCAGCAGGGACACTTAATAGCGACTGTGACCCTGCGTGGCCACGTTACAGTCAAGGCACTACCCATGGGCACCCTGCAGCAGGACGGGCAGCAGGCAGTGTACTCTCGTCGCTTCTGCTGTTGGCTGCTTGGGGAGAGACAGGGCCACAGGGAGGTGTGCCTGGGACAACCGCCCACCAGGCCTGGCCCGCCTCTCTGGAGCACAGTGCTCCAGCTCTCTCAGAGCATCCGGGGCTAGGGCGGACCCCAGACAGCAAAGGTCTGAGCCCCCCAGGATCAAAGCCTTCTTGGGCTCAAGAAACCAGAGCTCTTGCCTTCCAGAGCCAACACAGTGTCCAGGCCTGCCATGGGGACGCTCGGGAGGGGAACGTGATTCCAGGGGTGCTTTTGGCCTTGCTGCCCTGGCCGCTGACCCTGACAGCGCCACCCCCAGAGCCTCTTCTCCCCAGGCAGCGAGGTATCGGAAAGCGCAGTGGGCTCTGTCCTAAGGTGTGTCCAGCTTGAGAGGAAGCAGCAGTGCGGTCAGTCCCCAGCCAGCGCTGCTGCTTCTGTATGCACACCCAGTGCACCCGGTGAGCACAGTTTGTGCTCATTTCCTACCTAGTTACGCTTGGATTCACCTTACGTTACAAACAATCCACCTTCTCTTCCAAACACCAAGTGGAATCAAGCAGCAGGCAGCGCTCTGGGTAGGGAGTGATGACCCACAAAGCCGCCAAAGGGGGAGGGCTGTTCAAACCTTCCGGGCAGGGGGTGCTGGGGAAAGGTGAACAGCCATCCCTCGTTTTGAAATCCAACAACTGTGCTCCTAACCAAGGTAAGGAAGTGCAGTGACCAGGTAGGAACAGAGCCAGTGGCCAGCCTGTGACAAAGGCCCGTCCACTCACTCTTGCTGGTCCTTTGCTACTGGAGTCTCTGTTGATGGGCACTGACCCCTTAACTGGGGAAAGTGGTGCATCCGTTCCCAAGCACTGGATTCTGCCATAGTTTCAGGGGACAGAAGCAGGCGGAACAAAGCCCCAACGTCTGTGAAGTTTAAGTGGGAAATCCCGGAGTCGAGAAAGATGGGAAGAGAAGGATGGAAAAACACACAAATGTGCTCACACAGCCTCAGAGGCAACGTGAGAAACAAACCAGAGAAGGATCCACAGTGTTCACAGAGCACTCAGACCGCTGGCACCAGGGGTCCCAGCAGAGAAGCCAGGCTGGGACCCCCCGGGGGGACAGGGCCTTCCTGCCTGGCGGCATGTCCTCCCAGGGCTTCCCCGCCTCCCCCCAGACATCATGAAAGAGTGACCGGTGCATAGTCTGAGTGGGGCTTGACTGGACTTTTTAATGTTCACTTTATAAGCCATTTGCAAGACTTCTGGAAACATTGTGGGGCAAAGGGGCAGAAATAGCAGCCGTACTTCACTACGTGCCAGAAAGTCTGGTTTCCTCTTGCATAAATTAAAACAGAAAACCCAAGACTGTTCTAGCAGGAGGTCTGCCCTAAAGAGACTGTCAACTGCCTCTTTCTTCCCAAGTTACCCCGAGTTCTCCCCAGCCTCAAAAGCCCACAGCGACCAGCCATTTCAAGCCAGAAGGAGGAACTGACCAGTTCTTTCTTAAGGTAACTTCCCAGTCTCCGTCCAACAGGAGGAAATGACTTCTGTAGTCAGGATGTTTTCACCGAAACTTGCCACCAATGGCTGAGGAGTGAATTTGCCACTTTGGAAGGAAAGTGAGCCAGCTCTGCCCCACGGGGTCATCCCGTGAAAGGCGCCCTGAGACGCGCTGCTGGGCTAGGCTTCACGCTGGTCTTGGAAGAAACCTAAGCCAACCAGGGCAAAAAGACCTGTTTCAAACAGGCTGCTCTTCCCAGCTGCTGTCTGCTGACTGGCCACCTGGTCAAGATTCACGCTCGCCACGTCCACTTGGACCTCCTGGGCCTGGTAAGCCTGCGGGAACAGTAACGTCTCTGGGCTGCCTGTGCCCAGCCAGCCGCTGCTCTACTCCAGGCCCTGCAGCAGACTGTGAGTAGGTGAGAATCAGTGTGCCTCTCCCTTGGCACTCATGGCTTCATGAATTAAAATACAGAAGGCCTCCAGGGTCTTACCAGCACAGGCTCGACTGGGGCTGATGGGTTTAGATTCACCCAGTGACATTATTTTAAAAACCTTAAAAAAAAAAAATCCAGAAGTTCTCTCTCTGGCTTTGGAGTGCAGGGGTATTCAGGTCCTCCCTCCTCTGCAAGTGTGACTGTCGAATTACCTTTGGTTAATTTAACCCCATCCATCTCCAAGGTGGCCTGACACCCTCAAGTGTTCCCCCAATGATTCCACCTAAAAAATGGTCTCTCCATCTTCTAATTACAGAACTTCCCTCAATACTCCTTACGTGCCACACTGTGTTCTTCTAAAAACATGGGCCATCGAGTGACATGGGGGGTGCCCTCACCACACATTTGCTGGTGTTGTTGGAACACAGACCAAGCCGCTGGGAAGTGCACAGTAGACACAGGAAGAATCCCAACATGGCTCAAAAACTTCAGGAGGAGGACAGAAAAATGCACACAACAGGTGGATGAATCAGGGGCAACACCTGAGCTGTCGGTGCAGCACTGAATGGGGGCCTGACAACTCTTAACTCCTTATGTTAAGGGAGAAATCACAAGGCCTCTAGAATAATGGCGGAAGAAGGGCTTCAGTCAGCCAGGGGAGGTCAGGGAAAGCTTTCTGACGGGTGTCATGCCTGCTGGGCTTTAAGAATGAGTGAGAGCTTGGGTGGAAGGCCATTCTTTGCAGAAGGATATTTATATACAAAGGGAAGAGGCCAAGACCCCTCTAGAAGGAACATGATACTTTGAGGAAAGCACACGTGGCAGGAGTGAAGGGTCGCAGAGACTCGGCCGGAGAAAGGCAGAGGCAGCTTGGGAAAGACCTGGATGACTTCTCCCCTTCAACCGGCAGGGAGTCAACAAGAAGAATTTTAAGGAGGTGACTGACCATATCAGCACTGACGTTTAGAAAGTTCACTCTTACAAGAGATGAACTGAAAGAAAAGGCAAACAAAGGCAGGAAGGCCAGTCCGGCTGCTATACACAGAAGCATCAAAGTTAGCAGTATCGAGAGTGGAGAGGAAGCACAGACTCGAGATACCCTAGAGAGCCGCTGGAGAGGACACAAACTGAGACTCCAGTTGGACGCGTAGGAGGGGGAGGGAGGGGCCTCGAGGACTCCCGGATTTCTGAGGCTGGATGGACCCAGGTGACGGGCCAGAGTGGAGAAACAGGAGAAGCAGCAGGGCTGGGGCTGGAGCAGGAAGAGAAAAAGGTTTCTGGTTTGGATGTGTCTTTGAGGGACCTGAGGGGTATCCAGCGGGGGACTCTAGCAGACGGTTAGAAACCCAAGCATGAAACGCAGGGGAGAGTTCCGGTGAGGACAAAGGATTGGGAGTCATCGGAGTCTAAGAGGACACTGCAATGATGGGTGTGGACGAGGTTGCCAGAGTAGCTGACAGTGTGAGAAGGGCCAGCAGACAGAAGGGCCCCCCTTCCTGCCCACCTCCCAAACCAAGACCGAGACAGGAGCTTTTCTGAGCAGGGGCTGGGCCGCTGTGAGGAATGGGGTCTGAAGAGGACCGATGCAACGATCACCAGACAGCTGTCTCTGCCTGGACTCCGGGGAGACCCTTCCACAGGTTTTCCCTCGGGCGAGCGTGCCTGCTGAGAGAACACACCGGGCAGGAAGTGCAGGGAGGCTGGCCTGGTGTGAACAGTCCCGTGGGCTGTCGGCAGAGGAATCAGGGCTGACGTTTTAAAGGTCCGGCCCCTGGAAACTTCTGGATGGATCCAGCTTAACAGGGATTATGAGTGTTTGCGATGAGTGCCAAACCCTACATTTCACGTACATTGATGATCTCTAGTAGTCCTCATGAGACACTTTCGAAGTCTGTACCTTATAAACGGAGCCTTATCTAACCTAAGTAACCCTCTGCTTGACCCTCAATCACGCACCAGGCTGTCCTTCTACAGAACACATAGGCAGGACACACACACTTTTTTTTTTTTTTTTTTTGGTACGCGTCCTGCTGAGAGAACACACCGGGCAGGAAGTGCAGGGAGGCTGGCCTGGTGTGAACAGTCCCGTGGGCTGTCGGCAGAGGAATCAGGGCTGACGTTTTAAAGGTCCGGCCCCTGGAAACTTCTGGATGGATCCAGCTTAACAGGGATTATGAGTGTTTGCGATGAGTGCCAAACCCTACATTTCACGTACATTGATGATCTCTAGTAGTCCTCATGAGACACTTTCGAAGTCTGTACCTTATAAACGGAGCCTTATCTAACCTAAGTAACCCTCTGCTTGACCCTCAATCACGCACCAGGCTGTCCTTCTACAGAACACATAGGCAGGACACACACACTTTTTTTTTTTTTTTTGTGGTACGCGGGCCTCTCACTGCTGCGGCCTCTCCCGTTGCGGAGCACAGGCTCCGGACGCGCAGGCTCAGAGGCCATGGCTCACGGACCCAGCCGCTCTGCGGCATGTGGGATCTTCCCGGACCGGGGCACGAACCCGCGTCCCCTGCATCAGCAGGCGGACTCTCAACCACGGCGCCACCAGGGAAGCCCCATGGACACATACACTTTCATCAGCAGGAAAAAGAAATTAATCATAAGGATAGGAGTGTTAATTACATAAACCACTTCATTTTCAAGCTGTGGAACTCTTCCCAGAAACTCTTCCCAGGAAGCAGGGAAGGAAGGAAAGAAAGAAGGAAAAAAGAAGCAAATCCAAGAGACTATGGTTTGTAAGAAGAAAAGTTCTGAGTGAAACCGACGAGGAAGGTGTCCAGAGCACAGTGACATTGCCGTTCTTACCGCCGTCCAGCTGTAGGACCATCCTGTGCGTCATCCGTACAGCCAGACCTTAGAGCCCGACCGAAGTTCCACCCACTTCATGCAGCATCAAGAATGCAACGAAGGAGAAAACCACACGACCACAACCACGGGGAACTTACTCACCAGCCTCGCTCCAGTGCCCTGAGGTCAGTTCACAGAGCCTCTCAGGTACAGGAGACAAATACACCACACTCTGCACAAAGCCTGGTCCCTACACATCTCAACAAGGTGATTCTGTTATTATCCTTGTCTTACAGGTGAGAAAGCTGAGGCCCAGAGAGGGGTACAGCTTCCCCAAAGCCAAGGGTGGACTCAGCCCAGAGTGCTCAGGGGCCCAGGGAGAGTTATCAATGGAAGCAACAAAAGGTTCTTAGAAATCTGAGCAGGGCTGCTGTCCTGGGATGCCAGGAGACAGACAAGAAGGCAGGGCAGGGACGGCACCTCATCAACTCCCTTTCATTCAGACTGCAGGGAGGCCTTGCCAGTGTCCCCCCTGAACAGCTCATTTCACAACTGCTGGGGCACACGGGGGCAGGGGACGCTCTGGTTACCTTTCATGTATTGGCGAGGTGTCACCCCCTGGAATGATGGTACAGACACTGGCTAGACATGCCTGTCTGCACTCACATTGCAGAACCAAAGAATCCAGCAATAACCTTAAAGCTACGACATAAAAATACTAATTCTAAGTAGGCAAGGAATTCTCCACTTCTTACATCTTACGCCTAGCACAGAATGCTGTGGGTTCATCCTGTCTACCCAGTGGCTCTTTGCTAAGAGTGAGTTTACCATACACGGATATAAGACATTCCTGTGGTTCTAGTATCTGGCGGGTAGAGGCCGAGGAGGCTGTTAAACACTCACCCACAATAAAGAATGATCAGGCCCACAATGTCGACAGCACTGCTGTTGAGAAACCCTATCCAAGCCGGAAGCAAGAGAGCAGAAGGTCTGAAACTCACTCTTCAGCTCCCCTTCAGGCCACTCGTATTCTGGGTTTAAAGTAACAACAAACAGGTTCCTATAGGATCAGCCAGCCTTCAACCTGATTTCCTTTTCTCAAACACCAGAAGCCAATACTCCAGGCTGAGCACTGGGCTGCAGAGGCAGGCCGCACGGCCTTTTCCCAGGGCTCCAGTATTTCCTGCCTCTGTAAAAGGGGAGCAAGATTCTGTGCAGGGCTCTCAGGGAATGACAGTGAGCATTCAACGAGCTTTCGCAGGAAATCCCCCCCCCCTCCACCAGGGCCAGATGTGCAGAGCCTGGTATGGGGTATGAATTCTGTGCCAGAGGTCTTTTCAGGCCACATGGGTATTTACTGTGACTCTACCCCTGAACGAATGACAATGACAATTTATTTCAGAAGCACCTGCGAGTTTTAATAAACACAGTCCAAAGAGAACTGGAAACAACCCCGTGCTGACTGGCAGCTCTCAGATCTTCGGTACAGCTATTGCCTTTTATTGTCTAGTTGTAACTGCTAACACTCATGGTGGAAGAGTGTTAGAGCCTCGAGAAATTGTGACCACTTAATTTGGGTCTTAGGAGCATCATTTCTTTAAGAAGATGAGTCTGCTGAAGGCTAGGTTCTAATCAAGTCTAAGGGACGCCGGCTGGGTGGACAGGGGGCTGACGCTGGAGCCCGCGGGGCTGCTTTCTCAAACAGCTCCCGGTGAAGGTGGGATGTGAGAGGCGGGCGGGACACAGGTACTAGAAAGGGGTGGACTGGCCGCGGGACTCGGTGGCCACGACCTGCGGGCGGGCCCAGCAGCACCGAAGGCCGGGCAGGAACAAGGAGCCCGGATCCCGGGTGGGCAACAAGGCTGCGCGGCCTGAGGCGGGGGAAAGGGGATACGAAGTCGAAGTAATGGGGGCGGGGGTTAGGAAGCAAGGGTTAGGGAGCAGGGTTATGCCCCCGCCCCCGCCTCTCCTGCTCGGTCGCCGAGCCTCCGGCGGAGTGCGCGCTGCGCATGCGCGCCGGGAGAGGGCCGCTCGGCTTTCCCGCAGTTGACATGGCGACCAGGGCTTCCTTCTGGATCTCCGGCCAGATGTCCCGTAAAATTCAGAACTAAAGATGTCCTTTCTGAATGCCTTGTTTTGCTTTTCCTTTATTTAGTTCGGTAAACGGTAGGCCGCCACCCACACTCGAATGTGTACACCTTCGATGCTGTCTGAGGGGTAAACGCGGCCCTTTGACACGCACGCGAAATGCCGCTTGACAGGGGGCAGAGGTGACAATTACAACAAAAAAGTATCCTGCCTCAGATTCTCTTCAGAGTGTCCCCATTTAGGGAGACGGGGTAGGAAGGACAACATTAGGTTTAGCTCTTGACCCCCAGTTCCGAGGAAAAGCTGAAAACGACCCCCTACCTCGGCTGCGTGGGTGGGTTTGGGCCCGCCTCACTCTTTGCGCATGCGGCGGAAGGCCCTGCTGATTGGCCAGCGGAAGGACCGGCGGGGCGCGGTAATTGGTTGGTGCGAGCCCCGTGTCCCCCTGAGCCCGCTGGGTCTTCTCGGCGCGCGCGCCGGAGCAGCTTTGAAAGTTGAGGCGAGCGGCGGTCATGGCGGCTTGGCGGGACCTGGCGAGCGCTCTGCAGCCCTGGTGCCCGCTGGACCTCAGTCCAGGTGAGGACGCGGCCGGGGCCTGGGGGCTGCGGGGGGTGTTGGGGAGGGGTCGCGCCGGGCAGCGGCGTTGGCGCTTCTCCGCGGGCTCCTTCCGCTCTGTGCTCCTGCTTCTCGGCCTTGCCTCCGGGTCTGCGCGGACAGCCCCGCAGGTGCCGAGGGTTCGGCAGCGCGTCTGTTTGTTGGGCCGGGCCGACTTCCTGAACTTGAGGCCCAGGGGTGCGGCTGGCGTCCCCGGGCGCCCATCCTCCCTGAAGGGCAGGAGGTGCTCCCCTCCCCCACCTCCAGCCTCTGGTGGCGGCGGCCCCTCGTCCCAGCCTCGCCCGCCGCCTCCCGAGGCTGCGGTCCAACCCGCGCTCTCGCTGTGGCCCGTCTTGGCGCTTGGGGCATCTCCTGTCCCTTCTGGTGCCAGCACTTCCATCCCGACCCGGCCCCACACCCCTTCCGGGACCACCTTGAAAAGGCCAGCGTGACCCGCCGGGTCTCTGACCCTTCAGTGGTTCCCCCGGCTTCCTGAGTTACCACAGCCTCTGTTTGCGGCGAGAGCCTTCACCTGTCCCTGCGGGTGCTCTTTTTCCAGAGCTGAGCTCTGGAGTCGGACCTGGGGCCGGTGCCTTGGTCCGCCGCTGAGCACCCGAGCCTCGCGGGCCTCGGTCGCTTGTGTCAAATGGGGGTTCTGAGATCTACTTTGCGGGCGTTCGTGAAGATTGATTTAATACCTGCACCTGCTGTTAACAAAACAAACTTGGGTCCACTTGGCCCGTGCGCGGCAAGGCCAATCTACTGACCCCCGGTTGTGGTGAAGCAAAGTGCAGCCTTCATTGCAGGAACCGACAAGGCGTCCAGGCAGCTTGTGCTTAAAAGACCCCAACTCCCCAAAGGCTTTCAGGGGAAGAGTTTAAAGACAGGGTGAGGGAGGAGAGTTGAAGGGTGTGTGATCACCTGGTGAATATTCTTCTGATTGGTTGGTTGGTGGTGAGGTAGTCAGGGGTCAGCATCATCAGCCTGGTTCCAACCCGTCTACCGCGCTTGTGGGCAGCAGTTGAGTTCTCCCACCTGTGGGGGGGGGCGTTTCAGTGTCTGCAAAATGGCTCAAAGGACATGGCTCAGACTAGTATCTGTAGTCCTTGAGGAGGAACTAAAGGTCCTTGACTTTGTTTATTGGCTAATTATTATTTTGCTTTGCTTGACTGTTTTTCTCTTTCTGCATTTTCTCAATTTTCTCATTAAGTTTATCCTTTGACTCAAGTTGTTCTGCAGACAAAGGCAGGCGGAGCGCATGGGGGGAGGGGCTGTTCTGGGAAGGCCCCTAGGGACCGGCCGCATTATACTACCTGCTGAGTAAGTGCTGATAACAACTCACCCTTCACAGCTGAGCTCAGTGCTGTTACGGTGGTGTTGGTTTCTAAACAGGTGATACTTTGTTTCCTTTTGTGCTTTGTTATGGGGTCCTCTCTGCCTGGGATGCCCTTCTCGGTGTCTCTTTCCCTGGTAACCCCCACGTGTTGGAGCAGCTGAAGGATCCCCCAGGAATAGTCTCCATCTGCAGCCTCCCCCAGGAATAGTCTCCGTCTGCTCTCTACTGTTGTACTGTCTACTACGGCTTTAACACCTATCCATTGTAGACGTGGTAACAGCTGTCATTTGTTGAATATATTGATTTTCTGATTCCAGATCTTTTATCACTGGGACTTCGTAGTTTCGATTCAGAAATGAGGTCAGAAATATGGATGTGCATTTAAAAATATGCATATAAAATAAGTGGGAGAATGTATGAGAGAAAAGGCAGGAAAAGATGCAAGAACATTTTTAGGAAGCTGATTATTTGTTAGGAAATCAGTTAGGGAAGAGTGAATGAATAATTAAAGCATGTTAAATAGTCATTTGCCTCAGCTGTCCCTTTGTGTGCTACACTTTATTCGGGTTTATTAACTTGATCGTAAGACTTTCACAAAGGGACAGCTGAGGCTACCTTTGATTAACCTTCTCTTCTCCAGATTGAACATACGGGAAGGCTGGATCATCCCCCAAACTGTTACATCTGAAAAGTGTTTTCCTTCTTGATATTTTTAGATGATGACCAACCTAATAGCCAGCTGTCAGTTAATGATTAAAAAAAGATGTGCTAACCTCTTCTGCTTCCTTCTAAATCTGCCTCACCTGTATGGTATAGTTAAATGTGAGTTGTGACTAGTAAACTTTTCTCTTCATGAATGTACTCAGCGTCTAAAGCTTATTGGTCTTTCTTATTATAGAACATTTGTTGACTTCATTGCATTTTCCCACTAGAATGGGTGGGCACAGTATGGGAACTGGAATTCACGGAAACTGAGCCTCTGGATCCCACCATAGAAGCAGAGATCGTGCAGACCGGACTGAGCGCATTCACAAATCTCTATGACAGTCTTTTAACTTTTGCTGCTGGAGAGCATGGAGCTACAGAGGTAAAAAAAAAAAAAAATTAAGCTAGCCATTTAGTTGTCAGAAGTGGAAGATAAAAGGCCCTATTATCATCTAAAGCTTAGTCTTTTTAGTGTATAGGTCAGAAGGAGTATGATAAAGAGTGGCATAAAGAATGTGGTTCATTTATTGGGGTAGCCTCATAGCTTTCCTTCCAGAGGTTCAAGGTATTAATCTGTGATTCTTTTTCAAGTCATGACCACTGTTTACAACAGTAAATTAAAGGAAAAGAATAAAGGCCAAGGCAAGGAGGGAAAGCAGATAAACCAAATAGGAAAAGTTGGCCAAGGACAATGCAATAACAATTCGGGCATGCCTTAAGTTTAGGAAAGCTGGATATAAAACTGAAAAGGGATGAGTTGAATTAAAAATGGAAAAAAGAGTTCCTTTAAATACTGAGTTCTACCTATTACTGTTTAGATCATTAACTGCTTTTCAAAAACTGAGCGGACTTTAAAGCAGAACAAAGAATACTTAGATATTAACATCTCTGAAAGATCTAAATTACCAAAAATATTTCAGTTAGAGGTTTCATGTAGCTGTTCAAAAATTAAATCATCCTGTTAAACATTCATTAAGCATAATGCTGAGTACTGCATGAAGTACCTCGGCAGGTAACATGATGGTTAAGGTACTCCCCCTACCTGGGGGAGAGGGGAGAATTAAGCGCTGGCTCTTGGGGCGCCCATTCGCGTTGCACTGGCCAGGCATGTCCAGCGACCACATCCGCAGGCATGGAGAAGCACCAGGCCACCAGAGTCTGCATTGTAAAAACTGCTCTAGGGCAGGTTAGGTGCCCTCTCATAGGGGCATGGAAAAGCGAGCGTGGTGAGATTGGGTGGGTCCCAGAAAGAAAGTAGCTAGCTGGAGGCAAGTCTTCACAAATGGATGGAATGTTGACTGCAGTAATGCGGGTCCTAGGGTAGCCTACGGAGGGATCATCACAGTGCGGACGTGCAGCGGGTGCCGAGGGGATGGGGGCAGGGCGGGGCACACAGGACTGAGCTGTAAGTGGGGTCCACAGTGGGGTTCGAGGGTGAGGTGTTTGTGGTATACAAGGTTCAGGTCTAAGCATCATACATAGATTAACCCAGTCATTCTCACATCCAGCTCTCGGAGGAAGAGGTTCTAGTGAGCAGTAGACTAAGGGACTTGAAGAGATGTTTCAGACGGATGTTCTTAACCGAAGATGGACTGAAGTGGGAAATGCTATACACAGGGAGGTCCCTGGGGACAGTACAGCTGACCCTTGAACAACACGGGTTTGAACTGCACAGGTCCACTTACGTGGAGAGTTTTTCAGTAGTAACTACAGGACTCCACGATTCCAGTTGTCTGCGGATGCAGAACCATGGATGTGGAGGAACTGTGTCTGCAGAGGGCCGGCTATGAATTCCACAAGGACTTTCGACTTGCCCTGTGTTGTTCAACAGCCAACTGTTCAGCTGTGTTTTGCTCATCTGTTTTTTTAAATGTGTGTTACGGCATGGTCTGGAGTTATGGTTGTGGAAATTGGGGAGGAGGGCTAACAACTAGGGCCTTTTTTTCAAATGGAGTTAATAGAGTTTTGTGAACTTAGCTTTTATCAGGTATGAAATGCTGCAGAGGTGATTGGGTCCCCCAGGGTCACAGTTACAGGTGAGTGGAGCTGAGATGGCCTTAGGAATGAGGATGTAACTCATTTCTTCCAGAAGCTTCGTGGTGAAGGAAAGAGGAGAGTTTTCCCTGTCTTTTCAGGGAAGCAGTATATACAAAGTCTGATTTCTTGAACTTTTGTGAGCTTATGTTTTTTTAAAGTAGCCCAGAATAAACCATATTTAGTTCCTGCTATGTTTGGTTTATACAAATAACCTATTTCCTGTTCACATGTTTAATAGGAAAAAGCATAGAACAGTGATAAAATTAATAAGATTGTGGTTTATGCTCTAGGGTTTATTTCCTGTCTTACCTAGGCTATTTCTGAAATCTCTTGAGGGAGACACTTTCCAGTATTTCCTCTCCTGCTCCCATTGCCCATAGAACATTTCAATTTAAATAAGTTGCTCTGATTTCTTCAGTTAGTAATTTGAGTGATAAATGAATTGGGGTACATTTGACATACATGGAGAGTAACTTGTTTGCATAATTACTGATATAGGGTGCCCCCATAGTCTTGGTATAGCTTTTAGGTATAGTAATTTCAGAAATATATGTGCTTCAAACTTACCCAAAGTTATTTTGAAAGGTTAATTAAGTTTCTTGTATAGTTATTTATCTTTGTAATTTTTTTGTTTTGTTTTGGTCACGCCATGCAGCTTGTGGGATCTTAGTTCCCCAACCAGGGATCGAACCCAGACACTCAGCAGTGAAAGCGTGGAGTCCTCACCCCTGGACCGCCAGGGAATTCCCCTTGTAATTTTGAATAATACACTTTTAAATTTTGTTTTAGTCCCTATGAAGATGACAAACATTTACAATTAGGAGCCAGAATGATCTGTTCCTTTTTTTATAGGGCACTAAAAGTACTCAGAAAAATCAGATAATAGGAGATTTTCCCATTTCTCTAATTATTGGCTCTTATGGTTCGCCCCTCCCCCAGAGCATTTGGACCTTCTTCATGGAGAACAGCATTTCCCACAACGCGCTGATGGCCTTGTTCCATCACTTCGTTCAGATGGTTCTTACGAAAAACGTCAGTGCCCAGCAGCGGGAATTTGGCCTTCATGCCGCTGGGCTTTATTTTCTGCTGCTGGAAGTACCAGGTACAGTATGTGTGTTTGGTGTGATAGGACAGGGCTTTTAGTTTTTAATTTGTCTACATTGTTTTGTACTTGTACTTTGTTTCCTCACTGGGAGGCTAGGTGAGAGGGAATCTGTGAAGCACATGGCATGTTACAGGTGTTCCAGAAAGCTCTCCTGTTTAAATGTGTTTTCTGATGTTGTTATGCTGGGTTTGTAACCTAATATAAGCAGTCTGAGAGGGGTAAGGCTGGAGGGGGTGTTTCAGAGCTCCACTCCGACCCACCCCACCCAGCATACCATTCCGATACCGCCCTGCCTTCTGACACCCTGTCCAGGCTGAGAAAAGTGCTGGGGGGTGGGGAGGGGGAACTATTGTCTCCCCCGCGTGGGTGTGGACAGTAGTTGGGACCGTTCTCATCCAGTAGGCCAGAGCACAGTTAGTAAGGCTGAGGAAGGAAGCATGGGGGAGGGGTCTGTCTGTGATGCTCCCCCGCTTCCTTCGGGTGAGAGCCATGAAGGAGTCCCTCCTCCCCACTCACCCCAGCCCAGGGCAGGAGAGAGTGGGGTGCAGAGGGAGCTGCAGCTGTGGGACCTTGAGTTCACGTGGAAGAGAATCAGGGTCAGCTGCCTTGCAGCTCGACGTTGCTCATGTCAGCGCGTTCATAATAGATGTTAAAGGCCTATTCCATATGACTTGGGAATTAGTGAAGAGATATGTAAAGCCTGGAACGCTGATTTGTTTTACTGTTAATGCTCCCATCATGACTTGAAATAATAAGCTCCCAAAGAACTCACTTGCTAAGCGATATCTCAGGTGTAATTGGGCTCTTAGCAAAGTGGTGGCCTTGGAAACCCAGTTTCACTCTTCTCTTCCTTGCTGGGCGCAGCACCTTCCGATTAAGGTTGAGATTCAGCCCAGAGCTGAGGTCTGGCTGTTACTCGTAGGGCCACTTGCAGCTTTCCAGCAAGTTGTACTTCTGCCAGTTACCTTCTGTGTTTAAATGTTTCTGGATTATGGTTGGGGTGCTGTTGATACTTAATATTTGATCATGGTTTGTTCTTTTTCAACATCCCTTGCATTTCCATATGAATTTTAGGATTTGTGCATCAACTTCTTTCCAAAAAGGCAGCTGGGGTTTTGACGGGTTGCATTGACTCTGTAGATCAGTGTGGGGAGTGTTGCTGTCTTAGCAGTGTTCAGTCTTCCAATCCGTGAACATGGACGTCTTTCCATTTATTTAGGGCTTTCATTGGTTTTGATGATGTTTTGTAGTGTTTTGTTTGTTTGTTTGTTTGTTTTGCGGTACGCGGGCCTCTCACTGTTGTGGCCTCTCCCGCTGCGGAGCACAGGCTCCGGACATGCAGGCTCAGCGGCCGTTGCTCACGGGCCCAGCGGCTCTGTGGCATGTGGGATCTTCCCAGACCGGAGCACGAACGCGCGTCCCCTGCATTGGCAGGCGGACTCTCAACCACTGCGCCCAGGGAAGCCCCTGTTTTGTAGTTTTCAGGGTACAAAACTCTTGCACGTCCTTGGTTAAATTTATTCCTAAGTATTTTATTCTTTTCTGTGCTATAGTAGATGAACTTGTTTTCTTAATTTAATTTTCGAATTGTTTACTGGTGGTGTATAGAAGTACAGTATATCTTTTTTATTGAAGTATAGTTGATTTCCAATTTTATGTTAATATTTAGTTTTATATATATACATACGCACACACACACCCGTTCTTTTTTATTTTCTTTTCCATTATGGTTTATCACAGGATATTGAATATAGTTCCCTGTGCTGTACACTAGGACCTCGTTGTTTATCCATCCTGTATATAACAGTTTGCATTTCCTAACCCCAAACTCCCAATCCATCCCTCCCCCACCCAACCCAGGCCCCCTGCATTGGGAGCATGGCATCTTAACTCACTGGACCACCAGGGAAGTCCCTTGGCTATGATTTTTGATCGTTGATCTTGCACTCTGAAACTTTGCGGAACTCATTTACTGGTTCCAATAGGATTTTCTGTATATAAGATCATGTCATCTGTGAACAGACATAATTTTCCTTATTCCTTTCCTGTCTGGGTGCTTTTTCTTTTTCTTGCCTCGTTGCCCTGGCTAACAGCTCCAGTCTGCTGTTGAATGGGAGTGGGGAGTTGGGCATCTTCTTCCCGATCTCAGGAGGAAAGCTTTCAGTCTTTTGCCCTTAAGTATGATGCCCCCTGGGAGTGTTTTGAGGATGGCCTTTATCTGGTTATTATTCCTAGTTTGTTGAGTGTTTTACTATGAATGGGTATTAGATTTTGTCATTTGCCTTTGTGCATCTGTAAGGTGATCATGTGGTTTTTATTCTTCATTCTAGTGATATATTCATTGATTTTTTCATATGTTAAGCCAGTTTTGCATGACCTTGGTCATAGTGTTTAATCCTTTTTATATGTTGCCAGATTCAGTTAGATAATATTTTATTGAATATTTTTGCATCTGTATTGATAAGGGATTTTTTTTTTTTTTTTGATACCTTCATCTGGTTTGGGTTTCAGGGTAATACCAGTCTCATGGAATGAGTTGGGTAGTGTTCTTGCCTACTTTGTATTTTGGAAGTTTGTGAAGAATTGGTTGTTTTTCTTCCTTACATTTTTGGTGGAATTCACTAGAGAAGCCATCTGGGCCTGGAGTTTTTGTTGAAAGAAGTGTTTTTTTTGTAGAATCTGTAGTGATATGTCCTCTTTTAGGCCTGATGTTGGTAATCTGCATTTCTTTTTTTCCTTCATCAGTTTAGATAGAGATTTATTGATTGATCATTTCAAAGAACCCATTTTTGCTGTTATTGATTATACTCTATTGTTCATTTTCTATTTCAGTGATTTTGGTCTTATCTCTTACTGCCTTCTTATTTAGGGTTTAATTTGTTCTTATTCTAACTTCTTAAGATCTTTATTCTCACTTTTCTTTGTTTCTAATATACATAATATTGTAAATTTTCTTCTATATATACTGCTCTATCTGCATCCCACAGATTTTGATAATCTGTTCATTACCATTCAGGCCAAAGCAGTTTTCTGATTTTTCTTGTGATTTCTTTTTACACCTCTGAGGTATTTAGTAGTGTGTTTAATTTCCAAATATTTGAGGAATTTCCTGAGATGTTGTAATTGCTTTCTATTTTATTTATGTTGAGATCAGAGCACATACTTTATATGACTACAGTACTTTTAAATTGCTGACTTTTTGCTTTTGTTTTAAATGGCTCGGCACAAGGTCTGACTTGGTGAATCTTGTATTTGCCCTTGAACGGAATGTGCATTATGCCTTTGGGGGACCTCTTTTCTGTCAAAGTTGAGTAGGTTGCTGTGGTTGTTCAGGTCTTTTGTATCCTTTCTGATAGTCTGTTTATTTGTTCTCTCAGTTACTGAGAAGAGCATTGAAATCTCCAAGTATAGTTTTAACTTACCTGTTTCTCCTTTCAAGTCTGCTAATTTTAACGGCAGGTATTTTGAAAGTCTGCTGGTTACAAACATTTGTGATTGCGTGTCTCCCCTTTGGTGTTATGTCCCTCTTTGTCTGGTTGTATTCATCGTGCTGAAACCTACTTTGATCTTAAGATGGCCTTTTCTCGTTATCATGTGACTTGTCCTAGGTTGGCACACCCTTTCTCATGATTTACATGTGACTTGTCTGCACGTCTGTATTTAAACAGAGTGTTGTAGACTGCCCATCACTGGGTTTCATCCTCTCAACAATCTTTGCCTTTTTATGGGACATTTAGACAGTTTAGATAATTAGTTATCAATATGGTTGGGTTCCTGCCCTCTTGGTATTTATTTTCTGTTTGTTCCATCTGTTTTTTGTTCCATTTTCCCCTCTTCCTGCCCTTTTTCGATTGGGTATTTTTTTAGTATTCCATGTTATCTCCCCTTTTGGCCTATTAACTATACTTATTTGTGTGTGTATGTTTTAAGTGCTTGCTTTGGGTGTACAATAAGTACTTTAATAGTCTATCTTCCGATAATCTACTTATTTATAGATAATGTAAAACCTTAAGACAGTGTGCTTTTCCTTTCTCCCCTCCTGTTTGTGCTGTTGTAGTTACAAGTTGAATTTCTGTGTGTCGTAAACCACACAATTTATTCATAACATTTTTCTCTGAATTATCTTTTAAATAATCTTTTTAGAAAATGAAAAATAAATGTCTTTTCTTTTTAAAAGATTTCATCTCACGTAATCTTCTTTTGGCCTGAAGAACTCTCTTTGACTCTTCTCATGCTGTGCATCTGTTAGCCATCGACCGTCTTGGATTTTGATTCCATGAAAGTATCTTTCACCTTCAAGAATGTTTTTGCTGAATATAGAATTCTAGGTTGACAGATTTTTTTCTTTCAGTGCTTTTTGGGTGTTATTTCATTGTCTTCTGGTTTACTTCACTTCTGATGAGAAGTCTGCATGACTCTTATCATTGCTGTTCTGTGTGTTTTTGTATTTTTTTTTTTGGCGTGGTTACCTTGAAGATTTTCTCTATTAGTTTGTTTTGATTTGATTAGATTATTAGTTTTGATTAGATTATCTACCCTTTGGTGGGATTTCCTTTGTGTTCATCATAGTTTGGTTCATTGAGCTTCTTGGGTCTGTGAATTTGTAGTTTTTAACATATTTGGAAATTTTCCAGTTATTCCTTCAGGTATTTTCTTCCCTCTCTTTTTTATGGGATTCCAATTACTCGTATGTTAGATTGCTTGATACTCTCCCATGGGTCCCAGGGCCTTTATTAATTTCTTTTTGTTTCTGTGCTTCTGTTTCTTAAAGTTCACATGCCTTTGTTCCTGTAGCATCTCATCAGCTGTTGAGATCACCCAGTGACGTTTTCTTTTTCAGATCCAGAAGTTCCATTTGATTCTTCAAAATATTTTAATTTCTTGCTTTGTTTGCTACTGTTTAATTCTTGAGCTTATTTATAATATCTGCCCTATGGTTGGTTTTTCTCTGCTTGCTCTGTCATTTCTTGGACTGTTTCTAGTGACGATTCTCTTCTTACCACAGGGCACATTTTCCTCTCTGGATGCCCAGTACGTTTTTTTTCTTTTCTTTTGGTACGCGGGCCTCTCACTGTTGTGGCCTCTCCCGTTGCGGAGCACAGGCTCCGGACGCGCAGGCTCAGTGGCCATGGCTCACGGGCCCAGCTGCTCCGTGGCATGTGGGTACTTCCCGGACTGGGGCACGAACCCATGTCCCCTGCATCGGCAGGCGGACTCTCAACCACTGTGCTACCAGGGAAGCCCCGCCCAGTACCTTTTTATTGGATGCTGGACATTTTGAATGTGAAGTTTTTGAGTGTCTTGGTTTTGTTGTTTTCCTTTAAGTAGTGTTTAAGTATGTTTTGATAGGCAGCTATTGGTGCATTAACTTGGTCTTTTTGAGGCTTGTTTGAAAGCTTTGTTGGGGCAGATGTAAAGTAGCCTTTACTCTGGAGCTAGTTTAGCCCTGCTGTTAAGGTGTGTTTCTCTCCGAGTGTGTCGTGAATGTTCCAGGTCACTATGGCTGGCTGGGGCTCCGACGTATCTCTCCCCTGTGTGCATTCCGAAAACTGTCCATCTCCCACCTGCTTGGAGGTTTTCTTTGCCCACCATCATGGATTTCGCCCCATGCGTCCTAGCTAAGGTCAGCCCTGTGCAGACTTCTCAGCACTGTCTCCATGTGGCTTCCTCGTTTCCAGTGCTCTGCTCCATACATTCCAGCCACGCTGCCTTCCTGACACTGATCCTTGTATTCCTGACTTAGTAAGTCCATCAGAATGTGCTTGTGTTCATCATTTTTCTGCTGTTGTCCAGACATTGCCTCCAGACCCAGAATCGGGTCAATTTTAGGGTTTATCTCACTGGTTTCCCTTTTCTCGGGGATTGTGTGGCTAGGCTACCTCTTGCTCTGGGTCTTAGATGGTCACTTTGTAAATTTCTGTCCAGTTGTATAGTTGTTTATGGCAGGAAGAAAAGTGTAAAACCACTTACTCCGTTACAGCCAGCTACGGAAATCTCATTGTTTATTTATGATGAGGCCTGTTGCTCACTGCCTAGGGCTGAAGTTGAATGGAACTTTTTTGCTAAAGATTCGCTGTTATTCAAAGTTAAGGAAAAGTCTGGTTTTGCTTTTTAATTTTTCGTTGTTGTTACAGACGTATTTCAAGACAATTAAACCTACCCTGCTTACTCTTTATTCTTTATGAATAGGTAGTATAGCCAACCAAGTTTTCCACCCAGTGATGTTTGACAAATGTATTCAGATTCTAAAGAAGAGCTGGCCTCAGGAATCCAGCTTGAATCCGAAAAGAAAGAAAGAACAACCGAAGAATGCTCAGGCCAACCCAAGGGAGAGTAGGAAGAGAGGAAGGCCCCCCAGGAAAGAGGAGATGGAGGTAAGAGGGAGTGGAGTCGTGAAGCATATCTGATTTACTTAAGAATTTATATTAAGGTAGGGTTTCAGGGGTCACGATTATACCAAAGCCCTAGCGTGCCGTCCGCCATCCCTCCCGTAGGACTTGCAGTCGCCTCATGTACCGCTGAGCGTGTGTTCCCCTTACCATCTTCCCAACCTCCCCATCATCTCTCTCCCGCCTTGTTCCCAGATGTGCTCACCACGGGCCAACAGGTGTGTTTGCCACATTATTTTATTGTCATTAGAGACGGTGGTCGAAGTATCCTGAGGACTCTCGTCCATAGAACATAATAGAATAACGTTAATTCCTAATTTTTATGTGACTAGGTAGGGTGGTAGAGGTTCACTGACACCAGAACTTCTAAGAAACCCAAGAAATCTCACTGACGTTTAAGTATGGAACTAGAGCTTCCATCTAGTCCAGTGGCTAGCAGCTGCGGCTGTGGAGACCCCAAGCAGTCGAGGCACCTGGTCAGCAACCCAGCGTCCACCTGGAGTTTCACTACCCTTGACTGGGTACATTGAAACCAGTCGGGGCAAACTGTTAGGCAGTACTACACAGTCAGCTGTACATTTCTTCATAATCTAGATGGATGAAGTGATTGAAGAACAAGAGGATGAAGAGAATATTTTTTTTTCTTCCCGAGACCTTTGTCAAATTCGAAATGCCATCTTTCACGTCTTGAAGAATTTTTTAAGGCTTCTGCTCAAGTTTTCCCTGAAAGAAAAGCCACAGTGTATACAGAATTGTGTAGAGGTAAGTGAGAATTCCAGGAACCTTGGGCAAGTTCAGAGAGCGAGGACACGGGCTAATACTTAAAGAGTGGGAAAAACCAGGCCTTTTCTTTGTCTCTGTTTTCCAGGTCTTCGTTGCATTGACTAATTTTGAACCAGTTCACGAATTTCATGTTACACAAGCCAGGTGAGCCATTAAATCTTCCAGTGCTAACATTTAATTATGGTACAATGAGTTTTGCCCCATCAGAAGCCTTAATGCCATTTTACCCTAATTGGCACACAGGTAGAATTTATTCATTTAGATATAGCTTATAGGGTTAGGAGCTATTCCAAGTGAAATCACATCCATTAACTAATCTTTAGCTTTTTTTTTTTTAGAAACCTTAACCAAGCAAAATACATACCAGAACTGGCCTATCATGGATTGTACTTGCTGTGCTCCCCAATTCACAGAGAAGGAGATAAGGTAAAGGAGACAGGACCCCACTGAGTTACTGGTTGAAGTGAAAGCATGCGGGTCGTGGGATGCTGGAAGCTTTTGATGTGATGCCGTGTGAACTCACTAGGTCATTGTCATGACTTGAGGACGTTTGTATAATGAAAATCATCCCCATCACTACGTGGTGCCCACTGTTCATTCCAGGCTTATATCCAAGTACCTGGTGGCCACAGGAAGTTCTTGTTGGGTTAAGGCATAAAGAATGGTCCCAGTGTGACCTGGGTAGAGGAAAAGATAAGCTACTGAGCATTACTTTTTTTTTAAAAATAAATTTATTTGTTTTATTTATTATTTTTGGTTGTGTTGGGTCTGTTGCTGCACGCGGGCTTTCTCTAGTTGCGGTGAGCGGGGGCTACTGTTCGTTGCGGTGCACGGGCTTCTCATGGCGTGGCTTCTCTTGTTGTGGAGCACGGGCTCTAGGCGCGCGGGCTTCGGTAGTTGTGGCTTGCGAGCTCTAAAGTGCAGTCTCAGTAGTTGTGGCTCACGGGCTTAGTTGCTCCGTGGCATTTGGGATCTTCCTGGACCAGGGCTTGAACCCGTGTTCCTTGCATTGGCTGGATTCTTAACCAC
The DNA here is from genome assembly GCF_003031525.2 of Neophocaena asiaeorientalis asiaeorientalis. Taxonomy (NCBI): domain Eukaryota; kingdom Metazoa; phylum Chordata; class Mammalia; order Artiodactyla; family Phocoenidae; genus Neophocaena; species Neophocaena asiaeorientalis. Next base: position 3,733,906 of record NW_020174430.1, on the reverse strand, counting down.
TGCGCCACCAGGGAAGCCCCCTGAGCATTACTTTTACAGAAGTATTTACCAAAGTCTTCTGAGAAGAAGAGTTAGACAGTCACAGACTTCCCAGTTTCCCTTAGCAGTTCCCGTGTGCCCCTGTATTTCTGTTAGTGTTTGTGTTTTAGTGGATGATTGTGCAAACACGCTCCTGGTTAGCATTCATATATGGATTTGCCCCCAGTGACCTTTGAAGCCCTGCAGCTCTGGACACTGGAGTTAACGGCTTTTTAAGCAGTAGGGTGTTACTAAACCTGGATGTTGTTAATGAAACAGGAGTTTGCAAAAAACGTGACGGACCAAGGTCCTGTGCTTTTGGTGGCTGCGATACACCTAGTTTCCAGGGGCAACGATGTGTGAATGAGAAGGCCCTGGGCACTCAGGGCTCTGCATTTTGTCCAGACTTGGGCCTCACCCCTCACTGCCTGTATGTCCTCCTGTGAGGCCTCGGTTTCCTCATTTGGACAAAGAGGGTGAAAGGCTTCCCGTCCTCATGGATTTCTCAGGAGAATTACAGGGAAGAACGCCTCTGTACAATGCCTGCTGTTTAGAAAATGTCCCATATTTCGTTATTATGTCATTGTCACTTCTCTGTTTGAAATATGGATGTGATAACATTCACAGTAAAACATAATTCCTGAGCCCTTTTTAACATTTTAGAAGATAAGGAGGTTGGGAAATTATCCTTTCAGGCAACAGTGTCTCTAAGGACATGGTGTTCTTCATTGTGAAAGTGCTGCCCTGATGCTGGGCGACATTGGCTGTGGCCTGACCTTTAATTACTTGACTTCGGACAACTCACCTTGGGAGTCTTTTATTATGTATAAAGTAGAAATTATAGTAAAAGCATTAACAAAATGGAAAAGCCTTGCTGACCTCGTGGAGTTGAGAGGTTTCAGAGAAAGTGTGGTCAGATCTAGTAACACGTGGACGTGCTTAATGCAATACCTGTCACATATTTGGTTTCCAGTAAATTGTTTTATCTACTGGATGAATGAATTAAGTAGCTGAGTAAATGATGTGTGATGGTATATTGGAAGGTGCTCTGTAAGCTTCAGGTGTAATACAGGTGTAAAGAATCATCACTTTCCTCTTTTCTGTAAGGGGTAATCAGTAGCATCCTTTGCCCTTCGTAAGTTACAACTAATTCTCTATAGTCCCTAATTTCTGGGCTGGAGTGTGAGAGGGGGAGCAGAGAAGCCAGCTGGAGTTCCTATCATTATCTGTAGGCAGCACTTTCACACTGCTGCGTTGTGCATGTATTGATACCTGGTCATCGTCCAGGAAGTGCATCCTTAGTGTTGAAGCAAAACCTGTATCAGCCTCATGTAACTTCAGGTCCTTGAAGTGGTTCACTGTGGTCTGCATCACGGTCTCCAAGGCCCTGGGATTCTCTGTCATGCCTTAAACTGAATTTTCTTTTCTCTTCCAGGTTATCAGATGTGTTTTCCATCGAATGCTCTATGTAATATTAATGTTAGAAGTGGGCAAAGGCTCCCATCACGCCCCCCTTGCCATCACTTCTCCGGCCATCAGTGGTAAAAACCAGGCAGTCCAGTTTGTCAGGTGAAACACACACAGTTTGGATCTTTACTCTCTGTCCCTCTCCCTCAGTCTTCTGGGCCCTGTACTAAACCAGGATTTCTGGCACCTTTAGAAATTAAGAAATGTCTGGGCTGTTTGTGGTTCAGGGTTCAAAATAAAGCACTTGGTAGCTCATCTGGTTTGTGTGGTCTGGGGTATTGTTGCGGGGATGAGGGGTCTGCAGTTTGTGGGCCAGCCTGTGAAGTCAGCTCTGAGTTCTGACAGCGGCCTGAGTGTTAGCCGCTCCAAGTCTCCCTCCGCCTTTTCTTTTTCTCTCTCCTCTTAGTCTCCATCTTTTTGTTCCTTGCCACTTTTTTTTTTTTTAAACTTCTTTAGCAATAATTGATAGACTAATTCTCCCCTCACGAGTCACTTAGCTTCACTTGCGAAGTTCTGTGTCTGGGCTTTACTGGGGAAGACATGTTTGCTGTGTCCTTGGCTTTTCTTTTCTTCTGTTAACTGGCTACTCGGCAGCAGCATGGAGGTGGTGGGAAGAAGGGGAAGATGTGTATGTGAGAGTGTGTACATACCTGGAAGCAGCCGCGGTGCGTGCTGTGGGTGCAGACGTGGGGTGTGGATGCTTCAATCCAGGTGCGGGCTGCTGTCTGATCCTTGAGCGAGTGTCTCGTTAAGGACTTTTAAACATTAAATAACTAAGATGTATTAAGTAGAAACACTCACTCATTTTAGTTCTTCCATGAGTTCATGATGTCACAAATTGCAGTAATATTCCTATAATGGTGCAAGGAAACTTAACACTGGAAATGGGTCCAATCTGGGCTTAAAATAGTTTCTTTTGGGGTTACAGTTTGGAGAGGTACTGTTAGAAATGCATTTCACGGAGCTACCACTAGGTGGTACTGTGTCTCAGTCTATCCTCTACCTCAAAAGGATGTATTTCAGCCTTAATATTAAACGTCGTCGGCAGTCCAAGGGCCCTGTGAGGACTGCACCCCTGCCCCTCCCTGACTGGCTGGCTGCTCACAGCAGCTCGGAGAGCACCTGGGGCATGGTGACTGGTGTTCTGTTGTGACACTTTGTCTTTACAATCCATGCACTCGCAATGCTTGCAGTATAGGGGTAGATTGTTTTTAATAGGATTTTGAAAAGGTAGAAATTTCTCTATTTTTGAGAACAGATTCAAGGAAAATTGCTACTTTATTGTCATTATAGGTGTATTACAAACTGTGGCTGTGTTTCTTTCCTTTTATAGCTCACTTGTGGATGAACTAAAAGAAAGTATGTTTCCAGTCCTTCGTGTCTTACTCCAGCACATCTGTGTCAAGGTACTGTTTGCTTTAATGAGGGTGTATAAATATACATGAAGGTAAACATGCGTGTGTGTTCTTGGAAATGAGTCTACATCATTACTAAATGTTGTTTTATTTAGTATATTCACTAGGTGTTCCCCTCTAGTGTGGTTTTCGGGGGAAAACAACTTTTTATTTTGGAAAATTTCAAATATAAATAGAAATAGAATAGTGTGACGAACACTGTCTTCAGTGATTTTGTATAAGCTGTAACTCCTCCAGCACATACGCACGCTGGATTTTTCTTTTGAAGCAGATTTCATCATACCCTTTCAGACATAAATATTTCATGTCTCTGTAAAGGATAAGAACTCGTTAAAAACATAACCACAAAATATTAACACACCTAAAAAATTCACAGTAATCCCTTAATATTGTCCAGTATCCGGTCAGTGTTTACATTTCTACTATTGTCTCATAAAGTTTTATAACAGTTTGGACAGATGATTCTTTACCTGAACTCTATGGACCCTAGGGGTCCGTAAACTCTTTGAAATTAGGCGCTGAGTAGTGGGTGTACAGGTTTCTTATATGCTAGTTTCCCAAGGGGTCTGAGACCTAGAACTGGTTAGTCATTTCTGTAACATGTAAACGCTCGGCACTGTCGCCAAGCCAGGCGCACTCAGCGATCGTCCGATCGCACTACCACATGCGTCTCCGTCGTCCTGCTTTGGGTACTGGCTGGGCAGCTTCTCAGGGTCTGTGTTTCAGGTGGTCGATAAATCCGAGTACCGGACCAGTGCAGCTCAGTCCCTGGTCCAGCTGCTCAGCAAGCTTCCTTGTGCGGAATATGCTTCTTTCGTGGCCTGGCTTTATGGATATTCACGAAATGCCAAGGTAGGAGCTACATCTGTGTGAAATTGTGGCTCCTGGCTCTGCAACCTTCTAGTGACGGCTAGATCTGAAGATCTGTTTCTGAAGATTAGTTTTCTTTGTCTCTGATGGAGATGCGTGCGATTTTGCTTTACCAGATCCCGTACCGGGTGTTCACTCTTGATGTTGCCTTGGCTCTGCTGGAACTGCCTGAACGAGAGGTGGACGGCACGCTGCCCCCAGAGCATCAGAAGTTCCTGAAGCATAAGTTCTTGGTGCAGGAAATCATGTTTGCCCGCTGTGTAGACAAGGCTCCGACTGTGCGCAGCAAGGCACTGTCCAGTTTTGCGCACTGCCTGGAGTTCTCTGCTACAGCCGCGTCAGAGAGTGTCCTGGAACTTCTGGTGAACAGTGAGTGTGCCGAGCACCATGAGGCCGGGTCTGGGTCCTGCTGGTCCAGAAGCTGTGGTGACAGAAATAATAGATGTGCTGTGATAGACTGGGACCCTCAGAGACCCTTTCAGTAGGTTTTACTGTCGAATGACTTCTTAGACGAGCCTTACTAAGCAGTTAACGTATTCTTGACCTCAGGCTGAGGTGGTTGGCTGCTGTCACTATTCCTTTGCGTCCTTGGTATTGGCTGTATTGGGTCTGATGACCAGTTTAATGCACAGCCAAGGAGAACACTGAACTGTCAGCATTTAGACTCTGTCTTGTCTTCAGGCCTAATTATCTGGGGTTTGATTCCTCTGTAAATATATATGTATGGTTTTTGATACTAAGACTTTTCTCTCTTATCTACTTGCTTACTTTTAGCTCCTGCAGTTTCAGGAATAGAGAGCCACCATGACACTTCACTGAAAAATTCATCAGGTAATGAAATGGGTCAATATATTGTCAGATATTGAATAATTGTCCTTTTAATTAAAGGACTTGCTGAATATTTGATGTTTTTTTCTATCTCCATATTACCTGTTTTAATACTGCACTTTCTTTCTTCATCAAAGAAATTGAAATTCATTTCAGTAATGATGTGTAGTAATTTAAACGTGGAATATGCCATGCTTATGTTACTTAAAGGTATAACAAGTTTTTACTGTACTGACTGGGCCTTTTTAAAATTTATTTTTAAGCTTTTTCCTATCAGAGGCAGACATTTAACCCTTCTGGAGGCTCAGAGGTGATCAATATAGACAACAGTGGTGAAACAGCTGGATATAGGGGTATGTCAGATTTTATCCCTATCAGATGAGTAATAACTATTGGATTTCAGACAACTGTAAGTAGAGCCTCAAAACCTTGGAATTTTTTTCTGACTAATTCACCCTCAAGAACTGAAACTTTTTTTCCCTTAAAAGTAGAATAATTTTTATTTTATATCTTTAATCGATGTCTTTGCACCATACTGTATTTCATTTTAAGATAAAGAATAAGCTACATTTCCCTTGTCGTGTACTGAAACCCAGTATTTCTGTCACACTTAAGAGAATGTTAGCAAATATTTTATTTCCTTAGTGAAGTCCATTGTTCTGAACACTTGGGCTTGCTGGCCAGAAAGGACCAGTTACTAGGAAAGGTGCAGTAGAAATTAAATTTGTGTTTGGAGAAGAGTCATCACGGAAGAGGGGAAAAGATAAACGGTACTATGGTACTCACCCTTGTGTCTATTTTTATTCCTTATTTTTCCACCTGGCATCTTGACTCTGATTAAGCCATCCCAGAATCCATTTTTAATATGTGGTAGGGAATTGTGAGCCCAAGCTTCCATTGAAAAAGTTCAGAATTTAGGTAATTTCTCTTCACCAGCAGTATGAACTGTTCTTTAATGGGTCATACACATCGTGTGGAGTGGTTATAGGGTGCTCTCTCCCGTGAATCCCAGCACAGGATTCTGAACACAAATGATGCCTGTTCTCTTTCAGTGACTTATGGAAGCCAGAATAATCTGGGATGGTAAAGTGTCAGTGTGATTCGGGAGGGAAGAAACACACCTGGGCTAGGTAGTAGGTAGACCTGGAGCTACTCTCAGATTCTGTTTCTGTCTAACTGTATGGTCTTGAGAAAGTCACTTTACTTTTCTGGGCTTTTCCTTCACTTATACTAGGACACAGCATAATGCAGTAGGGGAAAAACTACATTAGAAATGAGAGGCAATCTGAATTCTTATCCTAACACTGCTACTAAAGAGCTGCATGACCCAAGACATGGCAGTCAGCAGAACTCCCTGCCTGCTTGTCACTTCTGATCCTAACACCTTCTCTGTCTTTCACAAAGGGCTGTTGTCAGGTTTATAGAAATTATGTTTAGAGAAGTGACTTTAAAAGAAAAAAGAGGGAACATTTGCAGAGGATAAGTGATATAATGAGATTTATTAGTTTATTTGATAAACATGTATGTGGTCCCTTCCAATCTGTGCAAGGCATTGCAGGTACAGACTGTGACAAAACATAGTTCCATCTCTTAAGGAGCAGTGGGCGAGGCAGGTATGTGTGTACGTAAAATCGTAATATTGTGAGATGGATGCTGAAGCACATGTAAAGTGCCATGAGGATCATTACTTATCATTACAGCCTGGAAGATTACGTTTAAATGACTAGATATTAGCATGTTTTACTCAAATTCAGAGCAATAACTCTATGTATAAACAGATTCCCTAAAATATGTAAAGAAATTTAATCTGGAAAAATGTCTGGTTTAATTCCAGTCTGAGCAAGTTACAGATTCACTGTTGCACAGACAATGGCGAACACTATTGAGTTGTACTGATTTAACGATGCTTCCAAAGTATAAACATTTGCCAGATGTATAGCGACCATGTTCCCATCTTACTGTTTGTTGTTTTTTTAATAAATGTATTTATTTTATTTATTTATTTTTGGCTGCATTGGGTCTTCGTTGCTGCATGCGGGATTTCTCTAGTTGGCAGTGAGCGGGGGCTACTCTTCGTTGCGGTGCGCAGGCTTCTCTTTGCGGTGGCTTCTCCTGTTGCAGAGCATCGGCTCTAGGTGCATGGGCTTCAGTAGTTGTGGCTCGCAGGCTCTAGAGCGCAGGCTCAGTAGTTGTGGCACACAGGCTTAGTTGTTCCACAGCATGTGGGCTCTTCCCAGACCAGGGCTCGAGCCTGTGTCCCCTGCGTTGGTAGGTGTATTCTTAGCCACTGCGCCACCAGGGAAGTCCCCTATCTTACTTTTGATAAACTAAAGTGACTTTTTGGGGGCTGGGGGTGGGGCTGTGTTGGGTCTTCGTTGCTGCACGCTGGCTTTCTCTAGTTGTGTCAAGCGGGGGCTACTCTTCGTTGCGGTGCGCGGGCTTCTCGTTTCAGTGGCTTCTCTTGTTGCAGAGTACAGGCTCTAGGCACACAGGCCCTAGAGTGTGCGGGCTTCAGTAGTTGTGGCGTGTGGGCTCTAGAGCGCAGCCTCAGTAGTTGTGGCGCATGGGCTTAGTTGCTCTGCGGCATGTGAGATCTTCCCGGACCAGGGATTGTACCTGTGTCCCCTGCATTGGCAGGTGGATTCTTAACTACTGCACCACCAGGGAAGTCCCTAAAGTGACATATTATTGGTATTAACTATACTTTAAAAAATTTGTATAGTTACTACATGCCAGTCACTGTGCTAATAAGTACCTTTGTTGGTGTTCTTTGGTTTTGTTTTGAGAGAGAATTCACATATCATAAAATTCACCATTTAAAGTGTATTGAATTCAGTGGTTTTTAGTATATTCATAAAATTGTGTAATCAACTTCCAGAAACTTTTCATTAGCTGAAAAAGAAACCCCATACCTGTGAGCAGTCACTCTCCATTCTCCCCTCCCCCCTGCCTCTGTCTCTGTGGATTCACCTATTTTGGACATTCCACATAAATGGAATCCTGCAACATGTGACCTTCTGTGGATAGCTTTCATCCACCACTCGTTTTCAAGGTTCATGCGTGTTGTAGCATGTATTAGTAGTCTGTTCCTTTTTACGGCTGCATATAGTCCATTGTATGGATAGACCACATTTTGTGTGTTCATTCAGTCTGGCGGTTCCTCAGAACGTTAGACGTAGAGTTACCACATGACTCAGCAGTTCACAGATGGCATGATCTGATACGATTCCTGAGTGTGCACCCTCAAGGAATGAAAATATATTCATACCCGAAACTGGTACAAGAATGTTCATAAGAGCATTGTTCATAATAGCCAAAAAGGTGGAAACAACCCAAATGTCCACTTAACTTTTTTTTTTTTTTTTTTGCGATACGCGGGCCTCTCACTGTTGTGGCCTCTCCCGTTGCGGAGCACAGGCTCAGCGGCCATGGCTCACGGGCCCAGCTGCTTCGCGGCATATAGGATCCTCCTGGACTGGGGCACGAACCCGTGTCCTCTGCATTGGCAGGCAGACTCTCAACCACTGTGCCACCAGGGAAGCCCCCCACTTATCTTTTTGAGGTGAAAGTTCTTGATCTATTCTGCATCCAAGTTCCTCATCAGCTATAATGTGCACATATCTTTTTCTCATTCTGTGGGTTATCTTTTCACTTTCTTGGTGGTGTTCTAAGAGTTTTATAGTTTTAGCTTTTACATTTTTGTCTTGGTTCAATTTTGAGTTAATTTTTGCATATGGTGTGAGGTAGGGGTCCAGCTTTCACATGTGAATATCAAATTGATGGAGCACCCTTTGTTTAAAGGACTGTTTTTTCACCTTTGAATGCTCTTGGCACTCTTGTCAAAAATTAGTTGACCGTAGGCATATGCGCTTATTTCTGTACTCTCAATTCTATTCCATTGATATTTCATTGTCCATCTTTATGCCGGTACCACTCTGTGTTTATTACTATTGCTTTACAGTAATTTTGAAATCAGGAAGTGTGGGCTCTGCATCCTTGTTCTTGCTTCTCAGGATTGGTTTGGCTATTCTGTGTCTCTTGTATTTCCATATGAATTTTAGGTTCGACTGTCAATGTCTGCAAAAAAGCCAGCTTGCGTTTTGATAAGGATTGACCTCTTAATCCATGTGGGGTGCCATCTTAAAAATACTGAGTTTTCCAATCCATGAACAAGGGGTACCTTTCTATATTTAGGTCTCCTTTAATTTGTTTCAATGATGTTTTATAGTTTTCAGTGTATAACTCTTGCTCTTTAAACATATTCCTAAGTATTTTATTCTCTTTGATGCTATTGTAAATGAAATTGCTTGCTTAATTTCAGTTTTGAATTGCTAGGTTTTACAACTGATTTTTGATGATTGATCTTGTGTCCTATGACACTGTTAAATTTGTTACTAGCCTTAAAAGGTTGTGTGTGTGTGTGTGTGTGTGTGTGTGTGAGAGAGAGAGAGAGAGAGAGAGAGAGAGATTCCTTAGGATTTTCTACATATCAGATCATGCCATCTGCGAATAGAGTTATTTGTTTTATCCAGCCTGAATGCCTTTATTTCTTTTTCTTTCCTATTTTTCTTGGCTAGGACCTCTAGTGGTGTTGAAAAGAAGTGGGGAAAGCAGAGGTCCTTGTCTTCTGTTCTTAGAGGGAAAACTTTTCGTCTTTCACCACTGAGTGGTTAGCTGTGAGTTTTTTCAGATGGCCTTTATCGGTGTGCAGGAGTTTCCTTCTGTTCTGAGTTTGTTGAGTGTTTTTATCATGAATAGGTGTAGGATTTTGCAAATACTTTTTCTGTGTCTATGGAGATGCTCACGTGGCCTTTGTCCTTTGTTCTATGGTGGTATATCACAGTGAGTGATTTTCCCATGTCCTGGGATAAATCCCAAGCATGGCGTATAATCCTTTTTGTATCTTGCTAGGTTTTTAATTTGCTAATATTTTGCTGAGGATTTTATGTCTGTGTTCAGAAGGGATTTGGGTCTGTTGTGCTCTTGAGCTGTTTTTGTCTGGTTTTGCTCTCAGGATAATACTGGCTTCACAGAGAGAGGTGGAAAGTGAAACAGAAGAGATTCTGTTTTTTGAAAGAGTTTATGAAGCATTGGTATTAATTTTTGTTAATTGGCGATTTTGTTAACATTTGGCAGGCTTTTCCAGTAAAGCCATCTTGGTCCTGGCCCTTTGTGTATGGGGGGGTAGTGTGTCTTTGTTTCTTCTTAGGTCAGTTTCCCTAATTTCTATCTTTGTAGAAATTTCATCTAGATTACTTAATTTGTTAGCATAAAATTGTTCGTAGTGTTCGACCTTTTTATTTCTGTAAAGTCAGAAGTAATGTTCCCTTGTTCATTCCTGATTTTAGCAATTTGACTCTTCTCTCTTATTTTCTTAGTCTAGGAAAATGTTGTTAATTTTGTTGATATTTTTCAAGGAACCTACTTTGATTTCATTGATTTTCTTTATTGCTTTCCGTATTCTGTTTCATTTTTTAATGTTCTTTCTTGTACCTCAGCAGTTCTTAAGTGTGGTTTGGGGTCCCTAAGCCTCCTTCAGTGGGTCCTTGAAGTTAATACAGTTTTTGTAATAATATTTAGATGTCATTTACCTTCTACACTCTGATTTTCTCACAAGTGTAATTTGGAGTATTGCAGAGGTCCCAGACAGGCAGAAGCAGATAGAAGCAGAGATGAGTATCCAGTTGTCTTTTATTAAGCCAGACATTAAAGAGTTTGCAGAAATGTAAATCAGTGGTATTCTTTTCACTAAATTTTTTTTGTTTTGGACTATAGTTATTTTTTAGTTAAAAAATATACCATTTATAAATGGTATATAAATATACCATTTATAACAATGCCTTGTTATTTTAAAATGAATTATTAAATGTTTTTACAGTTCTCAGTTTAAATTTCTAATTCATATTAAAAGATATAATCCACATTAAAAAAGCTCTTAGGAGTCTTCAGTAATTTATAGTAGTGTAAAGGGACCATTAATGGAAAGGTTTTAAAGCTACTGTTATGTATTGTTTTACTTAGTCTTTAAAAAACCTGATGGTTTAGATCTTACCTTTTGTAGTAAACAGAATAGAGATCTAAATAGTTCATTCAGAATTTTAGACTTAGCAGCCTGGATTTAAAACTAAATTTTCCAGAATTTACGCCCTTCTAAAATTTTACTACTCTACCTTTTTCATTATTGTGAGTAGCTAATTATTTGAATTTTCTTCTTTTTCTACGTCATTTCATGCTCTGATTTCTTATGATTTAAAACCAGCTAATGAGTCAGTCTGGGATTACAGCATGTTCTCAGGATTGTGTGGTGTGCTCAGGCTGTAATGACTGTGCTGTTTCCTCAACAGGAAGGGGTCTCATGATGATGCTGAGGAGCAGGGTCGGAGATGAGAAGACCAACGTCAGGAAGTCTGCACTCCAGGTGTGAGTTTTTCTGGACATTCTTTTCATGTACTCTTTTTAAGCACTACCAACTTGAAGATACAAGAGACTATTTTAAAAACCCTTCGGCCATATTCATTACTCACTTTTCCCTTAATGTTAGTTCACCTTGTTCCTGTTAAATGTAAATTACATAGATGAACTGAAGGATCATCTGTTCTTAAGTGTTCCTACTGGGTTGCTGGCTTTTTAGGAATCACAATTTTATATCCTTAATTTCATTTTTTAGAATAAGGATTCTTAACCTGGGGACCATGGATGGATTTTGATAGGGTTCACGAAACCCCTGAAATTGTTTCAGAGTACTTGTTTGTATAAAATGTATGTCGGGTTTTCTCCAGAAAGGTGTTAAATTTCATCAGATTCTAAAAGGTGGGAGGAGGGATGGATCTGCGATCTCAAAAATGAGAGAATCACAAACTTAAAAGGCAGTGTTTTGTCTGCAGTTTTGCTTTTTGTATTGACATTATGCCTAAGTCACCCCTTCATGTTACACATGACCTTCTAGGTCTTAGTGAGCATTTTGAAGCACTGTGACGTCTCGGGTATGAAAGAAGAGCTGTCAATCCTGCAGGACCGGTGTCGGGACCTTGCTGTGTCTGTACGCAAGCAGGCCTTGCAGTCTCTCACCGAGCTTCTTATGGTGAGATGCAGCCATCGTGTGTCTGATGGGTGGTATTTTACATTACAGATAATTGAGCTTGATGAAGTACCTGTTAGAAACTCTCCTAAGTCCACTGTAGGATTCTACAGTGTAAGAGAAAGGAATCTGTCCATTACCTCTGGTAGATTGCATTTCATATTAAATATAATATGACTATTGCTAGAGAATGCTAATGGTTAGCTTTCTGTTGACTTCAGGTTAAATCTCGTGTAGAAATGTGAATTTTAAAATTAATTTGGTTAGGTAAGAGGCCTAGATTAATTTTTGTCCATTAAAACCTATATAGGTGATACTGCCAAAAGAGCAGATCCACTAATCCTATATATAATTTACTTTTGCCAAATAATTAACTTTTGAAGAATTTTAAAAGTGAGTTTTTTTCTTTATTTCATGATAGAAGGCATTAAGCAATGCATGTTTTGACTTTCTCTGTTAGCATCTATTCTAATTACTCCTTCGGATAAAAATTTACTCTTTGCTCTCGATCTTGAATTACAAAAAAGTGCTGCTTCACTACCAATAATGAGATAATCACTGTGTAAGTCTAAAATTCCAGTATGGGATTTCCCTGGTGGCACAGTGGTTTAAGAATCTGCCTGCCAGTGCAGGGTACATGGGTTCAATCCCTGGTCCAGGAAGATCCCACATGCAACGGAGCAGCTAGGCCCGTGTGTCACAACTACTGGGCCTGTGCTCTAGAGCCCATGCTGCGCAACAAGAGAAGCCACAGCAATGAGAAGCCTGTGTGCAGCAATGAAGACCCAATGCAGCCAAAAATAAATAAATAAATAAATATAAAATTTCAGTATTTACTGATTTACAGTTACTGGAGCTTGAATTTGTTTTTCACATATATTTGGAATGTTGATTTTTTTTTCCACTGTATGTTTTATTTGTAATTATGTGAGCAGCTACTTGTAACATATCCTAAAACATCGATCACAGCTTCCCCGATTTGTGTTCAGACCTGTGATAGCGTAGGCGTCTTTATGACTTCCTGACTTTCAACTCCTCAGGCACAGCCTCAGTGTGTCCAGGTACAGAAGGCCTGGCTGGGGGGGGTTGTCCCGGCCGTGATGGACAGTGAGAACACCGTGCAGGACAAGGCCCTGGAGTGTCTCGACCAGCTCTTGCTGCAGAACATCAGGCATCATGGTCAGTTCCACTGTGGGGACAACAGCCAGGTGCTCGCCTGGACGCTGCTGACACTGCTGAGCACAGAGAGCCAGGAACTGGGGTACGTTTGTGTGCAACTGGTTGTCCTTATGGGAGGGCTTTCGTTATAAATTCCTGAGTCGATCTCGGAAAATCAGCTCTCCAAATTGCTTAATATACGAAGGCTCAATCTCGATCTTTTTCCCTTGACCTAGTTCAAATCTCTTAGCATTTTTGTGGTGACAGTTTTTGTGAAGCCTTCCTTTGCTTTTCTCTGAGTGTTTTCCAGCTTCGAATTGATGTCTTAATATGTAGTAGAAAGCATTAATGGATTTGCTGTGTTAACAGTAACTTTCCACAATACTGGTTATTATGATAGATGACTTCCTGGGTATGACAAGTTAGACTTTTTCTGACATTTTATTGGGTCGGTTGACTTAATCACACTGCAGCATTTTTTCCATTTGATAACATATGCTGGGTGTTCACTGTTCAGTGAGCAATGCAGTGAAGAGTTAGCACCTGCACTGATCAATTTTAATCTCTACCGCAGTGATCTTGCAGCTGGTTTGTGTCTGTGCTCCCTTGACTGTCTTCTCCTTTCCTTTTGTTCTACATTTATCATACAAGAAACACCTCCCTGCTTGTTTACATGTACTTATGGAGGAATTATCATCCAATGGAAAGAATAATAGATTTAGTATCATAATAGGTACTAATAATTGTTAACCATGCTCCAATATAAAATAAAACTTAAAAAAAAATAGATACTGATAGATAATAATAGATTTAGCACACCGTCTGTGGCCCTGGCAAATCACCCCATCTCTCTGGGCCTTAGTCTTCTCATTTGTAAATAGAGTCGGTTACACTACACGATCTCTTAAGGTCCCTTTTGTTGTTAAAAATCTGACTGAAAATGCATTCACTCATTAAATATTTTATCAGTACCAACTGTATGCTTTGCTGAAATTCCTGGAAGGGAGAGGAATTTAGCCAGCAGTAGAATCAGCTACTTTTTTGCTTTCCTTAGGGATATCTTACTGTGCACACCCAGTGTATACTAGCTCATGAGAAACTGTTGGGAGGTTTATTTCATTTCTTTTTTTTAACTTTTATGTTAAAATATAACGTATAGAAAAACGTACAAACTGTAAGATCAATAAATATCAAAAAAATATAGCCATGTAACCACCACCCAGGTCCAGAAATAGAACATTGCTCGGCCTGAGAAAACTCTTCCTTCCAATCGCTCTCCTTCCCTCCTCAAAGGGAACGGCCACTGTGATTTTAACACCATGTGTGAGTTTTCTCTACTCTTCATCTTCATGTAAGTGGAATTATGTGGTATGTATTCTTTGTGTGTCCGACTCCTTTTACTCAAAGGAATACAAGATTCATTCAAGTTATTGTGTGCAGCTATAGCTCATTCACTTTCATTGCTGTGTGTATGATATTTGTGAATAAGCTACAGTTTATTTATCCAGTCAACTGTTAATAGATTATGGGTCGTTTCCAGTTTTCTATTATGAGGTATAATGCTGTTGTGAATATTCCCATGTGTATCTTTAGCACACATTTCTCTTGGGTGTACACCTAAGAGCAGTGCTGTTGAGTATGCTTTTATTCATCTTTCATGGTTACTGCCAGACAGCTTTCCAGAGTGGTGGGACCAAGTTACATTTCCTTGCAGCACTTAGTGAGAGTTCCAGTTACTCAAGATTTTGGCCTGCATTTCGTGTTGTCAGTCTTCCTTTTTAGCCATTTTGGTCCATTTTGGACCAATACTGGTATTTCTTGGTGGTTTTAATTTGCACTGCCATGTTGACTAATGCAGTTGAGCCTCTTTTCATAGGTGGATTAGCATTTAGATATTCACATTGTGAATTACCTGCCCAGGTCTCAGGCCCTTTTTTTTTTTTTAATTAGGCTGTCACTCTTTTGCTTGTTCACTTCGAAGTGTTCATTATATATTTATGTACAAGCATTGTTGTATGTATTACAGATATCTGCCCCATCCCATGATTTGCCTCTTTACTCTCTTAATGATGTGTTTTGATGAGTTCAGTTTGTCAGTGGTTTTCTTTATGGTTAATGTATTTTTAAAGAAATCTTTTCCTACCTCAGGATCATATACATATTTTCCCATATAATCTCCTAGAAGTTTGATTTTTTTCTTTCCCCTTTATAGTTAGGTCTTCAACTTACCTGCAATTAAGATGTGTCATAGCTTCCTTCATAGGCTCTCTGTTTTCATTTTAAGATGGGAGAAACACCTGTGCATATTTGAAGTCAGAAAACCAGTATGTAGAAAATATCGAGGATGATTGAAAGGGATAAAGTTTCTGAAAAAAAAACCAATATGTGAAAGGATACACTTTATAAAGTAGGAGGAGAGAGCTCCAGAAATAAAAGGAAACAAAGAGAACAGGGAGAGAGAAACACAAAAGATGACATAATATGAGCACTAGAGCTTTTAGCCATTTTCTTCTCCATAAAGTGATGCTCAGTGTTTGCCCAGTACAGCATGTTCACAGCAGCACGATCCACAACAGCTAAAAGATGGAAACGATCCAGGTGTCCGTGCACTGGTGAAGAGATAAATAAGATGTGGTCTATACACACAATGAAATATTAGCCTTAAGAAGTCACAAAATTCTGACAGATGCTATAACATGGATGAACCTTGAAAACATGCTAAGTGAAATAAGCCAGACACGAAAGGACAAATATTGGATGGTTCCTCTTATGTGAGGTCCCTAGAATAGTTGGACTCTGGGAGGCAGAAAGGGGCGGTGGGGAGGAACTGCTTAAGGGGTACGGAGTCACAGTGTGGGGTGAGAAAAAGGTCTGGAGGTGGGTGGTTGCACAACAGTGCGAATGGGCTTAATGCCACTGATCTCTGTACTTTAAAATGGTTAAAAAGATAAGTTTTGTTATGTACATTACCACAATTTAGAAAGCAACGTATTTGCTGAAGTTAGGAAGGAGAGGGTAGAATTAGGGGCAGCAGTTCTGAAAGTGTGGTGGATTCAGGAGCTTAGACTCTGTCTTGTCCTCTTAAAAACACACATACACAGAGAGCTGTGAGTTCAGTTTTATTTGGGGCTTACTGAGGACTGTAGTCCAGGAGACAGCCTCTCTGTAACTGAGGAACTGCTCTGAAGAGGTGTGGGGTGGGGGGCGGGTCAGTATATATGTGATTTTGGTGAGGGGCGTACGTGCAATCAAGCACACGTCTTGGTAGAAGGTTGCTGCTGGTCACGAGGAGCAGATGTCTCTGTTAATGGATTTTAGGGCTTTTCTAGGTATGAGAAGATGCAAGAAATTGGGCTCATAAAATCTTCCTGAAAATACCTACCTATCTGAAGGCCTGTTCTGCCAGTTTTCCCAGAGCACAGAGGGCCTCATTCCTGGTCTTGGCCCAGAACTCCTCTCAGGAGGTGTGGAAGGTCAAGGGACTGCAATGGCCAGTGACCTCATCCTTGTAGAGGCAGATGGCAAGCGGCAGTTTTTAGTTGACAGCCTTTATCGTAATATTAAGATGTCATGTGCCATTGCCACTTTTACTCTTTGACAGTACTAGAGTTTCCAGAAGCCATGTGATATTGAAATAAATTGAATGGAGAATCAGATGTAAGAATGCATGTCTTTTTTTTAAGCCAGTCCATAAAGAGATTTACAAAAGTATAAAGCAATGTCACTGTTCTTACCAAGTTTTTTTTTGTTTTGAGAAAGATACCAGGTTTTTTGGGGGAAGGAATTGCATTATTTATGTTAACATGTAATTGGCTTATTGTTATTTCTGACAAATTAATAGATAAGTATTTAAAATTTTCTGTTTTAACTTCTAGTATGGCAAATATTGATAGGTATAACCGGCATGAACAAAAAAGGTCTTCGAGGCAGTCAGTAATTTTTAAGAGTGTAAAAGGGCCCTGAGCAGAAAAAGTGTGAGAGCCACTGAACAAGGGAATCAACTTGAAAAAAGGATTGAGAACAGTAGGGCTAGTGGAATAGAGTTCTATAAATAAACTCTTGTGATAAGTTCTTTAATAAACAGAAAGTAACTAGGATTCCAGGATCTGCTCAGGACAGGAGACTTCACAGAACAGGTGAGCTTCGAGTTTGGACCTTGGCGGTTAACAAGGGGCGGGAGGTGCTCTTGTGGAGGATGCAGCCAGTGCAGAGCCACGGGCGCATGCGTGGTGTGTGCTGCAGGGGCCCCAGGAGTTCATAGCACAGGAGGTGTCACGGATCGGCTGTGTCTGTGACCAGAGTCTGAGGACACAGGCCACCGGTGAATGACTCGAGCTCAAGGCATGGCGACCCGGATCCAGGGGAAGCAGCTGGCTGCAGAGGAGCTGTCCAGCGGTGGGAAGCCGGGGAGCGGGCACGGGCTCTGAGGGCTGAGGACGCCCTGCACCCTCCACTCTGGTTGCCCACAGTCCAGTGGAAAGGGAGTCATGGCAGCCAGCAGGGAGCACGTGGAGCAGTATGGGTTTTTACCTTTTCTTCTTGTTTTTAAGCTTAGGGTAGCTTCCTTTTGATGGTGGTATGACCTCAATCATCCCTATAGGTGGAAAGAGTTGAGAGTAACCAGGCAGGCCTAATGGTGAGGGTCTCCAGGCAGGAAATAGCAACGCAAAGGCTTAGAGGCCTGCCGCTCCAGGAATCCTAACTGAAAGGGCTTCTGGGTGGGGTTGCTGTTGAACAAGGCCCGGAAAGCAGAGGTGGGGCAGGGCCGGGGGTGGAGGGTGGAGGGAGGGCCTGGGATGGAGTCCCATTTTCAGTGTGTGCTTGCGACGATCCTGGTGATGGAGGACATCGCCCAGAGTTAGGTTGTAGGTTAGAGAAGATGACTAAGATCAGACCTCTTCAGAATCAAGCAGTTGGTGTGATTAGAAGAAAAGGAATTAGTGAGAAGGTCAAACAAGTCGACTGGAGTGTAAGGGAGAGCGTGGTCAGTTCTGTCCAGCAGGGGGCACTGAGATGGGCACTGAGGGGGGTTGCTTTGGTTTGATATTAGGATAGACGTCGGCAGTGCTTTTCAGGAAACCAGGTGGTGTTTGCTGAACCGCATTCTGAGTGGTGCGCCATCCCCTGCTTGTGATGGGCAGTGTGGCTAATGGAGGGTCCAGTTGGGAGGCTTTGGGGACGGCCCAGCCCATGTGGAGGGTGTGCATGGTCAGAGAGGAGCCAGATTTGAGGTCTCAGACCTGGAAGTTCAGAGGATGTTTTGTCATTCTGTTGACTTCCTGCAGTAAACTTCAGTTAATACTCTGTGATGCTTGTACATAAACTTTTAAATATTTGTTGATTTCAAGTATCTTGCTTTTGGATAGCAGTCACATATAAATTATGTTAGTCATTTGCAGTAAAACTCTAGATAGATTTTTAACCAAAAGCTAATTTATTAATAAAACCATTCATTTATATGCATATGCTTATTGTGTGTAGATGTGTTTATTTTCTTATAGTTGTCTTCTGTGTGCTTTGAGAATTCTTTTTTTCATTTAATGAGAAAGTCTTGCTAATCTGAGTGTGTGTGTGTGCCTAGCAGTAGAAGAAATTAATTGGGGGAAGGAATGTATTTTTCTCTCCACTTAAATATGTAATACTGCATTTGTCTCATGAGTCATATGATGTCATTCAGTGCTATAGGAAAAAGTAAAATAAGAAATGGTTTAAAAATAGCAATGACATCACACAAACACTTTAATACATCAGAAGCATTTTTTATTTTAGAAAAGTGTGATATATGTATTTCTGAGTGGCATTGGCAGGTCATAGCAAAGTCGAGCTCATTTAATATCACCATATTTAAATGCTAGGATGTCATTTCTCTCCAATCCTTCCATTGAAAAAAGGACAATGTCTACGTTTTTTTGTCACTAAAACCCTGTAGACTCTGGATGTACCTGTTATTGGTAACTTACCCCATATGTTTACATAGAAATTTTAGAGGGTCTCAAGTGAATTATGAAATTTTATTATTTTCTTTAAAAATAAATACTTTATGGGCAGGGGAGGGGTAAATATACCTTATTCAGTGTAATAATAATTAGAAAGATACCTAGTTTGCTATCAGATGAGCCACTAGCCAGGAACCTCTGTTTACATGTTTTATGTGCCAGAATCCTGGAGCAGAAGTTGATACCCTTCACCGAGGGGCAGGTCTGAACAGTTTTGTGTATTTACAGTTACAATTCTGCTTTCTCGTCTTTTTTTCCAGCCGCTATTTAGATAAGGCTTTTCATGTCTGGTCCAAGAAAGATAAGTTCTCCTCCACTTTTGTAAACAATGTGCTCTCCCACACTGGCAAGGAGCACTCTGCCCCGGCCTGGATGCTGCTCTCCAAGGTTGCTGGCTCGTCACCCACGCTGGACTACACCCAAATCATAAAGTCCTGGGAGAAAATAAGCAGGTTCGCATGCTTGTGATTTAGCTGCCACCAGACACGAGAGAGTCTTGGAAACAAAGCTCATGTCTTAAGGAAGTGGGCTCTTTCATAGCTGTCAATATACACAGATCTTTTCTTTAAATTCTGGTGTAAAAACAAACATGAAAAAAAGAATCACTTTTAGGCTTTGATTGTCCAAGTACATTAAGTGCCTTAATGCTCCCCAACTCGACTCCTAAACCATGTTACCCTACTTCCTCCAATACTGATGATCCAGAAGAAAAGTATTTTGTTGGCAGCAATTTTTACTTTGGTTCTATACTGATATTTCTTCTGCCCTTTCCACAGGCAGCAGGACCCCAATGCAGACACCTTAGGGCACATCCTCTGTGTTATCGGGCATATTGCAAAGCATCTTCCTCAGAGCACCCGGAACAAGGTGACAGGTGAGTGTCTACCGGAGAATCGTGGAAAGGCTTTGCCTCTCACTTTATATATTTTTAAGAGTTAAACTTCAAGGGAATTAACTCTCTTTTTTAGATGTTATCAAAAGTAAGCTGAATGGATTCTGGTGGTCACCAAAGTTGATCAGCCCAGCTGTTGATACTTTGCAAAGACTCTGTAGAGCATCTGCAGAGACGCCAGCGGAGGAGCAGGTACGCTACAGACTCTCCTGGGTGTGTCTGTCATTTGTCTGTACGTGGACATAAAGCTCTGCCTTGAAGCTGGGGGCGTGTTCTCCGCGGAGAACCTGGAAGGGTGGGTGGTCCCCAGCAGTTAGTTCTCCAAGGAAGCACCTACGTGACAAGCAGTTGACAGTCCCCAAGAAGATCTTGGCTGCTGAAGACACACAGCTCCTTTAGGAGGTCACCTCCTTGGTTCTGAGTACCAGTGTCTTCTAGGAAGCACACCTGGTGGACACCTGTTTCCAGGATCGAATCTACAAGGTTGTCTTAATCATCGAAACCTCGGTGCTCACAATAGCCTGTTAGACCCTCCTCCCTCACTCCAGGGATGTGTAAGCGGTTTCCTCCTAGTCACGGCTTCCCTCCAGACCCGAAGATTCCTGATTAGCCATCATCCTGTCACCCTAGTATCTCTTGTCCCCAGAGTTCCCAGAGCCTCCTGCTGACATTCTCTGTGGATTCATCATCACAACTCCAAACCAGCGTTCTGTGTGACACAGAGGGTTACTTTGACTCCCCCAAAGCTATCCATTTAAGTATCTCTAACGATAAATTATCTTACTATCACGTATTCAGTTTTTATCATGAAATATACTCCTAGACAGTGCTAATCATAATGAAAAATTTTAGGACTGGGGGTTATTAATAATGATTTTAGAAGTCAAAAATTAAATAATTGCTGAAATATATTTAAATCTCCCAGAATAAAAACATTATTGCTTCGTCTGAGCTACTTGCCACCTTCCTAAGCTTCATTTTCTTGTATAAGTTCTTTTTAAAAAGTCCTTTCCTGATAAGTTAACCATTGTAGTAAGACAATATACTGTAACTTTTTTGCTTAGGACTTAAAGCAGGTTGAAATTTAGTTAATTAAAAATGCCCAGCTCTTTCTGTGTCTGGTGTTTTCCTGGCATAAACCTTTTGGCACTTTTTGGTGAAGAGGATACTTGCTTTATTTGATTTTCTCTTTATCTCTGATCCAAGAAAGTGTGTGAAAAACTTTCAAATAAGGAACATTACCTAAGTAGGGAGCATATTTGAATAGCAGAAAACAGGTAAAAACTAAACAAAAGATGATGAGGAGCAAACGCTGTAGGAAAGAATGGAGGTTCTGTGGCAGAATGTGAGGGCGCCGTCCCCCAAGTGTCTGCGGCATGTCGCTTGTTAGTGCGGAGCCAGGCCTGCACCACGGGCCCCGCTTCCTGGGCCAGTGTGGCTCCCCAGCACTGGCTGGAGAGGGTCTGCACTGGGAGGAGCCAGGGCTGTAAAGACTAACTGTCTGCCCACCACCGGCCACAGTCATTAGGACAGTAAGTTGTGTCGTTGTTAGTCTGTGGGGAAGGCTGAGTTGTCATCAAACATAGAAACTGAGACCCAGAAGGGAGAGGAACTCACTGCTGCGTTAGGAGAACAGCAGGGTGTTAGCTTTGCCAAGACCACCTCCCTTGTGGTGGGCAGTGGACTAAGGCCCTGAGACTTCCCAGAATCTCAGGATACTTTACATCCAAGTGACCAGAAACGTACTTGTGCTTCTTTTATCTGTAAATGAATGTCCTGTATTTTACGGAGAAAAACAAGTTACCCAAAGAATAGACCATCAAGATGTAGCTCAAGGGCAGCACGTGTGAGAGGCTTGGTCTTTGGGCATCGTTGCTCTCTGCAAGCTTGGTGTGAGCTCATAGCATTCTGAGGCAATCGTTGAAGAAGTGGGTGCAGGTGTGGACTGTGGGAGTAGAGATCGTGTCTGGGACAGGTGCTCGTCGTGCTGTCTGTACACTCGATTCTAAGGCCACGTGCTGCCATTCTGTCTCAGTGACAGCCATTCAGAGAACGTGGATGAGACCAGATGGATGTATCCAAGGAGAGCAGTTAGCAGGGTGACAGAGCAGGCTGGCCGGGAGCACTGAGGGCCTGGCGTGTTTAGCTGGAGAAGGAAGTGTGGGGAGGCCGGCTGCCTGGCTTAATACACATGAATGAAGGACCCAAAGGACAGAGAACTGGATTTATTTGGCGTCACAGAGCACTGATTTCGACCAGTGGGTGGAAATTGAAAGGAGACAGATTTTGCCCAACTGAAGAAAAACTGTACTGAGGTCTGCCTAGACTGGACAGACTGGCCTCTGGACACGTCTCTCTGGTTAGTGAGAGTCACACTGGAAGTGTGACAGGAGCCCCTGCATGGAGAGAGCCCAGGGCTGGCTGGCTGGCGGCTCGCCCAGACTCTGAGGTCTTCCTGTCACTAGCAGCCGGGTGCTGGGCCCAAAGGACTCAGCCAGGCTGGGACAGAGCACGTGCATTTCAGAAGCTCCAGGTTGTGCAGTCTCTTAACATCTTAAGTGCAGTCATTTTGTAAAACGTTAATAAAGACAATAGCTTTGACACATTTTAGGCCGAGTCACACTACAAATGTCTGGATCGTGATGATGGTTTGCCAGCAATTTGGCAAACTTAGAGTACCGTCTTGTGGTATTGCTGCTGGGCACTCCCTGGGGTGTGGTTCACACTGCCCCTTCCTAAGGCACCTGCCGCATAGTGTGGGAGACCTACACATTAACCTGTAATCCCAACGTCTTAGAATAATTCCTGAAACAGAACCGAGTGTCTGGTAACGTGGCGGTCCTGGGGCGGAGCTACTCGGCTCAGCCTGGGTTTGTAGGGACGGCCTCCTGGGAAAAGTGGCTTCCAGGTTATAGGGTGTGACCGAGCTCCTCACTTGGCCCATAAGCGTGGTGAGATGTGTGGGCCGGAGGTGGGACCCCCTTGAGGTCACTTTAACTAATAAGAGATTTTGAAAACTTTAATAAATACATTTCAGGAGGGTAAAAACTTCTTTTTTATTCTATGTGTTTTTAAAATATACTCTTTATTACAGTAGTTAATTCACCATCTATATATGCCAGAAGAATTGCAATGTTTTTCTCTATTGGAGGAGCACTGCTATTACAGATCTCTTATAAATTAGGGCAGTAGATCTTCCTAAATAGACGTCTTTCCCTCTTATAGGGCAAATGTAACAATAGAAAGATAATACATAAATATATATGTTTGTAGTAAATATAGCATATTACAAAGAACATACATAAGTGTTCTTCGTGAATTCCACTTAGCCAGTTTGCATTGCCAGATTGCTAAAAGAGCAAAGATGCAAAAGCATGATGGCTGGGGTTTCCATGGCTTGCGGTTTATGCATTTGAAGGCCGTAGAGTTTCTTGTGAGCAAGTTGTGTGTCGCAGGCAGTCTGATGGATGCGCGGTGCCCTTCAGAGATGGCCTTTGACTTGCTGCAGGGACTCCTGGTGCAGGCGTGTGGGGACGTGCTCTCTGCCTGTGTGCGCTGCCTCTCTGACATAGTTCTGAAGGAGGACGGGACCGGGAGGATGAGCGAAGACCTGGCGGTGAGTAGCTGCTGCTCTTAGCGTCCTCCTCTCCTGCTTGTGTCGGCTGGGCCTGTAGACAGCTGTGTGAGGTGCGTTTTCAGTACTCTTAGCAAGAAAAGGATTTTCCTAGCCTGGGGCTTACTCTTTCTTTTAGAATTTTTTATCGGTGACCTATTCATTTTTCTCTCCCATACTTATCATCTGGGGGGAGATGATGGTAAATCCTTCTCCCAGTTGGGTCGTGTGAGATTCCTGATCCAACAGGGAAAACACAGTGTGTGTTGTGAGCTCAGAAGTAATAAGGTGAGAAAAGAGTAAAGTGAGCATTCTCTTTGTTCTTTTGGCTTGGTGGTTTGATTTTTTTTTTTTAATTGTCTAATGTGTCTGGCAAGCTGTTTGAATATCAGACTATAGAGCAGCTCCCAGGTCATGTCTAAAACAAATGGAATATTTGAGAGCTGGAGAAGCTGCTGCCCTGGGAGTAGTGAGAGTGTGTGGCATGCACTCTGCTTTAGAAATGGTGCCGTGAAGAGGTGCCTTTGAGCCAGTGAACGTGGGGCCCGCTTTCTGGTTCAAGTAGCTGACTGTCAGCAAAACGTGGTGATTCTGATTCCAGCATCTGACACTGTCCCATAAGGACAAAAATGAGCTGCTTTTTGATGCCCTTCAGACTAGGCCATCGTCTCGCCAAAACTGGTCATTTTCCTTGTCTGTTAATTAGTAGAGCACTTCCCTTCTGTGTTCAATTCCTGCTTTGGCCCCTCGCACTTGGACCTGGGGATTGATGGCCGTGTTTAGATTTGTTGGAGGAGGAGACCCTTTGTGCCAAGGCATTAATACGGACCCATTTCAGTAATAAAAATATCCTGATCACCGAGATCCCAGATGTTTTGGGTCAGAGGTCGCAATGTTTAGAGTGGTCCCGACCCAGGGTTTCTCTGGAGGGTCTTGCTCCACTAATTTGTCTAGGATTCCCTACCCAATCTAAGAAAAACGCTTATTATGACCAGTGAGTTTTCCCCGCTAAGATTTTTTTTTCCTCTTAAATATGTCACCAAAATTAACCCTTTGGTCAAAATATATGGAGAAGTTTGCCCTATATATATTGTTTATTTCACTCTTCTTTAAATATAATTCAAATGTGCCACTAATCCACTGAGATACAGTTCTTTTTAAACACACACATCCTTATTATTAGCTTTTTTACTCTTAAAAAGCCTTTATTCAACATTTTACTGTTTACTTAGCATCACCCTTGTATTTTTACGATTAAAAAAATAAGTATTAACTGTTCAGCTGAAGGTCCTTAATAAAGACACAGTAGTGGTGGCTTGAGGAAGCAAATTCTCACAAGTTTTGGTAGGAGTCCTACTAGTAAGCTAAGCAGGAGGACAGTCTGGAAGTGAGTTTAAAGCGTGCAACAGGCTATATGCCCTCTCACCCCGCACTTCCCCTCTGAGGAGGCAGAACACTGTCCCAGGACGCAAAGGTGTCCATCAGAGCTGATGCAAACAGGAAGGGATTATGTCAACATAAATGTATAGTAATAGTGCGGTCAACCTTGATGACATTCAGAGTTTTTAACATACTTATGTAGTCATTAAACATATTGATCGTATATATTGACATGAAAGGATGCCTGATACTGAAATTCAGAATCACAAACTTCAACCTAGTGTGACTGGCAAGTGTGAGAAAAGCAAACAGGAAGCCCTGTGACTATAAAAATACTTTGAAAAGAAAGTCATACAGAAAAACAAGGATGGTGTCTGTGGGTGGCAGGATTGTAAGTCAGCTGTTCCGTGTCCCCACTTACCCGGAAGCACCGAGGTACACTGTGTTGTCATAGCACCCCTTTGACTTGCAGGAGTATCTAGATACAGATGATAAACCTATACAGTCACCCTAGTTGAAGCAGTGACTGGATTTTTACAGTGGCTGTGTGTTGTTGCAGGGGAAAAAACCAGCCATTTAATTTGGGGGACAGAAAAAGTACTCCACTGACATGGCCTTAACCTAGCTAGTGTTCATTTTTCTTTTGACTTATTCTTACTGCAAAACCAATTCTCTTTGCAGGTGAAGTACATTTTTACCTTAGGAGACGTAGCCCAGCTTTGTCCAGCCAGAGTGGACAAGAGAGCCTTCCTGCTGATGCAGTCCATCCTGGCTGCTTCTGCCAGCGCAGAGCATTGTAAGGCCCTTGGCGTGCCTTCTGCGCCTGCTGCCTCGGGGCTGGGTTTGCCTTGTAGCAGTGCAGCAAGACCTCTCCTCCCTTCTCTTCCCTCCTGTAGTGACCATGTCGGACCCAGGTGACAGTGAGGCCACATCCTCCCAGCCCATCTCCCAGTTCCAGGGCTCTGTCATGCCCTCTGTGATCAGAGCACATGCCGTCATCACCTTGGGTGAGTAAGGAGACACGGGGCAGCCTCTCCACGTGTGCTTTGTGATTTATAAGCTTGTAAGCTCGGGAGGTAACTGTAGGAGCGCCCAGCTCTGCAGGACACTCCCTGTTTAATTTATTACCATCAAACCTGTGATTTTTTAATACTCATAATGTAGCACCATGAAGTCTGTTCTTCAAGAGCTGTATGCCAGGCACTGCACTGAGTTCTGGGAATGAAGAAATAAGTTTGCAGTTCACATCATAAAGAGATGGTTTATCTTAGAGGAAAGCATAGGCAGAACACTCTATGACATAAATCACAGTAAGATTCTTTTTGACCCACCTTCTAGAGGAATGGAAATAAAAACAAAAATAAACAAATGGGACCTAATGAAACTTCAGAGCTTTTGCACAGCAAAGGAAACCATAAACAAGCTAAAAAGACAGCCCTCAGAATGGGAGAAAATATTTGCAAATGAAGCAACCGACAAAGGATTAATCTCCAAACTTTACAAGCAGCTCATGCAGCTCAATATCAAACAAACAAAATCCAAAAATGGACAGAAGACCTAAGTAGACATTTCTCCAAAGAAGATATACAGATTGCCAACAAACACATGAAAGGATGCTCAACACCACTAATCATGAGAGAAATGCAAAACTACCATGAGGTATCACCTCACACCAGTCAGAATGGCTATCATCAAAAAATCTACAAACAATAAATGCTGAAGAGGGTGTGGAGAAAAGGGAACCCTCTTGCACTGTTGGTGGGAATGTAAATTGATACAGCCACTATGGAGGTTCCTTAAAAATCTAAAAATAGAACTACCATACAACACAGCAATCCCACTACTGGGCAATATACCCTGTAGCAGCCACATAGCTCAGTGCTTTGTGACCACCTAGAGAGTTGGGATAGGGAGGGTGGGAGGGAAACGCAAGAGGGAGGGGATGTGGGGATATATGTATACGTATAGCTGATTCACATTGTTATAAAGCAGAAACTAACACACTGACACACAAAAAGAGACAGTTTATTTGATACTTTCCATGACCTCACACTGTTGTTTATCTTAAGAAGACCGACTTCTGTCAGTATTCGCAAAAAAAAATTTGAATTTTCTTTGTGATTGTGTATACTCAACGTGAGTTACGAATTTTTGGTAATAATGGTTATTTTTCAGAAATCTCAGAAGTGTAAGTAAGAGCAAAATGTTCCCCGGGCCAGAAAAAAACACACAAAACTCAACAACAGCCTTCCTTCTTCTAACTATGAACAAGAAGTGAAATAAATGACACGATTATCTATTCACCTAGCTCAGATTTCAAGTTCATTATTAAACTTTTCAGCTTCTATCAATTATGTGTATAATCAAAAGTAAAAAGTATCAGCGGTTACATTTTATTCGTCATTTTCCAGGTAAGTGGATAACTCCAAAATTCAGATGTTGACTTTAAAAGGAGGTGAAGGAACAGCTCAGAGTGTCTGCCTTGTGAAACCCGGGGGTATATGGTGCTTCTTAATATTTAGTATGGGTCTGTCTGCCTTAGATTTTTTGTTTGTGATTGTTGATGTGATGTTTTCACTTTGATTAAATAAAATCCATAGCAGGATACAGCTGGAGAAAATGTGAGGCAGAGAATGAGAATAGAGTCAGGGTGTCTTTCTTTCTCGGTGGCAGGGAAGCTGTGCTTGCAGCACGAGGATCTTGCAAAGAAGAGCATCCCGGCCCTGGTGCGGGAGCTGGAGGTGTGCGGGGATGTGGCCGTCCGCAACAACGTCGTCATCGTCCTGTGCGACCTCTGCGTCCGGTACACGGTCATGGTGGACAAGTACATCCCCAACATCTCTGTGTGTCTGAAGGACTCGGACCCCTTCATCCGCAAGCAGACCCTCTTCTTGCTCACTAACCTCCTGCAGGTGCGCATGAGGGCTCGCCGGGCCAGCTGCTCCTGTCTGGGGGTCTGAGCAGTGTAGGCGTCGGGCTGCACCGTAGTAGAGGCACAGGTATTTGCTCACGTGCAGTTTCACATACCACTCTTCTGACGTTCTGGACAGACGTTTAAACAGATTGATACTTCCTAATACTCCTTCTGAGTGTTTGTTCAGAGATCCCGTTGTGCAGGGTGAAGTTTGTTTTCACAAGTAAACAGCACATAGAGAAAAGCACGTATAGACGAGTAGGTCTGGTTCCGATTCTGTGAACGGTCGGTGTTCCCAGACGGACGTTCATCGTTTGTACAACGAGGACCCTTGTGCTTGCCCGGGTGACCTTGCAGACATGCTCCCAGAGCCTGCAGAGACATGTCTGCGTGGACAGAGCTCGAGAGCGCGTGTGTAGCCTGATGTGAGGGGAAAATGCTATTTGACCTTTAAGTGAGTTGTGTGTCTGTTCTGATGCGTCCATGCCCTCACTGTCTCGTGCGGGGTGCAGCCGCCTCCCCGCCTGCAGGGGCGCTGAGTCACGGTCGGGCTCTCCTGCCCACACTCTCCCATGTGTGCGCCCACGGCCCCAGGGACAGAGGGCTGTGTGCTCAGGCCCCTGTAAGCGTGAGCCTTTGTTCTCTCGAGCAGGAGGACTTCGTGAAGTGGAAGGGCTCCCTGTTCTTCCGGTTCGTCAGCACGCTGGTGGACCCGCACCCAGACATCGCCAGGTGAGTCTTTTTCCTCACGCCAGCCAGCCGAGTGATTGGCCTAGTTTCTGGAAAAGATCTCTTTTTCTTTAAAATTGGTTTAGAGTTGCGTTATTTAGGATTTAGTGAGCCTTTGGCAGTTGCCAGGAAATTAGCCGAATTTTAAAATGCTGAGCTGTGTAACAAAGCTTTAGTTTTCACATAAGTTTAAAAACAAAAAACAAAGAAGCCCTTGTCCAGATTGACCATCGAATAATCCCAGCACTGACCACATTTGCTGACACTTTGTTCTTCCAAACGGAGGAGTGAAGAGCAGTGTGAGCCTCTGTTGTGGTCAGCTGTCAGAGCAGAAACCAGTAACTGTTGACTTCTAGGCCAGTACAGTAAGAGTTCAGACTTTCTTCTAAGTGCAGAAACTGTAAGTAAGAAATTCTAGGGATTAACACAGAATTGCAGTGTGAAATCATATAGTTTACAAGGCTCCTTGGAAATGGGTGTTTCCCAAGAATTGGAAGGCAGGGGGACTGCCTTGCCACTGTTAATTCTTCCCCTTCTATAATTAAAGATTTATTTTCAAGGGGTTTAGAAATGATCTCACAGAATTTGCTAACCTTGATTATATTACATGAGTAATTCTTTTTAAAGCAAGTCTGCAGTTGGAAAATAGAAAGTTGAATGCATGGCAGAAGCTACCACAGTTGGGAAGAGGTCTTTACAGATTCATTAACTATAAATAGCATATAGTAATGGGTCCCTCTGGTTCTAAATATGGTCACCAGTGGTTTATTCTAGTCCCATGGAAGGATTTCTGTTCGGTTTCCTTTGGGTATGTTTTTCCAAGGAGAAACATTTTACATAGTAAACTGGTAGAAGGTTAACATCCTAATTAGCACGTCTAGAGTCAGAGAGGAAAAAGCTAAGGCTGCTATGCTTTCTTTTTCTGTGTATAATTGGGAAAGAGATGGGGCAGCTATGCCGTGCCCTCTCACCTTCCCCCTCTGCCCCAGGCCGGCCCTGCAGCCCGTGTGCCACGTGCGGCCCAGGAGCAGGCAGAAGCACCAGTGCTGGGGGGCTTTGGGAGGACACACCCGGGAGGGGAGGGTGGGTGTTTAACCTGCATGTTGGTGTCTTCCCCTTGCGTCAGCTCCTCCACGTGTATGTTACAGCCTTGTTCGCTCCGTAGACCACATGCAGGGCCTGTTCCACAGGTGATGAGAGCATGAGTCAGAAGGAAACTAGGACAGGCAGACATCTCCACTGTAGTGAGAAAACCAGTACTTCTGGTAACATTTTCTCCGTCCCCCTTAAATCTTTCCATTTTATCCCTGCGATCTGGATTTGTTTGAACCATGGTAAAAATGTGGAGCATGATTTGAAAAGGTTTGAAAAACTAAATCTGTCCTCTATTTTTAGGCCGAAGGTCAGGCCTATCTGCTTACTTTAAACACCTTAATTTTTCCATATGTATCTGCTAAGACAGCTCCTCCCAAGAGACTACAGCGGCAGAGCCCTGTGAATTTATTTTTGGTCCATGTGGTGGATTTCCTGGCAATTCTGGCATGAACAAAATTGCATGACGTTTTTTAAAATTAATTTTTATTGGAGTATAGTTGATTTACAATGTTGTGTTAGTTTCTGCTGTACAGCAAAGCAAATCAGTTATACGTATACGTATATCCACTCTTTTTTAGATTCTTTTCCCCTGTAGGTCATTAGAGAGTATTGAGTCGAGTTCCTGTGCTATACAGATCCTTAATAGTTATCTATTTTATATATAGTAGTATGTGTATGTCAAGCCCAAGCTCCCAGTTTACCCCTCCCCTCGTTTTCCCCCTTGGTAACCGTAAGTTTGTTTTCTACATCTGTGACTCTTTTGGTTTTGTAAATAAATTCATTTGTACCATTTTTTTTTGGTTCCACCTGTAAGTGATATCATGATATTTGTCTCTGTCTGGCTTACTTCAGTCAGTATGACAATCTCTAGGTCCATCCATGTTGCTGCAAATAGTGTTATTTCATTCTTTTTCATGGCTGAGTAATATTCCATTGTATATACGTACCACATCTTCGTCCATTGCTCTGTCCATGGACATTTAGGTTGCTTCCATGTCTTGGCTATTGTGACTAGTGCTACAGTGAACATTGGGGTGCCTTATCTTTTCGAATTATGGTTTTCTTGCACAACATTTTTAATTGGTCCCGTAAACCCCCAATATGAGGGCTACAAAATTGTATGACCTGTTTCCTCGTCTGTCCACTAGGTGGTGCCCGTGTAGCACAGCAGTCTGGGTGATGGCCAGGTGGCTGGTGGGCTGTTTCAGGGGAGCTGGGCAGATGCTCTGGGCATGCAAGAAGGCAGGGACCGGAGGGGTTTAAGGCAAGACGGTGACTACAGTGACGGGCCATGGAGATAGAGAAGGAAGTAAGGCAGAGATGGCTTGATTTGGGAGAAAAAGGAGGAATTGAGGATCCAGAGGGCTCCCTGCAGGACACGTGAGGGGATGAGGGAGTCAGAAAGCTTCATGGGTCGGCAGGTGAGGGTGGGTTGTCCGACCTCAGAAGTGGGGGCTCCGATGTTGTGACACACAGTCCTGGTGGGGGGCAGTCCCTGAGTCGATGAAGCCGGGGGACCAGGAGCCTGTGTGGATACTGAAAGGGCTCTGAGAGATTGTCCCAGGCCTTCTGGGCTGTTAGAACAAGTCCCACAGACTGGGCAGCCGATCAGCAGCAGGAACTGCCCCTCTGCATTTGGAGGTGGCGAGCGTGAGGTGAGGCGCTTCCAGAGAGCACACCTCTCACCCTGTCCTCACAGCACCACGTCTTCACGTGGCAGAAGGGAAGGAGGGACTCGGGCTGCGTCTATAAGACGCTCACCCCATCGGTGAGAGCTCTGCCCTCGTGACCCAGTCACCTCCCAAAGGCCCTTCTCCTAATACCACCCCCTCGGGGGCTTGGTTTCCAACATAGGAATTCGGGGGGATACAAACTGGGATTCAGACCATAGCAGCGATGTTGGGGTTTGGAATGGAGAAAACCAGGAAGTACTTACCAAGTGGTCAAAACAGGCGCGTGGCAGGAGCGTCCAGAAGAAAGGCTGAGCCTCATGTGAGCCTGGTGGAGGATGTGGTTTCTCACCAGCAGCCTGCCCAGGGCTTCAAGCCCACACCAGGGCTTGAACCCATGTCCCCTGCATTGGCACGTGGATTCTTAACCACTGTGCCACCAGGGAAGTCCCTAAACTGTGGAATTTATTTGCACAGTTGTTTAAGCTGGTTATTCACCAGGGTGCTTGCCCATCAGTCACCACCTGTACATGTTCTTGACCTAAAGTGAGTAGATGAGCATTTGACATCAAATGGAAGCCTAAAGCAGCCCGTCTTCTCGCAGAAGCATCACTGGATTCTGTCTGGTTGTACGTATTCATAGGAATGACTTCCAAGTCTGGCAGCTGCGAAAACCCTTGAAGGGTTAACTGTCATCGGATACCTCAGGGGTGAAGTCAGGTTGTTTCTTGGGGATGTTTTTGCTTGTTTAGTGGTTTTCTCCATTCGTGGTCACTGCTGGTTTAGCAGAGTGACCCTGTCAGGAAAGCCCCTCCTCTGACCCTGTGGCCTCCGCCTCCAGCCTGCTTTCAGAGGCTGAGCAGGTTTGTGTGGAGTGGACTGAGGGCACTTAACGGCGCTCAGGCCTCCTCCCCAGGGAACTCCCTTTGGTAGGTAGAGTTTTCGCTGCTCTGTGGTTGCAGGGCGTCAGGGTGAACAGTCGGAGGGTTGCTGTTGGCAGCAGGTCACGTCACTGTCGAGATCTCTGACCTGCGTCCTCTGACTCGTAGTGGGTGTGTGTGCTGTGAACAGACTGAGTTTATCCTTAGCTTGAAGGAGAGCATCGGGGGAAGGGGCTCTCCTGGGATCCTGCGCGTCCCAAGGCCAAGAGCAAAGTGCTCAGACTGCTTGTTGCTGCTCCTCCCCCCAGGAGCGGCGGGGCTCCTGTCGGGTGGAAGTTCCACTGAGCTTGAACTGATGGGTCTGGCCGGTGTGACCGGATCAGAGCCAGCCTCCACTGCCTCGGGTTGACCCCCAAGCGGAGGCCAGGCCTGGGCGTTCGCTCGCCTGTCCGCGTGTGCCTGCTTTGGGGTCGTGGGCGCTGGGCCTTATGTGTCCCTCTTAAGCCTGGGTCGAGCGGCTGCCACCTGTGGCAGGTCCTTGTCCTGCTTACCCGAACTAACCTCTTGTGCTTAATCCCGGTGCTCGAGAAGGTTCAGAGTTCAATTGGGGTGAGAGGGTGAGGTTCACTCGTGGTGGTCGTTGCCAGCGGGTCCGCCTGAAGGAGCGGTTTTGGCGGTGGGGTGGGGGGGGAGTCCCACATGTGAGGTGTAGCTGAGTGACAGTGGCCTGTGAGCTTTGCAGGGAGAGCTGGTGGTGAGACCGGGGTTCACAGGGCAGGATGGGCCAAGGAGCCGAGTGACAGGAGTGCAGCTGTCGCCCACCCTCTCCACGGTCCCCTCTGTTGCAGGGTCTTGGTGTGACTTAGAGGCTGTCTTCCGGTAGCACACGGTCCCCTGTCCCCTTCTCCGCAGCACTGGGAAGTTCTGCCTGGCCCACCTCCTGCTGAAGAGGAACCCTGCCATGTTTTTCCAGCACTTCATCGAGTGCATCTTCCACTTCAGCAGCTACGAGAAGCACGAGAAGTACAACCGGTTCCCCCAGTCGGAGAGGTCAGCGCCGCCGGGGCGGAGTGTGGGGAGACGGGCAGCATCACCTCCTGGGCGTGCGGGTGGCTCCAGCTGCCGTTGGAAGTGAATTCCTCTCGGCCTCGCCCATGGGCAGTGCTCAGAGGGTCCTGTTCTGCCCTAGAGAGAAGCGGCTGTTCTCACTGAAGGGGAAGACAAACAAGGAGAAGCGGATGAAAATCTACAAGTTCCTTCTGGAGCACTTCACAGACGAGCAGCGGTTCAACATCACTTCCAAAATCTGCCTGAGCATCCTGGGTAGGACCGGCCGGCGTGGGGGATGAGACATGTGTGAAGGACCCAGCTCCCCTGCAGCCAGGGCCCCTTATGTCCTTGGCCGTCAGGTGTGCCGTGCAGGCCGATGGACCACCGGCTGTGCATCCCCCCTTGCCCCGCCCCCGGCAGCGTCTCTCAGAAGCCCATCTCTGCTTCCTCCAGCGTGCTTTGCCGACGGCGTCCTGCCCCTGGACATGGAAGCCAGCGAGCTTCTTTCGGACGCGTTCGAGGTGCTCAGCTCAAAGGAGATCAAGCTGCTGGCGATGAGGGCTAAACCGGACAAGGACCAGCTCGTGGAGGAGGAGGACCTGGCCCTGGCCAATGTGGTCATGCAGGAGGCGCAGAAGAAGCTCATCTCCCAGGTGAGTGTGCTACTTCCTGAAGGGGCCTGTACGACCCCCGTCCCGAGTTCCGGGTGTCTGCCAAGGCCCCGCCTCATTCTTCCCATTGGCCTCAATGCTCACCTGAGGGGTGCTGTTCTCCACCTGTGCCTGTGGCTCCAGTGGCTTCCGCAAGCCTGGACCTGCGAGCCTGTGGCCTGGCCGTGCTGTGGGCATCTCAGGCAGAATTGGTCATCTCTCCCTCCTACGTGTCTCTCTCATCGTGGTTCCCGGGGGCTCTGTTGTGGAGAAGGGCACCTTTATCTGCCAAGTTACCCTAAAGGGAGCCTGAGTCTGGCAGGCTAGGCACAGAGCCTAGCTTGGCTGATGCGTGTGAGGATTGGGATTCGAACAACATCTGTGGTGCTCACCAGGCCCAGGTTCTGGTACCGAGCCTGCATCGCCACCTGAGCCCTGAAGCCTTCTGAGCCCAAAGGAGTGGACTTTGGTCACATCCAGTGTGTCCCCAGGTCTTGTCCATTCATCCCACAAATCTGTCTGTCTCACGTTCCCACTAGCTCCGCATTTATTTAACCTGTACCATTTTCATCTCGTTTCTTTTTGTTCTGGGCTGTGCACCGCCTTGCTGCCAGGGTAATCTTTCTTAGTGCAGATTTGATCTTTTTATTCTCCTGCTTAAAATAGACTGAGGCAGAGAGGGGGAGCAGGGCACTTTTGGGGCCATGGATCGTGGGTGATTATCTAGATGCAGTGTTGGTTACTTAGCATATACTTGTGCCAAAACTCGTTCATCTGTTCACATAACACGGGCAAATGTTGTGGTATGTAAGTTACACCTCATCAATGATATCTTTAATAAGTTGGTTGGTGGCTTCCTGTCACCTTCTGGATAAAATCCCAATTCTTCTTCAAGGCACACAGAAGTCCTGTGTGCACAGCACGCCCTTCCCTCCACGCCTCCTCCCATCCCTCCAGTCTGCTGACTCTTGGCCTCTGTGGAGATGTGCTCTCCTGCCCTGTGCCTTTGTGTGCTGCCGTTTCTGCCCAAGGTGCCCTGTGCCACCCCGTCCTCCCCTCCTGCCACCCAATCCCTACACGTCCCCAAGGTTTTCCCTGATACACATCCCGCCCTGCTCCTTCCCTCTTAGGCATCCCTCTTCCAAAGTCCCTTGACACCTGCCACTCGTCACCTAGCCACACATTGTAATGCACAGCCTGGCCTAGAAGTAACTTGAAGGCAAGGGTTCTTGGCCTCATTTCTGTAGCCCTGGAGGTTAGCCTTGTGTCTGGTAGAGAGAAGGTGTTGGATGATATTTGTGGAGTGAACGCGTTTAAGCCATTTTTTAAGGCTGTCCCTGTACTTAGCCTCTGCTCAGACTCATCTTTATTAAATTATTTATTCCTCTAGTCTTTGCCCTCCTGTTTCAAGAACTCTGATAAGATTTTTTAGAAATTAGTGGATTACAAGTAAGGAACATATACTAGTGACTTTAAATGAGGAAAAGAATAATTTTCAGATTCAGAATGACAGTCTTGCATATGTGGGCTACTGTAATGAGTTATTTTTAATTCTAAGAGATTTAGTGCAGACCTTTGTGGTTAGTGATTGTTCTTGGTGAAGACTGCGAAGGCACTGTGTAAAATACCCAGCACGTTCTAAATGTGTGCAGAGTTACAGAGGGGGACACGCAAACCGTCTCCAGGCCCGGCCCCTCCCACATCGCCCTCCCACCTGCAGGCACGTGATGTCCCCAGTCCCAGGGAGGATGTTGAGAGGAGGGGCCCGGTGAGGAGCCAGGGGTCCGTGGTGGGTTGTGGGGAGGTTTGGAGCTTGTGTCAAGTTCTTCATTCAGTTGTCCCTTGAGCAGTGTAGGGGCTGGGGCACCGACACCCCGCTCTTCCCACGTAGTTGAAAATCTCTAACTTACAGACAGGGGTTGTTCAAGGGTTAACTGTAATTCTAGTTTCTTTTTCTTGTTTAGAAATAAGAATAGTACTTGTCTGCATCCTGCTTTACAAAGCCCTCTGAGCGTTTTGAGGTAATGGTTTTACAGTCTCCCCGGCTGAGGTGGCGTTCCTCTCCAATCCCCAGAATCATATCAAAGATAAAAAGTAAACTTAGGTCGCGTATGAGATCGGCCACGCAGGCAGAACTAGGCTGAGGGAAAGTCTTTGTCTTTCAGAACTTTGTGCATCTCAAACAGTCTTCGTTTGTGTTACCACAGGTTCAGAAGAGGAATTTCATAGAAAATATTATTCCAATTATCATCTCCCTGAAGTCTGTACTAGAGAAGAATAAGATCCCAGCTCTGCGGGAACTCATGCACTATCTCAGGGTAAAGTCGGCCTTGGGATTTGTGGTTGGTGCCACGCCCCTGTTGGTTACTCAGGGTGTCTTGCAGTCCTTACCGTGGGTGCATCCGGGCTTGGAGCTGTGCCCCAGGCCGGCCTCTGACTCGGGGGGAAGACAGATTGACTCCGCAGGTTCCTCAGAAGCTGGTCCTGCCCTTTTCGGGCAGTTGAGTCTTGTGTCCTTGCTGACAATTACATTCAGTTTTGAAGCTTCTCAGCTGTGGCTACAAGGAGAGCCCTCGTCTTAGTTCACTCGCGTGGGATAAAGTGGAAATGCTCATCGTTTAATTCAGGACTCTTACCTCCAACGCTGTCTCTGGGTTCCCAGTCGGGAGATGCTGCCCAGAGCAGTGGCTTCGGGGCGTCCTGACCCTGGTCTATGCAGTGGGGCACGCATACATGCAGAGCGGACATAAATGAGGCCTCAGGCCTCTCTGCAGAATCTTTCAATTAGAAAGAAATGCAGCATTTTTTTCCTTTTTGTTTACACTAGGCTATTTTCTTCCTCAAAAAATGCTAAGCATTTTTTTCCAAAAAGGGCGCTGAAAAATTAGATTGAATAATGATTTTTCAAATATCTCTTTATCCTACCGAAGTGAAGGTGGGAAAGACAGGCTGACTGTGGAGAAAATGAGGACTTCAGGTCACTCATGTTTTTTTTGCCCTGCTAAACCTCAGAGAGGAATAAAAAGAGCTTAGGTCCTAGGTAGACTCCTTAAACACACGAGGAAAGTAAGTCCCCGTTTCTGAGCACACGCCGAGCACGGCCACACGGCTTGAACCGAGGAGGGTGGCACGGCTTCGTGTGGGCCCCATCGGAGCAGCTCCCGCAGTCCTCTCCTCCACCTGGGAGCCTTGGGGCGGCTGGAGGACTGGGCGGGTCTCATCCCCTAATGTGGGGCCACAGTAGATCTTTTCTCCCTCCAACATGTTAGGGAAAATGGTTTCTTCCTTAAGGCAGAGAGGCTGGGTCCTGGCATCCGTCCTTAAGACCTGAGAGCATCCTCGCCCTGATGTGCTCATAGCCTCTGTCAGGATGTACAGATGGCTCCGAGCCGCAGCTACATCCCCTGAGAAAGCCAGCGTGGACAGCCCCCCGTGGCCGGCTCCAGCCAGGACACTGTGTGTTGCCCGCTCCCCAGCCTCTGGCTGAGATTCCTGAGGGGCTGCCTCGTGGCACCACAAGACCCTTTGAACTGGTGGTGACCCAGAGCCGAGCCAGCCTGCCCAGATACACCTCCACCCCCATCCAGCTGTCAGGGCAGTTCTGTGCCCTGTGACGGGCTGCATAGGCTAAGAATGGGGGTTCCGGGTTACCTGGCAGATATGTGGGAAGCGCCCAGGGGCTCGGGCCTGCTCGTGTGGCCAGTGCAGTGCAGCCGGCCCTTCCTGGGCAGATACGTCAGGTTCACTCGTCAGTCGATGTAGTGGGACCGCCTGGTCTCGGCATGCTCCTGTTGTTGATGATGTCATGTGGGAGAGCTCACTCACTCATTCGAGAGAATGCTCATGGACGCCTTGGGTCTGTTTTAGGAGGTGATGCAGGATTACCGAGATGAAATCAAGGATTTCTTCGCGGTTGACAAGCAGCTGGCCTCAGAGCTCGAGTACGACATGAAACGGTACCAGGAGCAGCTGGCCCAGGAACAGGAGCTGGCGAGGCAGGCCAATACAGACAGGGCGGCCGCGAGCGCCCAGGGGGCGCAGGCCGGGCAGGTGAGTGGGCGGCCCCTCTCCATCTGCTCCCTGCCACCCGCCTCCCCAGCATGTCCCAGCATGCACTTGTGAGCGCGGTCGTCTGAACGAGGCCCTGGGGTGGCTGGAGGCCTGAGGGTGTCTCAGTGTTCCCGTGTCCCGTGGACAGCATCGCCAAGGGCCTTCTCTCCGGTCGCCCCCGCCCATCTGGAAAGTCCTGAGTCCCGGTGTGGGGAGTGTGCAAGTTCCCGGAGAGCGAGGACCCTGCTGAGGGTCCTTGCTCTTTGATGGCAGAGAACCTGGTCTCCCCCGCAGCCCCCTCGGGCTGAGCTTCTCTCCCAGAATCCCTGACAGCCCTGTGAGTGCCATGCCAGGCAGCTGCCGGTGGCGTGGGTCTGAGACGGAACTGCTCAGAGGTGTAAACATTTCTTGACGTTAAGTGTTGGAAGATACATAGTCTTAATTTCTCTTCTGCGACAGGTTGTTCCGAGTTTGGAAATGCCAGCTCCTGCCGGCCGAGAAAATGGCACCGTGGGCACCGCCGCCAGCCAGGCGTCCGCATCCAGGCCCCATGCTGCCCACACGCCTGCACCTCTGTCCCTGGACACTGGGCCACTGAAGAGGCTGGTGCCCAAAGCCAGGTGTGCAGGGCCGAGTCACCATGTCCCCAAAGGCACCTCCCAGGTCACCCTGAGCATTGTTTGCATGTTGGCGCAGATTGGGTCTGAGGGAGGATGAGGGCGCGTCTCACCTCTGTGCTTCACTGGTGTCTTTGCGACAACAGGCCCATGTCTCCGAGCACCATCGCCATCCTGAATTCCGTCAAGAAGGCCGTGGAGTCGAGCGGCCGGAGCGTGGGGCTGCCACCCTTCACCATGTGTCCCGAGGGCCCAGGCGAGCCCAC
The DNA here is from genome assembly GCF_003031525.2 of Neophocaena asiaeorientalis asiaeorientalis. Classification (NCBI taxonomy): domain Eukaryota; kingdom Metazoa; phylum Chordata; class Mammalia; order Artiodactyla; family Phocoenidae; genus Neophocaena; species Neophocaena asiaeorientalis. The sequence continues at coordinate 3,695,269 of NW_020174430.1, read as the reverse complement.
TGAGCGCGGTGAGTCCACCGGGCGGCTCCAGGGCTCTCGGAGACCCGGGCCCCCTTCTCCTTCCCCATCAAAGCATTTCTGTTTGTTGTCTTTAAACAAGGGACTTTGGGGACTTGGGGTCACAGGGAGTAAAACAATCCTGTTTATGATGGAGGATCTGGAGAATGGGGTGATGTGGAGACCCAGCCGTAGCGGTGAGGTGTGTGTGTGGTTTTGTGTATGCAGTTGTGGTGGAGGTTGCGTGGCTTTGTAACTGTCCTGTACACAATCCCACGACCAAAGCAACACGAGGAGGGCTTCCCGTCACCCTTCTGCAGTGCCTTGGCAGCCATGACGTGTTGCTCACCTGCCCGTTCCTGGAAATGTAGGTTTTCTCAACGTTTTGAAACAAGTCACATCACAAAGAACATCCTGGACCATACAGTCTTGTATGTGTGTGATCTTTAGGATTAACCCCCCTGAACGTCTTTAACCTTTTGATGGTCAAACTGTCGTCTCCAGTTTCCCTCAGTGACATCCCTGCCGTGGCCCATGAGAGCCCAGGTCCTACAGAGAAACACTGTTTCATAATTTTCCACTTTCTCTGCTGAGCTTTTTTTTTTTTTTTGCGGTACGCGGGCCTCTCACTGTTGTGGCCTCTCCCGTTGCGGAGCCCAGGCTCCGGACGCGCAGGCTCAGCGGCCATGGCTCACGGGCCCAGCTGCTCCGCAGCATGTGGGATCTTCCCTGACTGGGGCACGAACCCGTGTCCCCTGCATCGGCAGGCGGACTCTCAACCACTGTGCCACCGGGGAAGCCCTCTGCTGAGCTTTATAGACGCAAAATTTTCATTTTCATTGCCACTTGTTTGAATCTCAGTGAGAAAAGGCCATTGTTTCTCGTGTTTGTAATTTATTTGTATCTTTCTGAATTACCTCTTTAAAAGAATACTTTATTTGGGACAATAAGTGTGTTGTGTAGTTCGCAAGTGTTTTTTCTCATTGGAATGTTTTGTCTCTGGGGCTGTTTGGGTTTTCGGAGAGGTAACGCTCTCCCATTTCATCCCAGTGTCCTCGCAGGGCTTGGAGCAGGAGTCCAGCGGAGCTCTTGACCTCATAACTAAACGGGCGATCAGCACCCCTGACCGTAAGTGGTTCGCGGGGACGAGCCGTTCTCCTGACTCTGCGGCAGGTACCGCGTGTGCGGGGGTCGCAGCAGAGCTGCTTCAGCCACGTCGCGGGGCATCAGGTCAGACTGGGCACAGCTGACCGCTGAGCTCTTCCAGGTGCTTTTACACCTGGTGACTCCTCAGGTGGCCAACACCTCAGGCCACCCGCTTCAGGGGCCAGGCGTCAGCGCTTGCGGCACTGCGCGGCACTGCGGGCTGCCTGAGTGGGCTGAGGCCTCCCCTGCCGGCCGTGAGGAGAGCCTGTGTCCTCTCTCTCCCACTGGGAGGTTTTTCTAATGTCCCGTGCTTTTCTTCTATTTAAAAATAGAGGTGAGTTAGAAGTGTGTTTATTCCTATCACTTGTTTTATATATAGCCTATTATCTCAAAACCCATAAAAACCGTTGAGAAAATTACTGCAGTATGAAGAAACTCTGCCTGTCCAGAGTCTGTAGTATGTTTGCAAGGCCCCGCCTGGCGTGGCCCATGGGCCTCTGCCCATCTTCCGCCACCTGCCCCTGGCTCTGCACCCCAGGGTGGGCAGTCCTCCCAAGGGTGCAGGAGCCCCGCTCTCCTGGCGTCCACGTCCTGGGGCCCCTCCCCCAGCCATCACCCCTTCACTTCCAGAAGAAGCCCTGTTTGACCCTCAGAGTGGATGAGGTGCCCCTGGCACCACACTTGCAAGTCCTTCACCGTCCGTCTGGCTTTGGTTTGTAACTGTTTGCTCTCCACCACGTCTGGGGGTGCTGTCCGGGCCTGGACGGCGAGGGCTGCGAGCTGGCGGGACGAGAGGTCAGGTGGTGGCCGAGCTGGGCAAGGACTTGGGTGCTTCTCTCCGGCCCTACTGCTTTCTCGGCACTGGTCCTAGGCGTTATTACAGGAGGAGCGGAACACGCCGTTCCCCGTGGTGTCGAGGCCTCAGGGCATTGGGCCATCGTGCAGTCGTGCTCCGTCAGCGGGCACTTACTGGGCACCTGCTGTGTTCTTGCGCCTTGCCTGGTGGTTCTGTTACCTGTGAGCTCTTAGAATACTTAACGGGTTAGAGATGATTTTCATCCATCGTCCTGTGAAGGGAGATTAATGGATGAACAGAACTCCTACCCCACCCCTCCCCAGATGATGCCTGAATCGTGACAGCTTTTGTCATGAAGAGCAGGGGTGATTGGGGTCTAATGTTACGTATGTAAAAAGCCACCCTTTTCGAGCAGAGAGTGCGGTGTATGCTCTGTGCTCCTGTCTTGGCCGTTCGGTGCCAGATGCTGTGGGAGGGAGTGCATTTCCCGTCCTCTGCTTGTCCCCAGTCCCTGCTCTGTCCTGGCCGCACGTGCCCCTCACAGGAGGCCCGGCTGCTGCCACTCGGATTTGCACTGGAAGTGAGACTACTTCTCGAGTCTCTTGAATGTAAAATTCCTGGGGCTCTCTCCTCACACTGAACCAGAAAGAAATGCTGGAAGGTTTCCTCCTAGCTCTCCCTCCTCTGAGAATTACCAGATAACTTAAGAAGCCCACGTTCTGCCTTCTCTGGTTTATGTACCGGTTCTGTCACCACTTCTCAGGTGGGGTGACCATGGGGAAGTGGTCTCGGCTGCACTCGGTGTGGACATGGCATTCTGCTGAGTGGAAATGAGGGATTTTCAGAGCCAGATTTTAACTGAAAATGGGGGGAGGCGGCGGGTAGCAAGTTCCTCTTAGGCTGTAAGTCAGTGGCGAAGGTGCTGCTGCCTGGACGCGCCAGGATGTGCGGGTAGGGGGTTCAGAGCCCCCGGGGGCCCAGGGTCTGGACAGCAGCGGTGGAAACATACCCTGCTGCTGCCTGTTAAGGGGGCGCGAGAGGCTCCTGGGCCCACGGCACCACGGATGCAGTGACGCTAGCCAGCCACGGCGCAGGGGATGCCCAGAGCCTGGCCGTCCTGGCGCGTGCGGTGACAGCGTGCCTACCGGGTACGGGGTGGGGGCGTCTCAGGGGCAGTGGGGGCCGGGCCCCCTGAGCACGGAGCCACCGGGGTGCACACGCGGATCTGGGCAGATTTGCCTCTGGGGATGGGGGGACCCAGGTAGTAAATGACAGTCGTGGTTCAGTGTTTTCAGCACTTACCTTGTACCGAGTACTGTGTTAAGGACTTAACACAAGTGATCTCATTCAAACCTGGCAGTTCTTCTCAGGGAGGTGCATGGGTTTTCCCTTTAGAGATTAAGAAACTCGAGGTTCCCAGAGTAGCTCACACAACCGGTGGGACGCAGAGCCCAAGTCTGACCAAGGTGGGAGGGGAGGTGGCAGGCGAGGGGACATCCGGGGTAGCAGCAGGGCTGCAGTGACCAGAGGGAGGGAGCAGGGCAGCATCTTCAGGGGACTCTGGAGCAGTGACAGGAAGAGCAGGGGGCTCTGCAGGGGGATCTGAGCTGCGGGTGGGGCCTCAGGCACGACAAGTGGCCGTCGAGAAGCCAAGGCTGTGCGCGCCGGTGCTCGGAGGGCGGTCAGGCCAGCGGTCTGGTCCTGCAGGGTGGCCCGATGATGGAGGCTGGGCTTGGGCACCGCGTGGGCCTGGGTGGACCCGTAGCAAGACCCGCATCTGACCTTGTTCAGTTTCTCTCCCTGAAGGCCTTCGCTAACCCTCCACTGACTCTCCCCTCCACCCAGGGACCATCCAGAATGTCACGTTTGGAGCGGGACTCAGCTACATCAGCTCACCCCGGACACCCTTTCCCGTCAGAGGCCACTCCCCCCCGGCCAGGTCCACGAGCCGTGCCGGCACCCCAGGAAGTCTGGGGGTGTCGGAGGCCCCGGGCCAGGGGGACAACGTTCTTTGTCTGTCGCTGCCCGACATGCCGTAAGTTCCCCGGCCCCTGCCCAGAGGTGTTCCTGTTGGGAGGCGGGGAGCTGTCCCACCCCAGGTGACACGCCTATTCCCCCCAGGCCCCCGCAGCCCCCGCAGTGGAACGTGACATCTCCCGCCAGAGGAAAGGACAGCGCAGCCCCCAGGAGGTCACGCCGCAAGGCCCCCCTGAAAACAGCCAACTGACCACTGTGCCCCCGGCCCCAGACGCTTCCACTGTGAGCAAAGGGCTCGCCTGTGAGTCCAGCGCCGCCCAGCTTTTCACCTGTGTGGTTGTGTGTGGTTGGTCAACCTTTTCAGTTTCTCCTTATGAAATACCTGGTTGAAAAGTGTAAAATACTAGAGAAATGCCTTAAGCATTTAATACTGTAACTTTACTCCAGATGGAAGGAGGCTGCCAGAGGGCGGCTTCCCACTCTGCTTCTCCAGGGACCCTTGCTGGACTGGAGGTCCTGCTCTTGCAGAAAGGCCTCCTTCCCTGGCTTCTCCCCGCCGTGGCTTGTGACCCTCTTTTCCCGACTTCTGCCAGCCTGTGTCACATGCTAATTGTGTGCAATAAACCGAGAATTTGTGAATTTAAAAAGACTTGGACGATACCCAGTCCCTTCTCACAAGCGCTGTTCTGGTCCATAAAGAGCACAGTCCTGAGCTTTCTCTTCTATAGTCAAGCTTCTGGTAGCTGGTTTCAGTTCTTTACACTAAGTACATAGTTTGCCGTATCTGATGTCAAAATCTTGATGGTCATATTTTTTCTATTCTTATTTATAAATTGCAGACTTTTAAAGCTTTTTCAAATGAATAAAAGTATGAGTACAGCCTTCGAGTATTTTTAGTGCAGGGCTTTAATTGGTAGTCACTTAATTGACATAAAGTGTTTAAGAACCCAAATCTTCCCCGTTAGGGAAAAAGGACTCAATCTGTCTTTAACGTCCAGGTCCTCTGCCCCTGCCTCTGTCTTTCTCCTCACAGCAGACATCTTAGCATAGACTACAAGTCTCTGCTTAAGAAAACCCTCTGTGTTCCTCACCTGGAGCAACAGCAGCGCTGATGACATGCGCGTAGTCCGCTAAGGGCTGTTCCCACAGGAGAGTGGCCTTAGGTTCCTCTGTTGGCGCCATCAGGTAACCTTAAAACACTTGTATGTGCGTGTTTTGTCCAAGAATGACAAGAAATTTGGTTGGTTCACATCTTAATCCCAGTTCTACAGAAGTAAAAGCACAGGGTTGCTGTTTGCGTGTCCTGCACGTGACGGGGTGGTGGGATGAGAGGGTGGATGTCGTCATGACCCCCCAGCTCCCGTGTGTGTTGACAACGCACGCACGGAGTCAGTCAGAGGGCTGCCCCTAAGCAAATACCCTCACCTCCGTCCAGCACTTCAAACCTAGGGCCATGCCTGACATGACACAGGAAGGACAGAAATGAAGAGACCAAGCTGCTTTTTTTTTTTTAGAAGCTTTTATAAATGAGGTTTAAGAAATACCAACTCACAGGTGTGTTAGTAGCACAGGTCTGTGGCACTGTGTACAGCTGCAGCCACACCAAGGCCCCAGCAGCCCACGTGGCCTCACGTCTCCAGCAACGTTTACATCTTAAAATCACTCGATGCTCCTTTTCTGTCTGCATTTTTACAGTGACGGGCAGCAACCTCCCAGACCCCACACTCACTCCTCTCTCCTCCGTCAGAGCCAGAGCCAGGTCACATGGCACCGGGGCGGAGGTTTTAGGGTACAAGAAGACTACCCCATCACTAGGACAACCGAGGAGGAGGCTGGAGCTGCCCCCACAGGCGGAAGGGCCCTACCCTTCTCCACCCAGAGGAGCTGAAGATGAAGGGACAATCTTAGGTCTGTCTGCGCTCTCAAGACACAGATGGAAGAAGTCAGGCACCCCAGCATGACGAGGTGCTGCCCTCTGCTGCTGCCAATACTCCATGACAGAGCGTTCACACGACTCAGAAAAGAAAGGGCAACGGAAGTCTCAAGTATTCAAGTAAGACACTGAAAGTTTCATCCCAAGATGACTATGTTCTTCTACATAAAAACCATCCTGTAACACAGAGTCGGAGGCATCCTTCTGAGAAGCTCCTTGGTCCCAAGGGCTTCACGCTGAGTTAACACAGCGGCGTGTCTGAGGCTAAGAACAAAGGGTGCTGTTCCTGACGCCCCCACAAAGCAGGCAGCATGTGGGGCACGATCAGGAAGTTGCCTTTGACTCAGGCACACACTTTGCCCATCGTCAGTCGGACCGTCGCCGGCCGCCCTTCCTGCTGTTCTTCAGAGGCTGGCCTCGCGACCCTGCACAACAGCTTCCTGTGCGACGAGACAGAACCTGCGCTGTCTTTGTGGCAGAGAGGGACAGTGGGGTTCATTGTCTTTAACAGATTTGATTTCAAAACTGCCTTTGGCCCTGGACCGTCGTATGAACTACACAAGTAAGTAAAATGAATTTAAAAGCCAGACAGCAGGGCTGCTGTTTCCTGAGCCATCTTCAGCCAAAAACCTCTGTCCCAGGGAAGCCAGGCTGGGGTGCCACACCGAGGACCCCGCCCTTGCCGCCGTCCTGGGTTGACCCACGTGGTACGTGAATGGCACCCTTAGGTAGGGATGATCCACGCACGGCCAGCGTCGGACAAGGGTGGGCTCAGGAGCCAACGCTACTCCGAGCAGGTGTGCGGCCCCACCCCGGGCACCAACCAGCACGGTCTGCACACCGCGTCTGTGGGTCTGGGGCAGAGGTGGTCTGAGGAGCCCAAGGAAGAGGCAGCTTGAAGCCAACCCCGAGAGCCCCTCATGTCTCTTCTGGAGAGACGCAAACAGACCAAGACAGTACTCAACGGGAATTTTCTTAAAGGTTTCCTAAGCACGAGGAACACTGAGTGGTGTTTCCAATTGAACAGGAGTAGCTTGGGCTCCTGCCTTAAGTTGAACTTTTAAAAAAAGAGGTTATTTAACATTGTATGACAACTTATTTACAGTTTAAATAGAAATTTTCAATAATCAAAATACATCTTTAGCAAAAATTTAGAATGTAAAATTTTATAAAATACCCATAGAAAAGCAGAACATAGTATCAGTACCATTTCAGATTTAGCAGAAGATGAAGGTCTTCCTTCAACACTGGGACCCGCCATGGATGAGCAGGGTTCCTACAGGTAAGAAGATTCCCTCCTTCTAACAAGCAATTTACCTTCCTGATTTGGACTGTTGTTATAAAATGCTGACCCAAAAAGATTCCCCAAGATGGACACTAGGACAGTGACAGCAAAGCCTCAGGATGAAGTGGCCTGACCACTTGGCCCCTGGCTCACAGGCCACCGGGAAGCCAGGTCACTGCAGCTGAGGCTCATGCCTTGACCCCCTCTGCCAGCCCTTCGATACCAATGCCGGCGCCACCTGCCACGGAGCAGATCACCATGCCTCCCGGGCCCTTGGCGCCCGCCCTGAGGCCACCCAGGCCCCGATGGGGTCGGCCTCGAGAACCCGGTCACTTTTTGGCCTTGTGACTGTGCCCATCTTGAGGAAAACTCTTTTATTCGTGTGGCTTGTTAAAAAGTAAGAAAGGAGTAGTGGTCAACTTTGGCCAAAACAAAAAGCTTTCGTGCGCGTGTCCAGCCCCGTCTGGCTCCCCTCGGCAGGGCTGCTCCCAGCAGGGTCCCCCGTGGAGGTATCCACGTGTGCGTGTGGCTGTGCTGCCATCTAGATCACGAACGAGGACTTGTGTCTGAAGTCGCCCTGCAAGGCCAACACTGGGTTAAAGGGCAGCCCGCGGCCATGCAGGGCCCAGCGTGTGGTGGGAAGGGAGCCTGACACCGCTTCCCCACAGCGTGCTCTGAGGAGAGGCCGCGAGGCCTGTGGACTGAGTGCCCCGCGAGCGCACAGTCAGGGGAAGGGCTGAGGGCTCGCACTTCGGACGTGACTCAGAAATCTCTTCTACGGACCTGCTTGGTTCTCAGGGGAATGTCATCTTCCCTGCTTGGGACACTGCAGCCTCTAGGCTGCCTTACCTCGTCGTCCGTCCTGATGTAGTTAACTCCATCTGGCTTCCCTGGGTTCTTGTAGCTGAAACAGAGGGGAGCCGAGTGACCACCGGTGGACCACAGAAATGCCCACTGGAGCTTTGTGCAGGTAGGACAGGCTCACCTTTCCCCGTTCTGCTTGTTGTTGATGAAGTAGCCACGTCTGTAGGCACAGCAGATGCCCACTGTGATCAGGGCCAGTACAGTCAGGACAACCAGGACTCCCCCAATAATCCCGCCGATGTTGAGGTCATCTGGAGAAGAGAAGGGGTCAGAAGACGCGGCCTGCTGCCCCTGCCCCTCCCGGCCCGGAACACCTCCGCCCACAGGCCACGACACCCACCCCCTGCGCCAAAGCCGTGTGGCACTGCCTGCGGGGCATAACAATCATCTGGGGACATTATTACTGGACGACATGGTTATACTACAAAGACAGCTAGGAGCCAGGGTCATAAGGCAGAAAAAATTCTCCCTTGTCTAGTACAGCGTTCTTGAATGTGAGTGCACTGTTATTTAAAAATAAGTCTTTGAAATTTTGATTTCATAACGTCAGTTCCCAAGCTCTATCCGTAGAGAGTCCAGAGGTCTGGGGCAAAGCCCAGGAATCTTCCTCCTGCCGAGAGCAGCTTCCCAAATCTGACAGCAGCCAGAAGAGTCGCCTGGAGGCTGACTCCACAGGTGAGGGGGGCCCTGAAGTCTAACGCCGTCCTGCCCTCAACCCCCCCTTAGAGCCAACACCCCCAGAGAAAGAAGCACCTGAACAGGGCAGAATTACTGGGGCTAAACCCTGGGTTTCAGCTTACTGCAAAACGGTTAAACTTGATACATTTCTGGAGAACCTTGTATCTCGACAATTCTATCAGTTACCAAAGAAATGGAGTTCATGGAACGTCGTTAAGAGTTACAAGATGAGGAGAGGACCAGCGTGTCCGTCCTCCAGCTGCTCCTTGGTGCGTCCTTGCCTCCTCCCACTGGACCCGGGCAGAGCCCGTGTGCCCGCGCAGCGGGGGTCACAGCTGAAGGGCACCCACCGGCCTGCAGGGCAAGGCTCGGCAGAGACACTCACACGCTTCCATGTCCTGCTCCTCGCAGCGGGCTGAGCCCGCATCGTTGGAGGCGATGCAGTAGTACTGGCCCGAGTCCTCCTTGTGGATGGCGCTGAACACCTGTTTGGGGACTGGGAGTGAATGGGGACCCGACAACAGGGCTTGGTGCACAGTGAGCCCCCTCCATGCCAGGGGCACCAGAGCCGGCAGCAGCCGGGCTTCACGTGCCCGTGACTCCAACCCACTGCCTCCTCACTCCCCACCACAGGGTCATCCACGAACATCTGTGTGTCTCTAGAAGGACTTTTTAAAAGTCGTGCCCACGACACCACGACCGTGCTGAACGCAGCCAGCAGTTCCTCAACATCAGACGTGTGGCCAGGGAGCAAGTCCCAGATGCCTCCCGACTCTGCCCCGAGGACAGCACCGGCCAGGCCACCTATGCCCTCCTCAGTCACTGTCCCCCCCTTGGCTCTGCCCCCTTACAACTTTTCTGTCTGTAAAGGGAGGGCAGGGTCCCCAATGTGCGGGGCTCAAAGCTGCTGTCTCGTAAAGTTTACTGTCTCTTAATAACTGCTCTTCCCACGACACAGACGTGCGCACCCGCCCCCCTTCTGAGAGACCTTACCAGGGTGCCCGTGTCAGGGTTGAAGAGGAAAGAGGAGTTTCGGAACCGGGGGTTGGCCCTGGAATCTGTGGGCAGCGGCACGTCGTTGCGGTACCAGCTGTAATGCGGCCGGGGGTAGCCCTCGCCCTCCTGGCAGGTCAGCGTGGCCGCCTTGCCCACAGGCACAGCCCTTGGCACCCTGCACACGGGGGGCACCGGCTTCACTGCAGGAGAAGCACGGCAGGGGTTACGGTCAGCAACAGGGCCCTGTTCTTACCACGGCCCACAATGAACCTGCTCCAAAAACAAGAGAGCCAGCCAGGCTCCAGACGCTGCGTTGCGGGCAGGCCCGCTCCCCCGCAGCTCGCGCTGCCTGTGGTTGCCCCCGTAGGTGACCCCCCAGCGTTCCCAGTGCCTCCACCCCCTCTAGCAGGTGGACAGAAGAAGCAGAAGCTCCCCTTCTCTCCTCACCTCCAACCCAACGCAGGCAGCCTGAGCTTCCTCTTCCCCACCCTGCCCCGCCAAGCGCCACACCCTCGGGGACGTGACCGTAGAAGCAAAGGAAGGAAGGAAGCTGGTCTTCTCCCCACAGGCAGGCGCGTGAGCCGAGGGCAGGGGCCACCACCCCACGTGCACCCGCACCTTGCACAGTTAACTCGATGACAATCTCATCAATCTCCTTGCGGTCGTGCCGAGCAACCACCTCGCAGCGGTAAAGGGCTGAGTCCGTCCGGGTCACATTCCAGATCTTCAGAGAGGTTTTCCCCAGCAGTTCTGCACGGCCGGCCAGGTCTCCTGTACAGAAGACAGGGCACTGAGGGGCTCTTTACAGACAGCTCTGCTGCTTGAAGGAGGAGGTTCTGGGGCCATCTCTGGTGCCTCGGCAGGAAAACTACAACTGGCTCGTCTCCGTTCCTGTGAGAATGCCGAGCGCCAAGGGAGTGCCTGGGCTGTAAGAGGACTTGGCCGTGTGTCTCTGTTGTTAAGGCAAGGGCCTCCTTTCCTTTTCATCATTCCCAGAAAGGGTTCCCCATTAAAAGAGAAAACAAGTCAAACAACATTAAAAGACAAACAGCTTCCACAAATGGTACTGGGACACCTGGGTACCCACATGCAAGAGAATGACATGGACCCCCTACCTCACACCACACACCACACAAACCTTGCTGCACAAGCTGAAACAAACACTTAGGAAAAAACAGAGACGTGAATAACCATGACCTTGGACTAGACAGTGATCTCTTAGGTCACCAAAAGCACAAGCCCACAAACACAAAGTTATATCGGCCCTCACGAGCCTTTCATAACAAATTAAAAACTTTTGTGCTTCAAAGGACAGAAGCAAGTAAGAAGACAATCTGCTGACTGGGAGAAAATCATAGATCTGGGCTGAGAGAGGACTTGGCCATGTGTCTCTGTTGTTAAGGCAAGGGCCTCCTTTCCTTTTCATCATTCCCAGAAAGGGTTCCCCATTAAAAGAGAAAACAAGTCAAACAACATTAAAAGACAAACAGCTTCCACAAATGGTACTGGGACACCTGGGTACCCACATGCAAGAGAATGACATGGACCCCTACCTCACACCACACACCACACAAACCTTGCTGCACAAGCTGAAACAAACACTTAGGAAAAAACAGAGACGTGAATAACCATGACCTTGGACTAGACAGTGATCTCTTAGGTCACCAAAAGCACAAGCCCACAAACACAAAGTTATATCGGCCCTCACGAGCCTTTCATAACAAATTAAAAACTTTTGTGCTTCAAAGGACAGAAGCAAGTAAGAAGACAATCTGCTGACTGGGAGAAAATCATAGATCTGGCAAAGGACTAGTATACAGAACGTATGAAAATTCGCAATTCAACAAATAACCTAATTAAAAATGGACAAAGGATTTGAGTAGACATTTCTCCAAAAAGATAGACAAATAGCCAATAAGCACGTGAAAAGATTCTCAACATCATTAGCTGTCAGGGAAATGCAAGTCAGAACCACAACGAGATACCACTTCACACCCCCTAGGATGACTGGAATCAAAACAATGGATAATCTCAAGCGTTACTGAGGATGCGGGGAAACACACAGCCAAGGGAACGTAAAATCGTCCAGCCGCTGTGGAAAAGAGCGTGGCAGTTTCTCAAAAAACTGAACATGTGATACCACATGACCCCACAATCGTGCTCCTGCTAATTATCCCCAAGAAGTGAAAAATTACGTTGGCACCAAAACCTGTACAATGTTTATGAACATTATTGATAATAGCCCAAAATGGAAACACCCCAAATGTACAGCAGTTGATGAAATGCGGCATATCTATAATGGAATATTATTCATCGATAGAAAGAAGAACCGGGACTTTCCTGGTGGTCCAGTGGTTAAGAATCCGCCTTCCAGTGCAGGGGACATGGGTTCAATCTCTGGTCAGGGAACTAAGATCCCGCATGCCGCGGGGCAATTAAGCCTGTGCTCTCTAAAGCCCGTGCACCACAACTAAAGATCCCACGTGCCGCAATGAATATCCCACGTGCTGCAACTAAGACCCGACAAGGCCAAATAAATATATATATTTTTAAAAAGAACAAAGTACAGACACTTGCTACAACATGGATGAACCTTGAAAACGATGCACTAAGTGAAAGAAGCCAGGACCAAATATTGTATGATTCCATTTATAGGAAGCATCCAGGACAGGCAAACCCACCAAGTGGATTAGTGGCTGCCAGGCTGGGGAAGAAGGGACACGGTTTCTTTTGGGGGCGGGGATGTGCTGGAATCTGACAGTGACGGCCACACGACTTTGCTGAATGTACTAACCACCAACTACACGCTTCAAAACAGTGAGTTTCATGCCATGTGAATTACTGTGTCTCAATTAAAACATTTTTAAAGCATAAAGGACACAGTAACTCTTTAAGAAGCACAAAGAACCCGGGCACTGACAAATAGGGGAAGAGTTAGAAAAGAAAATGACACAAAAATTAGAAACGAATTTACTAAACCTGCTAATTGGTGACAAGTCTAGGAAGGATTTACCACTCGTGATGGAAACGGCAAAATGCTTTTGCTAAGAGAACGAACGTTTCTGACGGCGTTTTCTAGTGGGAAGGTTCGTCATCCAGGCACCAGCAGGGGTCAGAGCGTCCACCGTGTGGGAAACAAGTAAACGCAAACCCACCAGGCGCTGGCGGCACAGCCCTGCCCTAGGCAAGGCCTCCCTCCAGGCCTCTGTTTTGTGTGGCAATTTCTGGGGGGGAAGAAACAGAAAGTTGCTTAAGAACATTCCCACTCCGTCAGGGCTTATCCAGAACAGCCTGATGAAGCTGCCAGAGAAAACCGATTTGTTTCCTGAGAATAGCATTGCCATCTCTTCGTAAACCAGAGGTGGGAGGATACTGGTGGGCAAACAGAACTGTTTCTAAAAGCCCATGACCCCCGATGATGTGGAGGACCTGAGGAAGAAAGGCCGTAATTTCAGGTTGATGGTGCAAAGCCTCCACCCCTTCCCTAAAACCCCCACTGTCATATTCTCAGAGGGATCGGGGCTGCCCACCTCTGCAGCTGCGCTGACTCTTCCATCCGCCTGCTTTCCCCCGGGGCGGCCCCCTCCTGCCATCACAACCCCCCACCCCGTCCACACTACCCTGACCCCCTCCTGGCCTCTGCAGAAGAATCCTGAACTGGGCCCTGCTCTCAGCTGTGCCCACCACCAGCCCCATCTCTAAAGCATCAGTGGGACCACATCACGCCCCTCCTGAGGCCTTCCAAGCGCCATCCACCTCGTGTCTGCCCTCCCCTGCTGGGCCAAGAGCCAGCGGTCCCTCCAAGAAGCTCCCTGCGCTTCCATGTCTTTCTGCCCCACGTGCTCGTGGCCCAGCACCTCCCTGCAACCCGTACCCTGCCCTCCGCATGGTGCGCTCAGCACCCAGGTGTGTACAGTGGGTGCTGCTGTCCCCCTGCTGTTCCATACTGTCCTACTAATGAAGTCACTTATAAAGTCGTGGGTCACGATAGGGAGATGGCCTCGGAGAATGCTCACTCAGATACCTCGAAGCTACGGCTGTGCGTGGACTAAAATCCTAACTGATTACGTGATGTTTACTGAAGCAGGGTCACATACACTATGCTCACTACTTTTGCATGTTGGGAGGTTCCATACACTATTCTCACTACTTTTGCATGTTGACTTTTCCATATGTAAAACAAGACAGAACACCAATCCTGGCTACAGATGCAGGTCCAGTTAGAGCAAAGTCTTGGCCACAAGTGCATGCCTGGGCCTTCTGTACAAACCAGAGGACCACAGGATCATACCCTGAATTTTGTTGTCAAAAAACACATATGTGGTTTGTTCATCTTGGATTTTCTTCCACTCAATCCTGGGGTCATTTGTCTGTGAATCCGTAATGATACAAGATAGTTCCACACCTAATGAGCAAGGGAAGAAAGAGAACTGTCAGTGAATGTGGAACAATTTTAGGTTCACTTGTATACCCAGACCCTGCAAGCTATATGTATATTTAGGTCTGTCGTGTAGATTAAAAATCTAGCTAGCTCCAGGCTCCAAGAGACTTTAGTTTTAGCTAGAAAAACAATATAGATGATTAGCAAAGACTTTTATTAAAGAGAGCACACGTTCCCCCTAATACTCTGCTCGTATATAAGAACGTTCTTGGTTGTGTAAACGCAAAGCCAGGCCAGGAATCAGGTTTCAGCCAACAGAAAGCCTGCAGACTTGGCCGCGGGCTGCTGAAGCAGTGCTTCGCTCACACGTGCACATCAGATGGCTGCTGGGGAGCCAGCCACCCCCAAGCCTCTTGGGCAGGACACATCCGTGTGTGTCTATCCTGCATCGGCTGCCAGATCACCAAGTGGTGCCCCTTTGCCTAAACCCTTCCTTGGACTTACTTTCAAATTCCTGTACCACTGGGTTTCGGTTGCTGGATTTGAGATTCACAGCCCCTATCAAGCAGCCTGAGGGAAAAAAGAAAAGTAAAATCAGAGACAACGCGACACTAAAAGAGCAGAGAACCCACACTTGACATCAGACTTTCCCTTTTTTTCCCTTCATGGCGGCTACAGTCACGAACCACAGAGGATGTCAAATGTCATGTTCCAAAACAAAGTCTCTTAGATACAGCAGGGTGACTGCTTTCTGAGTCTGCCCTTCACTGGAAGGAACCCAGGAGAAAGAGAATTCTCAGAGTGAACTTTCCTTCTTAGTCCCAGAACAAAGCCTCTAGAACTTCCAAGACCTTCCTCTAAGAATGTACTTTTTAAAAAAGGATTGTAAGAGAGAGCTACACAACAGACTGGACAACCCAGAAGAAATGGACAAATTCTTAGAATCATACAACTTTCTAAGACTGAATCGTGAAGAAAGAAAATCCAAATAGCTCACTAGTAAGGAGACTGAAGCAGTAACCAAGAGCTCCCCCCAAACAGAAGTCCAGGACCAGTCAGCTTCACTGGTAGATCCTACCAAACATTCGAAGATTTGATACCTGTCCTTCTCAAACTATCCCCCAAAACTGAAGAGGACAGAACACTTCCTAACTCATTTTTCAAGGCCAACATTACCCTGATACCAAAACCAGACAAAGATAACACACAAAAAGAAAATTATCTCTGATGAACATAGATGCAAAAATTCTCAACAAAATATTAGCAAACTGAATACAACAATACATTAAAAAGATCACACACCATGAACAAGTGGGACTTATCCCAGGGATGCAAGGATGGTTCAACATCCACAAATCAATGAACATGACACACCACATTAACAAAATGAAGGATAAAAACCATATGAGCATCTCAGATGCAGAAAGAACATTTCACAAGGTTCAACACCTATTTATGACAAAACTCTCAAAAAATGGGTATAGAAGGAAGCTCAACATAATAAAGGCCACAAATGACAAACCCACAGCTAACATCACACTCTACAGCAAGGGTCCCCAACCTCCGGGCCGTGGACCGGTAGGCCTGTTAGGAACCAGGCCACATAGCACGAGGTAAACGGCGGGCAAGCAACCGAAGCTTCATCTTCCACTCCCTATCGCTCACATTGCCGCCTGACTGCCACTCACATTACTGCCTAAACCATCCCCCCACCCCCATTCTGAGGAAAAACTGTCTTCCATGAAACCAGTCCCTGGTGCCAAAAAGGTTGGGGACCACTGCTCTACAGTGAAAAACTAAAAGCTTTCTTTTACAACTGGGAACAAGGTAAGGATGCCCACTCTCACCACTCCTATTCAACACAGGAAGTCCTAGCCAGAGCAATTAGCCATGAAAAGAAAATTAAAACATCCGGGGACTTCCCTGGTGGCCCAGTGGTTAAGAATCCGCCTGCCAACGCAGGGGAAACAGGTTTGATCCCTGGTCCGGGAAGATCCACGTACCATGGAGCATCTAAGCCCATGTGCCACAACTACCAAGCCTGTGCTCTAGAGCCCATGAGTCACAACTACAGAGCCCACGCGCTCTAGGGCCTGTGCTCCGCAACAGGAGAAGCC
>NW_020174430.1:3630349-3679062 GCF_003031525.2 Neophocaena asiaeorientalis asiaeorientalis | reverse complement strand
AACCAAAAACAAAAAAAAAAAAAAGAAAAAAAAAAAAAAAAAAAACCAAAAAAAAAAAAAAAAAAAAAAAAAAAAAAAAAAGAAAAAGAATAAAATAAAAACATCCAAATGTCTTCCATGAAAGTGAAATTATCACTATTTGTATATGACATGATTTTATATACAGAAAATCCTAAAGACTCCACCAAAAAACTATTAGATATAATAAATGAATTCAGTAAAGTTGAAGGGTACAAAATCAACATACAGAAATCTGTTCTATTTCTAAAAGTTAACAACAAGCTAGCAGAAAGAGAAATTAAGAAAACAATCCCAACTGCAACAAAAAGAATAAAATAACCTAAGAATAAATTTTTCCAAGGAGGTGAAAGACCCGTACAAAGAAAACTATAAGACATTGTTCAAAGAAACTGAAGAAGACACAAAGAAACGGAAAGACATTCTGTGCTCATGGACTGAAAGAATTAACACTGTTAAAATGTCCATATTACCTAAAGCAACCACAGATTCAGTGCAATCCCTATCAACATCCCAAGGGCATTTTTATTTTTCACAGAAATAGAACCAAAAATTCTAAAATTCATATACAACCACAAAAGACCCTGAATAACCAAAGCAATCCTGAGAAAAAAAGAACAAAGCTGGAGATATCACACTCCCTGATTTCAAACTACATTATAAAGCTTTAGAACTCAAAACAGCATGATATTGGCAGAAAAACAGATATAGCTCAATGGAACAGAATTGAAAGTCCAGAAATAAACCCACACATATATGGACAATTAATTTATGACAAAGGAGCAAACAGCATACAATGGAGGAAGGATAGTCTTCAATAAATGGTGTTGGGAAAACTGCACAGCCACATGCAAAAAAAAAATTGAAACTAGATGACTATCATATGCCATATACAAAAATCAACCCCAAATGGATTAGAGATCGAATGTAACCCATGAAACCATAAAACTCTAAAAGAAAACACAGGCAGTACGCCTTTGACATCAGTCTTAGCAGTATCTTTCTAGATATGCCTCCTCAGCAAGGGAAACAATAGCAAAAATAAACAAATGGGACCACATCAAACTAAAAACCTTTTGCACAGCAAAGAAAACAACAAAATGAAAACACAAGCTACCAAATAGGAGAAGACATTTGCAAATCATATATCCAATAAGGCATTAATGCTCAAAATATATAAAGAACAATAAAAAAACCCCCAATAACCTGATTAAAAAATGGGCAGAGGAACGGAACATACATTCTTCCAAAGAAGACATACACATGGCCAACAGACGTGAAAAGATGTTCAACGTCACTAATTATCAGGGAAACGCAAATCAAAACCACAATGAGATATCACATTATATCTGTCAGAATGGCTGTTATCAAAAAGGCAAGAAATAATAAGTGTTGGCAAGGATGTGGAGAAAAGGAAACCATGGTGCACATGGATAATGTAAATTGGTGCAGCCACTGTGGAAAACAGTATGGAGATCCTCAAAAAACTAACACTAGGGAGCTTCCCTGGTGGCGCAGTGGTTGAGAGTCTGCCTGCCGATGCAGGGGACGCGGGTTCGTGCCCCGGTCCGGGAAGATCCCACATGCCGCGGAGCGGCTGGGCCCGTGAGCCATGGCCGCTGAGCCTGCGCGTCCGGAGCCTGTGCTCCGCAGCAGGAGAGGCCACAACAGTGAGAGGCCCGTGTACCGCAAAAAACAAACAAAAAACTAACACTAGAACTACCATATGACTGAGCAATTCCACTCCTGGGTGTTTATCAGAAGAAAACAAAAACACTAATTATAAAAGATATATGCACCCCTATGTTCATTGCAGTATTATTTATAGTAGCCAAGATATGGAAGCAACCTAAGTGGCCATCAATGGAAAAATGGATAAAGATGTGGCATGTGTTTGTATATATATGTGTGTGGGATGGAATATTACTCAGCCATAAAAGGATGGAATCTTGCCATTTGCAAAAACATGGATGAACCTTGAGGATATTATGCTAAGTGAAATATCAGGTGAAGACAGACAAATACCATATGATTTCACTCATACATGGAATATAAAAAAGCAAACAAAATGACAAAATAAATGAACCAAACCAAACGATAACAAACATGCAGATACAGAGAACAGAGTAATGGTTCCCAGAGGGGGTGGGGATGGGTAAAGGGGGTCAGTATGGTGATGCGTGGAAAGTAAACCCGTGGTGGTAAGCTGCTGTAGTGGGTACAGAAGCAGAAGTATAAAGTTGTGCACAAGAAGCTTATATAACGTTATAAAATCAATGTTACCTCAATAAAAAACACTTTTTTTTAAGAATTTTCTTTTCATCATCTCCCAGACCTACATGGGCCTTCTTGTCATTCCTCCCTCCTGCCCGGTACCTTCCCCAGCATGATGGCATGGACATTCTGGGTACAGTTACCAACCAGGTAAGAGACCACCTTGCTGGATTAGCTGTTTATCTAACCCGTGATTTCTATCCATTAAAAAGTTTGCACCAGTCTTTGGTAAAATAAGAAAAATAACAACATGGCATTTTCATGAGGCTTAGCTGAATGAAGCTATCGATGAAATCAAAATATGCTATTTGCATGGTGACCTCTTTCACAATTAGCACCTGACTATCCACGTGTTTAAACAACGCTGAAATCAGTTATCATGGTCTCACAATGTCTTAGCTGATTTCTTGGAGACAAGATCAACTAGGTACATTGACCACCTACAAAATGTCATTCTTCAGCTACTTGACCTCTAGGAGAATATGCCCTCCCCAGAGAAGGCCTTCCTACGTTAACCCTCATTAAGGTCCCTGGACCTCAGCTTACCACACCAGGTAAGAAAATGTGAAGACTTGTACTCTGAGCTGCAGGTCACAACAATCCATTTTTTTAATTTTTAAATCTTATTTAATGGTTCGGCTACATGTATACATTCCAAGTATGTGTTTTGATGCTTTCTGTCTTATTTAGTAAGACTTCATTAATTACAGCAGAAGCCTTAAAGAATGTAATAATTGGGATGAAAGTCAGAAGTATAGGGGCTTCCCTGGTGGCGCAGTGGTTGAGAATCTGCCTGCCAATGCAGGGGACACAGGTTCGAGCCCTGGCCTGGGAAGATCCCACATGCCGCGGAGCAACTAAGCCCGTGCGCCACAACTACTGAGCCTGCGCTCTAGAGCCCGTGCTGCACAACAAGAGAAGTCACCGCAATGAGAAGCCTGCGCACCGCAACGAGAGTAGCCCCCGCTCGCCGCAGCTAGAGAAAGCCCGCGCACAGCAACGAAGACCCAACAGAGCCTAAATAAATAAACTTTAAAATTAAAAAAAAAAGAAGAAGTATAATATACTTGAACTGTCATTAGTTGCTAAAACAGGCACTTCTGCTTTAGATTTCAGATCCAGGACAAGTGGCGCCTGCTCTGTTTTGTTTTGTAACCACGTGCACTCCTTTCGGGGAAACCCACCCACACTGATGCAGCCCTTTCCACTGCTCCTTCCATCCAGAAGCCCCCAGGGACCCACTAACAGAGAGAAACACGGGACGCTCTGAGTATCTACCAAGGCCACACAGGTTCCCTCTAAGGAAAATGACCTCCGACAGTCCTTTCAGTGCAATCACTGTAATTTAGGTGACGAGACACCAAAACTGTGGTCCCAAATGACTATGACCAGGGATCAGCTTCCGACCCAAAGGCCATCTAAGGGGCCTTAGAGGTAAGTCACCAGAGCTTTGCCTGACTGGATAATGACAGGACAACCCAATCTGAGGCTTTCTCTTGAGAAGTATGAAGCTGAGAGAAATAAGAGAATAAACTAGAGAGTTTACAGTCACGAGAGAAACAGCTGAAGTAGAGCCTGAGGACGCAGAGCTGGCGACAGAGGAGCCAGGGGACAAGAAGGGGACACTGAGGTTACTCTAGTGTCCACAAAGGTCAGATTGTCACGGGCGCCAACTCTTCACAATAAACCTCTTAGGGAAACCAAGACCACTTGTTTCTTATAACCTAAAAGAAGCTAAGGTAACACAGCCCCAGATGATGGAGATAATCACCTCTTTTCTCCCCCTGCGTTGTGGCCAAGGTGAATGCACCCCAAGGCCTGACTCTCTCCTGCCCAACCACATGCGCAAGGGCAGAGCTAGACGAAGTGATGGCTCACAGCAGCCAGGCCCTGGCTCTGCCGAGGCCCCGTGCCGAGTCTCTCCTCAGCATTTCCTTCTGCTCCCAAGCTGTTCTTAAATGTAAAGACGGTTACGTTCCTTACTTTGCCCACCTCCAACAGCCCAGGGTCCCACTTTAAAATACAGAAGTAGGGCTTCCCTGGTGGCGCAGTGGTTGAGAGTCCGCCTGCTGATGCGGGCGACATGGGTTCGTGCCCTGGTCCGGGAGGGTCCCACGTGCCGCGGAGCTAAAAAAAAAAAAAAAAAAAAAAAAAAAAAAAAAATACAGAAGTAACTTGTGTATCAGAACAGTGTTTGTGAGGATTGGAAGCCCCAGACCAAACGCTTGAAGACATCGCAGGTAACTCCTCCGGATATGAGCCAGTGCCTGGGCATGAGGTTCAGACATAAGCCAACCTCCTGGTGCTGTCGGAATACACTGAGGCTACATTATGTACGACTCAGCAAAGGGATTTTGGACGGAAGGAGAAAAAGGGGGAAAATCCATTACAGCATACATCACATGCAGCTGTTCCTCTTTAATTTCATACCAACCTCGGCTTGCGCCTACCAGACTCTAAGCTCTTTGGGACAATCCAGTCATTCAGCAATTTTTTATTTATTGCCTTTTATAAGCCAGATACTGGCCTAAACATGAGGGATGATACATGAATAAAAGATAAAAATCTATGCCCTCATGGAGCTTACATTCTATCAACAGTACAAAGAAACAAGTATCATACACACTCATCTTTGTATCTTCAAATCTAGTGTGGAATGGTATTTAGCAGGGACTCCCAAAGTGTTTACCGAATAAATCGATGTGCATTTTTTTTTTTTTTTGCGGTACGCGGGCCTCTCACTGCTGTGGCCTCTCCCCGCGGAGCAAAGGCTCCAGACGCGCAGGCTCAGCGGCCATGGCTCACGGGCCCAGCCGCTCCACGGCATGTGGGATCCTCCCAGACCGGGGCACGAACCCGCGTCCCCTGCATCGGCAGGCGGACTCCCAACCACTGCGCCACCAGGGAAGCCCAAATGTGCATTTTTTATGTTCTAGACTGGATCTCCTTGAGTTTCCCAGAAAATCATTTAGTTGAATTCAGTTTGCTCACAGAGCTGTAATGTGGCTACTCTATTTTTCATCTTGCCCAGGAATCCATTATTAAATCTTGGACTTAGAAGGAATCTAAGACATGTGTAGTTGTCTGTTTCTATTCAAATCCTCCGAAAGAAATTTAAGACTCCTCTGGAGGCAGGTGTGGTAAGTTCCAAGTATATTGTGTTCATTTCATGTGACCTTGACCCAGCCTCCCCCAGTGGTTATATAATTACAGCACAGTATCAAAACCAGAAAACTGACGCATGTACAGTGTATGTGGATGGTTGGACATCATTTATCACATGTGAAGATTCCTGTAACCACCACTGCAGTCAAGACACAGACCTCTTCCATCACCAAAGACCTCCCTCCTGCAGGCCCTCACCATCCCTCAGCACTGGCAAATGTTAATCTGTCCCCTATGGCCATAATTCTGTCATCTGGAGAATGCTATATAACAGGAAATGCACAGTCGGTGGCCTCTTGAGGCTGACTTTTTCGTTCAGAATAAAGCCCTTTAGATCCATCCACCTTGTGTGTAATGACAGTTTGTTTCTTTCTACAGCCAAGCAGCGCTCCGCACCGGGGATGCACCACACTGTGTTTAACCACTCACCCACGGAAAGGCGTCTGGGTTGTCTCCAGTTTGGGGCTATGATGAATAAAACTGCTGTGACATTTGTGCACAGACTTTCGTATGAACATAAGTTTCCTTTTCTCTGGGACAGATGCCCAAGAGCACAGACCCTCGTCGTATGTTGTGGCATGGTTAGTTTTTTAAAGAAACTAATAACTGTTTTCCAGAGTTGGGCTGGACCAAAAATTCATTGTAGGAAAGTTTTCTTTCTAAATTTTGGTTTTTAAGCTTAGCAGGGTACACCGGACCACTCTGTACTACCTTTGCAACTTCCTGTGAATCTGTAATTATTTCAACATTAAATCGTAGAACACTTCTCTATTTCTAAAATGATGATAGTGAAATCAGTATGGCATTTGGAATCGGCTGGGTGTGCAAAAAACTGAAGAGTTTTAAAGCATTGATATTCACAATACACCAGAAATCATATATATACTTAACTATTTAAACTTAGATAAAAATTTTTATGTAAGGTCTCCTGAATTCTTTCAGTGAATACATCAGTTAAAAAACCAACTGGCATGGGACTTCCCTGGTGGTCCAGCAGTTAAGAATCTGCCTTGCAATGCAGGGGATGCGGGTTTGATCCATGGTCAGGGAGCTAAGATCCCGAATGCCACAGGGCAACTAAGCCTGCACACCACGACTACTGAGCTCGCGCACCTCACGCGCCACAACTAGAGAGAAGCCCATGCGCCGCAACAAAGAGCCCGTGTGCTGCAACTAAGACCTGACGCAGCCAAATAAATAAATCTTTTTTAAAAATTAAAAAAATCAACTGGCATAACCGTATTCATGACCAAAGTATATAAAAGGAATACTCGTGTGGTCATGAATAACCTGCAGTGCGTTTCACTGAACAGTCATGTCTGAGGTTTTGCTTTTGGACTCTCTAAAAAGCAGCAGCAGGTAGAAAGTCTGCTGTTCCTACCCAGCTGAAGGTTGGTGAACAGAGAAAACAGGAGTCAGGGTGACATCAAGATTCCCCCTTTATCAAACGTGGTATTTTTATCTCAGGAGATTCTTACAACTGAATGTGAGACGTGGGGCTCCGCCCTTTGTACTCTCACTGCGTTTTCCACTTTTCCCACGGTCTCACCATCATCACTATTTAACAATGTTTTTTATTCTGGTACAACATAAAGTTTACCATTCTAACCACTTTTACGTGTAAAACCTCAGCGGCATTAGGTACACGCACAATGTGTGCAGCCAACACCACCATCTGTCTCCACAACTTGCTCATCGTACCAAACAGAAACTCCACCCCCATTAAACAGGAGCTCCCCACTTCTTCGGAACCCTGGCCCCTGGCAACCGCCAGGCCATTGTCTCTGGACTTGCCTACTTGACAGACTTCACAAGTGGAATCACACAATATTTGTCCTTTTATGTCTGGCTTACATCATGCAGGATGATGCTTCCAAGGTACATCCATGTAACATGTAGCAGCATCTCATTCCTTTTAAGGCTGAATGATATTCCACTGTACGTATACAATCATCCCTCGGTGTCTGCAGTGGACCGGTTCCAGGACACCCCTCAGCTAGCAAAATCCACGAATGCTCAAGTCCCTCATATGAAGTGGCCTAGTGTTTGCATATAACCTACACAACCTCAGGTACTTTAAATCATCTCTAGGTTACTTATAATGCCTAATACAATGCCAATGCTATATAAAAAGTTGCCAGGGCGAGGCAAATTCAAGTGTGGCTTTTTGTAACTTTCTGGAATCTTTTTTTTTTTAAACATCTTTATTGGGGTATAATTGCTTTGGAATCTTTTTTCAAATATTTTGGATCTGCATTTGTTAAATCCATGGATATGGAACCCATAGATACAGAGTGCTGACTGTATACCATGTCTTGTTTATCCATTCATCTGTTGATGGACATTAGGTTGTTTCTACCTTTTGGCCATTGTGGATAATGCTGCTGTGAACAGTAGTGTACAAATATCTATCTGAGTCCCTGCTTTCAACTGTTTGCGGTATGCACCTAGAAGCTTAATTACTGGGTCATATTGCAATCCTACGTGTAACTGTTTGAAGAACTCCCAAGCTTTTCCACAGTGGCTGCACCATTTTATGATCCCATCAGCAATGCAGACAGATTCGAATTTCTCCACATCCTCACCAACGTTCGTAATTTTCTTTGTTTTTCCAATAATATCCATCCTAATGGGTGTGAAGTGGTGTCTCATTGTGGTTTTTAATTGCATTTCCATAAAGGCTAATAATGCACATCCTTTCATGTGTTTATTGACCATTTGCGTATCTTCTTTGGAGAAATGTTTATTCAAATCCTTTGCCATTTTTAAAATTGGATTGTTTGGGGTTTTTGTTGTTGAGTTGTAGGAGCTCTTTATATATTCTGGATATTAATCCCTTGTTATATATGTGCTTTGCAAATACCTCCTCCCACTCTAAGTTGTATTTTTACTCTCTTGATAGTATTCTTTGATGTACAAAAGTTTTTAATTTCAATGAAGTCCAATTTACCTATTTTTTTCTTTTGTTGCCTGCCTGTGCTTTTGATGTCACATCCAAGAAATCATTGCCAAATCCAATGTCATGAATATCTTCCACTGTTTTCTTCTAAGAATTTTATAGTTTTAAATCGTATGTTTAGGTCTTTGGTCCATTTTAATTTTTTATAAGGCAAGGATCCAACTTCATTATTTAGAATGTGTATATCCAGTTTTTCTAACATCATTTGGTGAAAAGACTGCTCCATTCAATGATCGTGGCACTCTTGTCAGAAATTATTTGATTATATACACAAGAGTTTATTTCAGGGCTCTCTGTTCTGTTCCATTGGTCCATATGTCTATCTTTATGCCAGTACCATACTGTTTTGATTACTGTAGCTTCATAGTAAGTTTTGTAATCAGCAAGTGTGAGTCCTCCAACTTTGTTCTTTTTTTTTTTCCAAGATGACTTTGGCTATTCGGGTTCCCTTGAGATTCCATATAAAACTTTAGGATGGGATTTTCTATTTCTGAAAAAAAAAAAACAACATTGGGATTTGATAGAGAATGTATTGAATCTGTAGATGGCTTTCCATAGTTTTAACAATATTAGGTTTTCTAATCCATAAACGTGGAGTATCTTCCATTTATTTGTATCTCCTTTAATTTCTTTCAGCAGTGTTTTCTAGATTTCAGTGTACTATGCCTTTTACCTCCTTGATTAAATTTATTCCTAAGTATTTTATTCATTTAGATACTACTGTAAATGGGATTGTTTTCTTAATTTCCTGTTCTTTGTTAGTGTATAGAAATGCAACTGATATTTGTATGTTGGTTTTGTTTTCTGTTTTCCTGTTATTAGCTCTAACAGGGTTTTTTGTTTCTTTGCTTTGTTTTTGGTGTAATCTTTAGGGTTTTCCACGTATAAGATTAAGTCATCCATGAATAGGGATAATTTTATGTTTTCTTTTCCAACTTGGATAACTTTTAAATTTCTTTTTGTTGCCTAATTGCTCTGGCTAGAAATTCCAATGTTATGTAGAACAAAAGTGGTGAGCTCTGGTATCCTACTCTTCTTCCTGATCTTAGGGAAAAATCTTTCAGTCTTTCACCATTAATTATGACACTGGCTATAAGGTTTTTCATTTATCTTTTATTATGTTGAAGGAGATCTCATCTACTCCTAGTTTACTGAGTGTTTTTATTATGAAAGGGTGTTGAATTTGTCAAATATATTTTCTGCATCAACTGAGATAATCATGTGGTTCTTTTCCTATATTCTATTAATGCGATGTATTGCCGTAATTTTCATATGTTAAACCAATCTTGCATTCTGGGAACAAATCCCATTCATTCACGGTGTATAATCCTTTTAGTGTGTTGTGGAATTCCATCTGCTAGTACGTTTTGGAAGAATTTTGCATCAATGTTAAGGAATATTGGTCTATGGCTTTCTTGTAGTGGCTTTGCCTGGTGTTAGTATCAGGGTAATGCTGGCCTTACAGAATGAGTTAGGATGTATTCTCTTCAATCTTTGGGAAGACTTTGAGAAGGACTGGTATTAATTCTTTAAATGTTTGGTAGAATCCATCAATGAAACCACCAGGTCCAAGCTTTTCTGTTTTTAATCACTGTAGTTCTATTCAGATTTTCTACTTCTTAATGACTACATTTTGCTAGATTTTATGTTTTTAGGAATTTGTCCATTTCATCTAGGTTATCCAACTTGTTGATATATACTTGTTCATAGCATTGTCTTATAATCCTATTTATTTCCATAAAATCAGTAGTTATAGCCCCACTTTCTTTGCTGATTTTAGTAATTCAAGTCTTCTTTTTTCCTTACTGAATCTAGTTAAAGGTTTGTCAATTTTGCTGTTCTTTTCAAAACAGCAACTTTTGTTTTCATTGATTTTTCCCTACTGTTTTTCTTTTCTCTTTTTCATTAACCTCTGCTCTAATCTTTATTAATTCCTTCCTTCTGCTAGTTTTGGGTTTAGTTTGTTCTCCTTTGTCCAGTTCCTAAAGGTGTAAGATTGTCACTGATTTGAGATATATATATATTTTTTTTTTTTTTTTGAAATTTACATGTCTTAGTACTGCTTTTGCTGAATCCCACTAAGTTTTGGTATGTTGTGTTTTCATTTTCATTTTCTTCCGGTATTTTCTAACCTCCTTTTTAACTTCTTTGACCCATTGGTTAAGAGTATGTTGATTTCCACGTATCTGTAAATATTCTAGTTTCCTTCAGTTATTTACTTCTAACTTCATTCCACTGTGATTAGAAAAGATACTTTATATGCTTAAAAAATTTTTTTAATTAAGACTTGTGTTTTGACCTAACATATGATCTATCCTAGAGAATGTTCCATCTGCACATGTGGAATATGTGTATTCTGCTGTTTTGGGGTGTAGTGTTCTGTATATGTTAGGTCTGACTGGTCCATATTGTTCTTCAAGTCCTATATTTCCTTATTAATCTTCTATCTTGTCTGTTATTGAAAGTAGGGCACTGAAATGTCCGATTATTATTGTAAAACAATCTGTTTCTCTCTTCAGTCCTCTCAATGTTTGCTTCATATATTATGGGGCTTAGATATTTCATGCATATGTTTATAATTGTTATGTTTTCTTGGTGAATCAATATACATTATCATTCTTTGTCTCTTGTAACTGTTTTCTGACTTAAAGTCTATTTTGTCTGATTTGAGTATAGCTACCTCAGCTCTCTTTTGGTTATTATTTGCATAGAATGTCTTTTTCCATCCTTTCACTTTACCATCCTATTTGTGTTTAGGTCTAAAGTGAGTGTCTTGTAAACAGCATAAAGTTGGGTCACATTATTTCATCCATTCTGCCAATCTCTGCCTTTTGACTGGACAGTTTGATCCATTTTCATTTAATTAACTGATAAAGGACTTACTTTTGCTACTCTGCTACTTGTCTTCTGTGTATATTATTCTTTTGTCCCTCATTGCATCCACTACTGCCTTCTTTTGTATTTTTTTTGTGCTGACACATTTTGATTCCCTTCTCATATCCTTTAGGTATACTCATGATAACCAAACTTTGTGGTTATCATGAGGATTATCATAACATCCTAAAATTACAACAAACTTGAATTGATAACAATTTAACTTTAATTGTGTACAAAAATTCTACTGTCCTACCCCTTATGGTACTGAAGACACAAATTACGTCTTTATACGTTGTGTGCCTTATCAATAATGGATTTATCTTTTAAATTCTACAGAAATAAAAAGTGCAGTTACAAACCAAAATTATAATAAGACTAGCATTTATATTTGCCCATTAATTACCTCTACTGGAGATCTTTAGATCTTCATACAGCTTTGAGTTACTGTCTAGTGTTGCTTCATTTCAACATGAAGGATTTCCTTTAGCACTTTTTGTAGAGCAGGGCTAGTGGTCACGAACTCCCTCAGCTTTTGTTCTTCTGGGAATGTCTTAATTTTCCCCTCATTTTTGAAAGTCAGTGTTGCCAGATATAAAATCTTCTGTTTACAGTGTTGTTGTTGGGTTTTTTTTTCTTTTAACACATTAAATCTTTCATCCCACTGTCTTCTGGCATCCAACATTTCTGATGAGAAATCAGCTTAAGATCTTGTTGAGTATCCCCTGTATGTAATGAGACACTTCTCACTTGCTGTTTTCAAGATTCTCTCTTTGTCTTTAGCTTTTGACTGTTTGATTATAATGTGTCTCAGGGTGGACCCTCTTGGGTTTATCCTACTTAGAGTTCACCGAGCTTCTTGGATTTGTAGATAAATGCCATATGTCAAATTGGGGGAGTTTTCAGCCATTATTTCTTCAGATAACCTTTCTGCCTCTCTCTCTCCCTCTTCTCCTGGGACTCCCATAAAACATATCTTGCAATTATACCCCAATAAAGATGTTAAAAAAAAACATATCTTGGTCAGCTTAACAGCACCCCACAATTCCCTTAGGCTCTGTTATGGGGTGAATTGTGTCCCCCTGCCACCCAAATTCATATATTGAAGCCTTCACCCCCAGCAACCCAGAATGTGACTATATGTGGAGATAGGGTCCTTAAAGAGGTAATAAGTTAAAATGAGGCTGTTAGGGGCCCTAATCCAATCTGACTAGTGTTCTTATAAAAATAGGAGATTAGGACACATAGAATGATGTGTGTGCAGAGGAAAGACCATGTGAGGACACAGCAAGAAGGTGGCCATATGCAAGCCAAAGAGAAGCCTCAGAAGAAATCAACTCTGCCAATATCTTGATTTTGAACATCTACCCTCCAGAACTGTAAGAAAATAAATTTCTGTTGTTTAAGCCACTCAGTCTGTGATATTGTTATGGCAGCCTAGCAAACATACATGCTCTGTTCACATTTCTCCATTATTTTTCCTCTCTTCTCCCAGACATGATAATTTCAATTTTCTTATCTTCTAGTTCACTGATTCTTTTGCCTGCTCAAATAAGCTGTTTATCCCCTCCAGTAAATTTTTCATTTCAGTTACTACACTTTTCAGCTCCAAAATTTCTTTTTGATTCCTTTTTATAACTTTTCTCCTTATTGATACTTTGTTGCTCATATAATGTTTTCCCTTAGTCTAAGCATATTTAAGACAATTTGTCTTTGTCTAGTAAGCCCAATATCTGTGCCTCCTCAGAAACTGGGACAGTTTCTGTTCATTCATTTTGCTCTTTTGAATGAACCACGTTTTCCTGTTTCTTTGTATGCTTTGTGATTTATTTTTGTTGAAAACTGGGCATCTATTATAAAGCAGTTTCTCTGGAAAACTGTAAGAGTGCCCTGTGTGTGTGTGTGTGTGTGTGTGTGTGCACACATGTGCACACACGTGTGTATTCAAAATTATTATTGTTGAAGGCTATAGGAGTGCATTTGTTTTGAGTTCCAAACTTTTTTCTCAAACACTATTTCCTTTCAAGCATGATCACTGAGGTTCCTTTACCTCATCGTCAAATAACATTCTGATTAAGATTCCCTTGAATGCCAAGAGCTAAAACAAACAAAAATACCAGGAGGGAGAGAGGGAGGGAGGCAGAGAGGGAGGGAGGGAGAGAAGGAGGGAGAGAGGGAGGGAGGCAGGGAGGAGCCCCCCCTCTCCCAAGTCTTTGCAAACTGGCTCTGTAGGTACTCCTTCACCTCTCAGCTAGGCTTGCTCAGAGTGTAGGGGTCACCTTGAGATGCGATGTGTTTGCTTTTGTCCTACCTTCCCTGTCTCACCACAGTTTCTCTCCTGAGCCTCAGACGGCCTGTTGTGTGCCTCCACCAGAATCTCTTCAGGCAGTTGTGGGTTTGTCATCCCCTTGTAGCTCTTACAAGCAGTGCCTGCTGCCTTTCCCACCTACATCCCAAGGAGACAAAGACAAGCCCCTCGTCTCAGTCTTTCAGGTATCCCCAGGCAGGTGAGAATGATGGACACAATAATTTGCAAATAGGGTTTGCTCTGCTCCCTCTAATTTGGTGGGAGGAGGGGAGGAGGCTGCGCTGGGTAGACTGTGGGGCAAGGTTGAGAAAATGTCTCATGAAACCTTCCTACCACTCTGAAGATCTTTTTTTCTTGATCAGGTATTGACGTGGTTGCTATAAACCTTCGACTGTTTCCAGATCTCCTACACAGTTGGTTCAGCTCCTGTTTGTTTCTCCAATGTTTCTGTTGGGGAACAAGGGCCTGGAATTTCCTATTCTACCTCTTCCTGATTTCACTGCAGGTGAAAATTGCTGCTTTTTTTCTTTTTTATTTCAGCCATTCGTATGCATCTCCAATTCCCTACCACCATACCTGAGATGCAAGAGTTTCTGGAAATGTTACTGACTGTGAGGCAGAGAGACACGATTTCAATAGAATATGATAAATGTCACAAAGAAGCCTGCAGAGCACAGTGAAGCTGGCCGGAGAACCAGGATCCAAGCCCAGGACTGTCCGACTCACCATCTTTGCTCTTTTGGTGTCACTTCTGACAGTGCACCTCTCACTGTAAGTTGGGAAACTGGCAGGTTTGGTTTCCATGATTTCCCAGGATTCACTGCTTCAAGTAGGACTGACAAATGTGTTTTCAACACAGAAGAACTAGGTGGTCCAGTCCAGGACAGAGGACTGATCCAATCAGTCTTGGGCTTGTAATTTCATTTTCAAAGCTCTTCTATATGCTAAAGCTATGAACTACTATCAAGAATCTGGGCCCTTTTTTTTTTTGCGGTACACGGGCCTCTCACTATTGGGGCCTCTCCCGTCGCGGAGTACAGGTTCCAGACGCGCAGCCTCAGCGGCCATGGCTCACGGGCCCAGCCGCTCCACGGCATGTGGGATCTTCCCAGACCGGGGCATGAACCCGCGTACCCTGCATCGGCAGGCGGACTCTCAACCACTGCGCCACCAGGGAAGCCCTGGGCCCTATTTTTAATACTCCTATTGACTTTCAGTGTGATTCTGCACCCCTCATTTTTTCCAACTATAAAATATTATTAGAAACTCTTTACCCTTCTTTCACCAATAATTGATGATAAATAAACATTTAGAAGAGGGGTCATTTATTATCACTGTTATTATTATATTTGCTTTATAGGAACCAACATTCTTCTAGGGGCCCAAGGAACAGTAAGTTTCATCCTTAATGGCTTTAAGCCAGAGGCCAGAAAATATATTAACCCTGGATACCATGAGTGGAATAATACAAATGAGAATTCCAAGAAAATTCAATACAACGTCTAAGACACAAGAGGGAGAGACAGGCTAAAAAAGAAAAAGGAAAGAAAGAAGGGGAACAAGAGGAACTGAAAAAGAGAGGACTGAAAGGCAGTGAAAAAGAAAACATCAAAGTGATGATTCCTGACTTTACACTAAATCCAGAAATTCTGAATTTTTGAGCATCAAAATATGCTTGAATTCATAGCTGGCCAAGGCTGTTGGTCTTCTGGCTCGATGGTGTTTAATCCCAGCTGGGGTACAGATCAGTTCTGAGGATGCAGACACTGGTGTCCACTCCTGGGAGGGCCATCTCTGCAAGCGAGCAGAGATGACAAAGGATTTATGAAACCACACAGAATGGCATTTCCAACTATGTTAAGGAGAAGACCTGACCTCAAGCTGGTGTGTGCTCCAGCTATAATAATTACAAAAATATACCAGCTCAGTGCTGAGCCAAGGCTAAAACCCAGGAGGGAAATCTTTTTCTTCCTTTCTTTTTTCTTCTTGTAAATAACACCCCAAAGGCTCTGATTTTATTTTTACAAGCAAAAGATACCACCACTTGGTTCACTGTGAGCACTGATGTGTGCTTTCTGCCCGGAGGTACCTCATACCAACCGAACACGCTGCCACACACGGGGGCGGGGAGGGCAGGGTCCGGAGCTGAGGACGCATGCGGGGACAGGATGGCCAGCCTCGTGGGTCTCGCTTCCTGTTGTTGTCCTCTGTGCCCTTCTTCATGCTATCCTAGGAGCAGCAGTGGTCACTCTATTGTCCACGGGGCCTACTCGTTTGAAAACTGTTAAACTGCGTTGTGTCTCCAGAGGCACCATGCTTTGAAGTGGCTTTATTACAATGGCGCCATTTACTCTTGAAACCACGCCCATCAGAGGTGGCACAGTCCGGGCTGGGGACGGGTGAGGATGACTCCGACTCCTTCCTCAGCTCGCCCTTCAAGACGGCGAGGGTGAGTGGCGCTTCCAGGTTACGAAGCAGCAGCTAAGGGACTGGCCTCAGTGGAGGAGCAGCTTGTCCTCTAGCTCATCCTCAGACAGTCCATCTCTCTTCCCATTTCATGTACTGTCTACAGTCCCTTCTTTTCCCTGTGACTCCATGAAAGAATTCATTCAAATGCGGTTGGGGGCTTCCCTGGTGGCACAGCGGTTAAGAATCCACCTGCTAATGCAGGGGGACATGGGTTGGAGCCCCGGTCCGGGAAGATCCCACATGCCGTGGAGCGACTAAGCCCGTGCGCCACAACTACTGAGACTGCGCTTTGGAGCCTGTGAGCCACAACTACTGAGCCCACGGGCCTAGAGCCCACGCTCCACAACAAGAGAAGCCACTGCAGTGAGAAGCCCGTGCACGGCAACCAAGACCCAACGCAGCCAAAAGAAAAAAAGAAAACGCGGTTGGTTTTATGTGTGATGCACACGTGACAAGAAATGTGGCAGATGACAGAAGTCTGAGGATTCGTCCTCTACAATCTAACCACTTATTTCCCCAAATGCTAAGTGACACTAAAATGGCCCAACGGCCAGGTTACCTCTGCTCTATGGATGCCCGCCACACCCAGTTACTAGAGCGGCAGGGAGGACCCACCCACTCTCCTAAGGCCCAACAGTGGTAGAAGCAGCAGGACCTGGGGAGGAAGAGGCAGAGCCAAGATTCAGAAGGGTGACACGGGGACACGCCCAGGCCGTGAACAGCAGCGTCCGGCACAAGTTTTCTAGTAGGAAACTGGGGCTGACCAAGGCTGACTGCTGTCCTGGCTCGTCAAAGACGTCCTGAGCCACCTCCACTGCTCGTCCCCAGACCACCCAGTAGTGTCCCTTCCTGTACCTGTTTGCCAAGCGTGAGGGACAAGGCACTGCTGTGAGGGAGGGCCCCAGCCGGGAATCCCGCCTGGAGGACTCAGAGACAGGTCCCCCTGGTCAGGAGGCCTGCACTCAGACACAGACGACAGAGTCATGCACAAAAAGGGACCCACAGGGCCCTGCGGCGCGGGCTCAGCTGGAAGAAACAGAGCGATGGCGGCAGGGCAGGCACACGGAGGCATTGTCTGCATAAGTCAGCGCCCTGGACACCAGCCTTTGCCCCTTGGCTGGGGTGCCCGGCACGGCAGATGCAGAGTAAGAGCCAGAGGACCGGGGTCCGTTTCTAAGTTCCAGTATCAGCTGGCTAAGCAACTGGGCTCCAGGATGTCAGGGACCCCCCACCCCTCTGGACAGTGGTCTGCAAGGGAAACATGCTCGTCCTGAGACGACCAGGGTGGGCTGGGGCAGGGGTGCCGCAGGGAGAATAAACTTCACCACCAGCAGGGCTCCAGGAGAGGAGCTGACGGACGGGGGGACGCAAGGCCTCGAGGCACACAAGGAGTCGGGGGGCGTGCGGGTCCGCCGCTGCTTGCGGCTCAACCACGACGATGCTGAAAAGGATAACTGAACCGCTGGGGCCTTTTCCCGGAACAGGACCGATGCCCAGCTTGCAGGATGACCTAACACAGAGAGAGGAACCAAGCGGGAGGGAGTGGGAAGGCCCAGGTGATGCGGGCGTCTCATGCTGTGCGTCGGCTCCAGCACCTCCTGAACGCGCTCCAGCCCCCCAGCTCCCGTCGTAGGGCAGGGGGACTACTCGAGCCCAGCTGGTTCACGTCTGTGAGCGCACAGCGAGAACCAGAAGCCAGTTCCTACTTCCCTGCTCTGGCTCACACAGTCTCTTACAAGAAGGAACACGCCCAGAACCAGAAGAGACAGCAACAGGGTGTGTGAGGGGGATCGGAGCTTAAGGAAGCCGGGGTCAGACCCGGAAGCCCAGCTCATATCCCACTGTTCTTCCGGACCTCCCTTAGCCAAGGCGCAAGGAAAGCGGCCTTGAGAAAGCCTCGGGAACAACGGGCCAATGGCATCTCCAGCAGCCACCCTTTCCCGCCGGGAAGCTGGGGGAGTGGAGGGGCAGGCAGACGGGGAGGAGGCCATGCTGCGCCCAGTGGTTCCTGGCCCCCCATCTGCCCGCCTCTCTCCTGGTCTGGAACCATCCCAGCAGCTCTTAGAGACAAGTACAGTTTCTTACTGCGGTTGCGGGAGACCTTTCAGAAATCGTGCCAGGGCCTGGGGGCCTGGTGCCAGGCAGGCTGTGGGGGGATCACCTCAGGGGGCCCGTTTAAAAGCCCGCTTCCCAACCCCCCTCCTCGGCCCAAGAGCACACGCCCCAGATTCTAACTCAGCAGGTTAGGAAAGGCCCGGATCTGTGTCTCGCCAAGCCTCTCACGTGATTCTCATGTGCGGCCCATCTGGCAACCCCACTGAGCCCTTCATGAAGTCAGGGCCACCCCAAATCGAGAGCCGGGTCCACAGAGGCACAGCCCTGGGGCTGGCCTTGAGGACGCTGCCTGCTCCCCTTTACTTTCTCAAGGAATGACTAACCTCACGGTGCTTGTGAATCCTCAGGCAAAGGAACTAATAACAACAGAAAATATTATCAAAAAGTACATTTAGGGCTTCCCTGGTGGTGCAGCGGTTGAGAGTCCGCCTGCCGACGCAGGGGACGCGGGTTCGCGCCCCGGTCCAGGAAGATCCCACATGCCGCGGAGCGGCTGGGCCCGTGAGCCATGGCCGCTGAGCCTGCGCGTCCGGACCCTGTGCTCTGCAACGGGAGAGGCCACGACGGTGAGAGGCCCGCGTACCGCAAAAAAAAAAAGTACATTTAAGCCGGAACAGCTGTGGAGGTAAGGCAGTCTCGGCCCCAGGCTCCCTGACTCAGCAGAGGCTGCCTTGCTGTGGTCAGCTCTCCCAGGAGCCCACACCGGTGCTCGCGTCCCAGCGCAGAGTGAGACCAAGGGAAAACGAAACGCCGACGTCCACCACTCAACCCACATCCAGACACATCAAGGTGTGAAGTGGAAACCACCCGTCTTTTCCTCCTGTGGAAACAAAACCAATCTGAACACAGCAAGACAGGCCTGCCGGCTCCTGGATGGGCACGGGGTGAGGGCCTTCCTTCTACCTTCAACAGCGCCTGTGATCATTTAACTGCACAGACAGCTCTCAACAAGAAGTCAAACTGATTTGGGTTTCTATTCATTACTGTAAACCGAGAGCAAAAAGCAGCTCTTTTAGAAAATGTTTCCACTCCAAGTCACATGTGTGTCTGGCTCTGTAAAGAGTTATATTTAGCCTCTGACATTCCATCCAGCATGTCCCCCGCTCTCGACCAGGCCTGGAGCAGTGCAGGCGCACGGTGGCTCCACTGCGGGCCTCGCTGCTCCCCCGGGCTCCAGGCTAAATATAAACGGCAGTGCAGGCTCTCCAGCGAGAACACTGCATGGCCATCCTCAAGACAACTTCTGTGTGCTTGCTTAGAGAAGAAAGTACCCCATATCACAGCATGTTTTCAACACTGTTCTGGTTCCTTAACCAATTTTTAGAGGAATTTAAGAGCAGGGGGAGAAGTCCATGTCAGTGATATTTTCCAGACACACAGCAAAGAATCCACAGTAAACCCATCAAATACGGGCTCTGACAAGAACACAGGCAGCTGAAGCTCTGGTTAAAGATGGCCCGTTGTAGGGCTTCCCTGGTGGCTCAGTGGCTGAGAGTCCGCCTGCCGACGCAGGGGACGCGGGTTCATGCCCCGGTCCGGGAGGATCCCATGTGCCGCAGAGCGGATGGGCCCGTGAGCCACGGCCGCTGAGCCTGCGCGTCCGGAGCCTGCGCTCCGCAGTGGGAGAGGCCACAACAGTGAGAGGCCTGCGTACCGCAAAAAAAAAAAAAAAGATGGCCCGTTGTTACTCTGGCTAAACTACATCGTTATCCAAAGAGACTCTTAAAACTAAAAAGTATAGGGCTTCCCTGGTGGCGCAATGGTTAAGAATCCGCCTGCCAATGCAGGGGACACAGGTTTAAGCCCTGGTCTGGGAAGATCCCACATGCCGCAGACCAACTAAGCCCTTGTGCCACAACTACTGAGCCTGCGCTCTAGAGCCCATGAGCCGAAACTACTGAGCTCGCATGCCACAACTACTGAAGCCCGCGCGCCTAGAGCCCGTGCTCCGCAACAAGAGAAGCCACCGCAGTCAGAAGCCCACGCACAGCAACGAAGACCCAGTGCAGACAAAAATAAATACATACATACATACATACTAAAGTATAAAGAGACCCAACCAAACATCATGGAATTCCAAATAAATCTGGCTGTGATGGTCCAAGTGGCAGCTTGGAGGGTGTTTTCGGATGTGATTAACATTAAATTGTGAACTTTTAGTGCACTGCCCTCCATAATGTGGGGGGCCTCATCCAATCAGTTGAGGGGCATGAACAAGTCAAAAAGACCAGTCTCCCCAGGCTGGAGGGTGTTTCTCCACCAGACGGCACCCTCAGACCTCCTGGGTCTCCAGCCGGCAAGCCTGCCCTGCAGAGTGCAACTCACCAGCCTCCATAATCACACAAGCCAGTTCTTTATAATCAATCTCTTTATCTGTACAGAAGATATATACATAAGGTAAATAAGTTCTACTGTGTTCTATTCACACACACACACATCCTGTTTGTCGTGTTTCTCTGGAGAGCCCTGACTCATACCCTGGCCACGGCGTGTCTTGTTCTAAATCCCGAGTTTATCGGAAACTGCACATGTGCCCCATGAAGAATGCTCAGTGGCGACACTAGACAGTCTCGGCACAGTCACATCCTGCTCCAGGGATCGGCTCGGCAGCAAGACGTCAGCTGAGGCACTACTGACGTGAGTTCACTTAATTCTATCTCCAAGCCAAAGCCGTGGAAGATTTCTGACCATGAGTCCGACCAACCGGGCCAGGTCAAAGCAGATACAAGTCCATCAAGCGGTCACCTGGACAGAGTGTCCGAAGAGCTAATGCTCTGGAGGGACCCCCCTCCTTCTTTCATCTCAGGCACGGTCCAGGGAAACCGTCCGGGGTTACCGAGGGAGGAGTCCCCGTCACTAAAGGAAGCCGAAGGGGACAACCGGGGGGAAAGAGGGAAGGGCTGGGTCCTACACGCCCATTGGCATCAAACCATTCAGTAAACCAGAGCTTGGGGAGTCGGCCCAGAAGGGCAGAGGAAGGGGGGGTGCAGCCGAGCAGAGTGGGGTGGAGGCAGAGGGCCTGGGAGAGGAAGGGAAAGGGCACCCAGGCAGGCAGCACGCCTGTGGCACCAGTGCAGTGGTCCTCGGTGTCTGCAGCAGCTCCAGGCATGTCTGTGCATGGACAGAGATGCTGCAGGGCCCTGTTCTCCCCATAAGCTGGGCTTGTGCTGAAACGGGTACCAGTTGCACGGGCTCCAGTGGGCCTGGTGGACGGCGGGCACCATCGTCACATGAACCCAGCACCGCAGACCAGTCGGACCAAACGTACGCCAGCCCTCGCTCTAAAGCCCAGATCAACACACAAAAGCCTCAGAGGCACTGGGGTCTGACAAGTATGTGTGACCATCACAGACCATGTGTCAAGCACGTCATTCTGTAAAACGCCTCCTCAGGAAATAAGTCCCACAAATCTGGCCCTGAGCGTGAGCCCCGTTCTGCTATTACAGATTCTGGGGTCAGAGAATGCCAAGGGTGAGAGGACGAATGCTCGCAGCCGCAGAGAAACCCTCCGGGTGTGTCTGTGCAGCCCGTCCCAGAGGCGCTGGGGGTCGCCTGCTGCTTGGGTCACAGGCCCGAGGGGTGTGTCACTGCTGAGGACCACAGTGGAGGCAGGGCACCCGATGTTTCTTTTGGCCGTGTCGGGTCTTAGCTGCCGCGGGATTGTCCTTGTGGCACGCAGGCTTCTCTCTAGTTGTGGCGCTTGGGCTCTAGAGTGCGCGGGCCCAGGAGTTGCAGCATGCAGGCTCTCTACTTGTGGCACTTGGGCCCTAGAGCGCACGGGCTCAGTAGTTGTGGTGTGCAGGCTTAGTTGCCCTGTGGCATGTGGGATCTTAGTTCCCCTACCAGGGATCAAACCCGTGTCCCCTGCATTGGAAGGCAGATTCTTAACCACTGGACCCCCAGGGAAGTCCCCTGTTGGTGCTGTTTCTGTTCCTGTTTTATTCCACTGATCCACCAACAAGAGGAAACAAATTTGAGCTACAGTAAGTGGGTTTTAGGGTCAGCATGTTGGAAAAGCTATGAAATACTCCAGTGGGGACCAAAGTGCTGGGGTGGGGAGGTGGGGGGAGTCTATACACCCTGGTTTTAGCACCGTCCCACCCGAGGTGGAAGAATAGATTCTATTTCTTCTCTAACATGGGAGGATGGCCACTGAGTCATACACAAACTAAACAAATCATTATAAAGCAATTTAATTTGCTTTTTCTTGTCTCAAGAAAGAGTGAAACATTCAATCCACTTATATTTTAAATTCAGACCAAATTAAACATATATATTCAAAAACATAACTAATGCTAAAAAATAAATATTTTAATTTTACATTAAAGCTAGTTGTAAGGAGACAGAAAGAAACAAGGAAATATGAGAGAAAAATCTAGAGTTTAGTGACACAGTCACGACTAAATACATAAAGTTTACTGAATAAATGCACATCTAAATGAATTCAGGAAGGGAATCCCTGTTAGTCCAGTGGTTAGGACTCCACACATTCACTGCCAAGGGCATGGTTTTGATCCCTGGTTGGGAAACTAAGATCCCACAAGCAGCACGGCAAAAAAAAAAAAAAAAGAAGAAGAAGAAGAAAAGAAATAGCATAAAGAAAACGAACATAGGGAAAGGGAGAAAGTGCAGAAGTGTAAGAAAGGAGATAGAAGAGGAAATGGGGCACAGACCAAAAGTCGGCACTAGACATAGCTCAAACATCGGCTGTGGCAGCTTCAGTCTGATTTTTTTAACCGGGTCTTTACCAGCTCCACTATAGACAGGAAGATCAGAGATGCTGATTTTCTGAAATTCTTCCCTGGGAAGCCGCATCAAAGACTCTACCACCCTGGGACAAAAAGCGAGCAAAGCCATGGCTGTCTTCGCTTGTTTCTCTGCTGATTTCAACCTAACAAGAACTCCTGCTCTGGCTGACCTGCACGGTATTTCACGTCAAAAGCTGCTCTGAAGAAATGACTTTAGCATTATATGGTTTATTTTAATATCAAAATACACTATAAGGATCCATGTAATAACTTATTTTAATAAATAACTTCATTTTTAAAAAGAGGCAAGGGGCTGCCTGATAGACATATTAGGGTGCAGTACCATGATGGTGAATCCACGGCCAAGCGTTCACCAAACGCTTCAGAACTCTACACCACAAAGAGTGAACGTTATACCGCATGGACGTTTTAAAAATATGTATCATACAACATGTCCAGGGAACCAGGATGGAATGCGGACTCTGAGAAATGAAACTAACTGTATTACCAGTAAAATAACCCCACTTAAGGAGATGGGGAAGAAAGGAGTTGACATAAATGACTTTGGGAAACAGTGTTTTGACTGGATATAACGAGGCTACCAAGAGAAGAATTTTGTACAAACACTGCACTCTGGCTGATAAATTTACTTCTCCTAGCACGTGGGTTAGCAACTCTGAAAACACTTTACATGCATAACAGGGTCGAGTAAATAAAAACTATAGACGTCGTCAATAACGAGAGCCACGGTTCCTAGCAGCGTGGGTTAGCAACTCTGAAAACACTTTATATGCGTAACAGGGTCGAGTAAATAAAAACTACAGACGTCGTCAATAACGAGAGCCACGGCTCCTAGCAGCGTGGGTTAGCAACTCTGAAAACACTTTACATGCGTGACAGGGTCGAGTAAATAAAAACTACAGACGTCATCAATAACGAGAGCCACGGTTCCCACCGTCAAAGAAAGTTATGAATATGAAAGAGAGAAGCTAGAAGCAGCCCTGTAGGGCTGGACCAGTCAGAGATACTAGTACAAATCAATGTTTATTTCAAATATACACAAATAGAGAAATAAGTATCCATGAGTCCACTAGATAGGAATAATAAATGATGATAGACTGTTATAACACAAAGAATAAGTATCCATGAGTCCATTAGATAGGAATAAGTGAATGAATAAGCAAATGGAAGGGAGACAGAGAACTTTCTTTACAGAAGAATCCCAATTAATAACGTAGAATGAATGAGGGAAACAGAAAACCACCTTTGGAACAACAAAGTAATAGTTGCTTCAGGCAAGATCCACTGATGATTGCCAAACTTAGTTGAAAAACTTTAAAGAGAAACAGAATATTTGGACAGCTTCAGAATATCTGATCCCACCGAATACTTATTAGCTATTGTGGTGGTTTCTCATATGTCCACAAATTATTTGATACTCTGCCCTCCCCTTGAGGTAGGCTGGCTGAACCTCTAATAGTGTTCAAAAAAGGAAAAACAGTAACTTCACAGGGGAGAAACCCAGAAGCCACCACCTAAACTCAGAGATCAAGGCAACATCATCAGTGAAATGTCATGGTAATATGATGATAAGAAGGGTACTACACCTCTATGGAATTCTCCCACCTACCCCCTCAAAATCTATAACCCAAGGCCAATCATGAGAAGACATCAAAAAAACTCAAACTGAGGGACATTCTATAAAATACCCATGTGTCAAGCTCATGAGTAACAGCTAAGAAACTAACAAAGGAGATAAAATAAAATAATAATCTGAAAGAAGTGGGAAAAGAGGAACAAAGAACAGATAAGACATGTAGAAAACAAATAGAAAACTAATAGATGTAAACCTAACTATAAAAAATAATCACATTAAATGTAAATGGTCTAAACATCCCAATTAAAAGGCAGAGATTGTCAGAGTTCTTTAAAATGCAAGACATCTTTAAATATAAAGATACAAAAAGATTAGAAATAAGAGAATATATTGGGTGGGCCAAAAGTTCCATTCATTTTTTTTCTGTAAGATGGCTCTAGTAGCACTTAGTTGTCTTTAACTTCATTCAAAACAATTTTGTTAGATTGTATGTGACAGCTGTCATATCAGCACGCATTTAAAAAAAGACTTATCAAAATTGGTGAATTTTTGTGTAGCCATTTTAATACTGAAGATGGAAGAAAAAAGCAACATTTTCAGCATATTATGCTTTATAATTTCAAGAAAGGTAAAAATGCAACTGAAACGCACAAAAAGATTTGTTCAGCATATGGAGAAGGTTCTATGACTGATCGAACATGTCAAAAGTGATTTGCTAAGTCTCATGCTGGAGACTTCTTGCTGGACAATGCTCCACAGTCAGGCAGACCAGTTGAAGTTGATAGCGATCAAATGGAGACAATAATAATTGAGAACAATCAACATCATACCACACAGGAGATAGCCAACATACTCAAAGTATCCAAATTAAGCGTTGAAAATCATTTGCACCAGCTTGGTTATGTGAATCACTTTGATGATTGGGTTCCACATAAGTTAAGCAAAAAAAACCTTCTTGACCATATTTCCACATGCGATTCTCTACTTAAATGTAACAAAAACGTTCCGTTTTTAAAACAAATTGTGACGAGCAATGAAAAGTGGATACCGTACATACATTAGTATGTCTTCATGACAGAAGAGATCATGGGGCAAGTGAAATGAACCACCACCAACCACACCAAAGGCCAGTCTTCATCCAAAGAAGGTGATGTTGTGTATATGGTGGGACTGGAAAGGGAGTCCTCTATTATGAGCTCCTTATGGAAAACCAAATCATTAATTCCAACAAGTACTGCTCCCAGTTAGACCAACTGAAAGCAGCACTCCACAAAAAGCGTTCAGAATTAGACAAAAGAAAACGCATAATCTTCCATCAGGATAACGCAAGACCGCATGTTTCTTTAATGACCAGGCAAAAACTGTTACAGCTTGGCTGGGAAGTTCTGATTCACCTGCCATATTCACCAGACACTGTACCTTTGGATTTCCATTTATTTCGGTCTTTACAAAATTCTCTTAGTGGAAAAAATTTCAATTCCCTGGAATTGAAAAGACACCTGGAACAGTTCTTTGCTCAAAAAGATAAAAAGTTTTGGGAAGATGGAATTATGAAGTTGCCTGAAAAATGGCAGAAGGCAGTGGAACAAAACAGTGAATATGTTGTTCAATAAAGTTCTTGGTGAAAATGAAAAATGTGTCTTTTATTGTACTTAAAAAAAACCAAAGGCACTTTTTGGCCCACCTAATACTATGCTAACACTAGTCAAGAGAAAAGTGGGGTACCTATATTAATATCAGGCAAAGTAAACTTTAGAGCAAAAAATATTAACAGGGATTTTTAGAAAGGTCACTCATGTTAAAGGGGTCGATTCATCAAGAGGATATAATTACAATTTATTTATTTTTATTTTTCTTCCAGTCTTCTTGAGATATTACTGACATATAGAACTGTATGTCTAAGGTGTATAGTATAATAATTTGATTTACATACGTTATGAAATGATTATCACAGTAAGTTTAGTAAACATCTATTACCTCATACAGATACAAAATTAAAGAAATGGAAAAATTTTTTTCATCTGATGAGAGCTCTTAGGATTTACTCTCTTGACATCATTCATATATAGCATACGAGTGTTAATTACATTTATCATGTTGTACATTCCATCCCTAGGACTTATTTATCTTATAACTGGAAGTCTGTACCTTTTGTCTGCCTTCATCCAATTCCCCCTCCCCCAGCCCCCACCTCTGATAACCACAAATCTGATGTCTTTTTCTATGAGTTTGTTTGTTCACTGAAGTATAACTGACCTACAACACTATGTTAGTTCCTGTTACACAACATAGTGATTTGATATTTCTATACATTTCAAAATGATCACCATAAGTCTAGTTACGATACATCACCATACAAAGATACTATATAGCTGTTAACTACATTCCCTACACTGCACATTTCAAACCCATACACCTATTTCTTTCCTCCCCCCCACCCCCTCCCATCTGGCAACCACCTATTTGTTTTCTGTGTCTATGACCTTGTCTCTGTTATGTTTCTTCATTTGTTTTGTGTTTTAGATTTCAAACATAAGTGAAATCATACAATGTTTGTCTTTCTTTGACTCATTTCACTTAGCATAATACCCTCTAGGTCCATGCATGTTGTTGCCAATGGTAAGATTTAATTCTTTTTTTTTATAACCTAGTAATATTCCACAATGTGTGTATGTGTGTGTTTGTATGTATGTATGTGTATGTGTGTGTGTGTATATATATATATATATATATATATATATCACATCTTCTTTACCCATTCACCTGTTGATGGGCACTTAGGTTGCTTCTATGTCTTCACTACTGTAAACAGTGCTGCAATGAACACAGAAGTGCATATACCTTTTCCAATTAGTATTATTGTTTTCTTCAAATAAATATCCAGGAGTGAAATTGCTGATCACATGGTAGTTCCATTCTTAATTTTTTGAGGAATTTCCATACTGTTTTCCACAGTGGCTGCACCAATTTATGTTCCAGCAAAAGTGCATGAGGGCTCCCTTTTCTCCATATCCTCACCAACACTGTTATTTGTTGTCTTTTTGATAAAAGCCATTCTGACAGTTGTGAGGTGACATCTCATCGTGGTTTTGGTTTGCATTTCCCTGATGACTAGTGATGGTGATCACCTTTCATGTTGACCATTAGTATGTCTTCTTTGGGAAAATGTCTGTTCAGCTCCTCTGCCCATTTTTTAATCATGTTGTTTGAGGCTTTTTTGATGTTGAGTTGTATGAGTTCTTTCTATATTTTGGATAGTAACTTTTTATCAGATATATCATTTGCAAATATCTTCTCCCACTCACTAGGTGGCCTTTTCACTTTGTTGATAAGCTTCGCTGTGCAAAATCTTTTTAGTTTGATGTAGTCCCATATGTTTATTTTTGCTTTGGTTTCCTTTGTCTGAAGAGACAGATTGAAAAAAAAAATATTGCTAAGACTGATATCGAAGAGTGTACTGCCTATGTTTTCTTCTAGACGTTTTCTGGCTTCAGTCTTACATTTAAGTCTTTAATCCATTTTGAGTTTATTTTTGTAAATGGTGAGAAAGTAGTCCAGTTTGATTCTGTTGTGTGTAGCTGTCCAGTTTTCCCAACACCATTTATTGATGAGGTATATTCTGACCTCCTTTGTCATAAATTAATTGCCCATATATGTGTGGGTTAATTTCTGGGCTCTCTATTCTGTTCCATTGATCTGTGCAACTGTTTTTGTGCCAGCACCATACTGGCTTGATTACTGTAGCTTTGCAGTATAGTTTGAAATCAGGAAGCATGATACCTCCAGCTTTGTTCTTCTTTCTCAAGACTGTTTTGGCTCTTTGGGATCTTCTGTGTTTCCAAACAAGTTTTAAGATTATTTGTTCTAGTCCTGTGGAAAATGCCACTGGTATTTTGATAGGGATTGCAATGAATCTGGAGATTGTCTTGGGTAGTATAGTCATTTTAACAACATTAATTCTTCCAATCCATGAACTTGGCATATCTTTCCAT
The DNA here is from genome assembly GCF_003031525.2 of Neophocaena asiaeorientalis asiaeorientalis. Classification (NCBI taxonomy): domain Eukaryota; kingdom Metazoa; phylum Chordata; class Mammalia; order Artiodactyla; family Phocoenidae; genus Neophocaena; species Neophocaena asiaeorientalis. The sequence continues at coordinate 3,650,543 of NW_020174430.1, read as the reverse complement.
CTGTTTGTGTCATCTTTAATTTCTTTAATCAGTGTCTTATAGTTTTCTGAGTACTAGTAATTTACCTCCATAGATTTATTCCTAGGTATTTTATTCTTTTCTGATGAGATTGTAAATGGGATTTTTTTCTTAATTTCTCTTTCTGATTGCTTACTGTTTGTATACAGAAGTGCAACAGATTTCTCTATATTAATTCTATACCCTGCAACTTTACTTTACTGAATTCACTGATGAGCTCTAGTAGTTTTTTGGTGGCATCTTGAGGACTTTCTATGTATAGTGTCATGTCATCTGCAAACAGTGACAGTTTTACTTCTTCCTTACCAGTTTGGATTCCCTTTCCTTTTCTTGTCTGATGTGGCTAGGATTTCCAATACCATGTTGAATAAAAGTGGTGAGAGTCAGCATCCTTGTCTTGTTCTTGATCTTAGAGAAAATGCTTCTGCCTTTCCACCACTGAATACGATGTTAGTTGTGGGCCTGTCATATATGGCCTTTATTATGTTGAGGTATGTTCCCTCTATACCCACTGTGTTGAGAGTTTTTACCATAAATGGATGTTGAATGTTGTCAAAAGCTTTTTCTGCATATACTGAGATTACCATATGATTTTTATTCTTCAATTTGTTAATAGGACATAACAATGTTAAACAATTATGCACCTAATAACAAAGCTATGTTATATGATATATAAATCCAGTTATTATTGGGTACATTTCAATACACTTCTCTCAGTAATTAACAGAACAAGTAGAAAGAAAATCAGTAAGGATACAGAAGATTTTAAAAAGCACTGTCAATGTGACTTAGTTGACATTTATAGAACATTTTACCCAAAGACAGTAAAATACACATTCTTCTCAAGTGCACATGGAATATTTACCAAAGTAGATCATATTCTGGGAGATAAAACCAACCACAATAAATTTTTAAAAATTCAAGTCATACAAAGTCTGTTCTCTAGCTATAAAATTAAACTAGAAATCAATTACAGAAAAGTATCTGAAAAATCCCTGATATTTGTAGACTGAATAACATAATTTTCAATAACCCATAGGTCAAAGAAGAAATCAAAAGAAAATTAGAAAGTATTTTAAACTGAATGAAGATGAAAACATGACATAAGAATTTGTGGTAGGCCACTAAAGCAGTAGAGTGAAATTTATACCAGTAAAGGCCTATATTAGAAGAGAAGGTCTCAAATCAACCATCTCAGCTTCTACATTATGACAGCAGAAAGAGAGAAGCAAATTGTATCCAAAATAAGCAGAATAAAGTAAATAACAGAGATCAAAGCAGAGGTCACAAGAGAGAAAACAGACAAATAGAGAAAAACTAATAAAACCAAAAGGTGGCTCTTTGGAAAGATCACAAAATTAATGAGCTTCTACCTAGACTGGTCAGGAAAAATGGAAGACACAGAGTAACACTGGCAGAATTGAGAGGGGTGACTACAACTGCACAGACATTAAAAGAACATTGAGACAACATTCTGAGCAAGTTTATGCTTACAAATCTGACAACTCAGAGTAAATTAATTCCTTGAATGACGCAAACCACCAAAGCTCATTCAAGAAGAAATGAGAAACTTGCACTCAGAGTTTTACTTTATGAGTACTTTTACTTTCCTTTACTCTTTAATGAAGAGATGAATATCTATATGTCTATTTAAAAAAAAAAGAATTTAGGGACTTCCCTGGTGATGCAGTGGTTAAGAATCCACCTGCCAATGCAGGAGACACGGGGTCGAGCCCTGGTCTGGGAAGATCCCACATGCCGCGGAGCAACTAAGCTTGCGCACCATAACTACTGAGCCTGCGCTCTAGAGCCCACGAGTCACAACTACTGAGCCTGCCTGCCGCAACTACTGAAGCCCATGCGCCTAGAACCTGTGTCCCGCAACAAAGAGAAGCCACCACAATGAGAAGCCCGCGCACTACAATGAAGAGTAGCTCCCGCTCGCCGCAACTAGAGGAAGCCCGTGCATAGCAACAAAGACCCAACACAGCCAGAAATAAATAATTTTTTGGGGGTTAAAAAAAGAAGAATTTATAGAGGCTAAAAACCTCCCCACAAAAGCAAACTCCAGGCCTAGACAGCTTAACTGGTAAATTCTACAAAACATCTTAAGAAAAAATAATACCAATTCTGAACAAACTGCTCCAGAAATGTGAAGAAAAGGAAATATTTCCCAACTTATTCATTCTATGAGGCCAGCATTACCCCAATATCAAAACTAGACACATTATAAGAAAAGAAAATACAGACCAATATATCTCATGAACATAGATGCTTGCCTAAACATTTGAAAACCAATTAATATAATTCATCATACTAAAAAAGAAAAACTATATGACATTCTCAATAAATCCAAAAATAATCTGACAAAATCTAACCATTATCCATTAACCATCTAACCATTATCTACCATTCCTGATAAAAATTTTTGGAATAGAAAAGAACTTCCTGAGATAGATAACAGAAAAAAAAAAAAAAAGAATCAACAAACCAGCTTGAGAGAATTTCCTAATCTTTTTTTTTTTTTTTTTTGTGGTATGCGGGCCTCTCACTGTTGTGGCCTCTCCCATTGCGGAGCACAGGCTCCGGACGCGCAGGCTCAGCGGCCATGGCTCACGGGTCTAGCCTCTCCATGGCATGTGGGATCTTCCCGGACCGGGGCATGAACCCGTGTCCCCTGCACTGGAAGGCGGACTCTCAACCACTGCGCCACCAGGGAAGCCCTAAGAATTTCCTAATCTTGATAAACAGTATCCACAACAAATCTACAGCTAAGATTGATTATGATTCATGATAAAAGACTGCTTTCCCCCTAAGATCAGGAACAGGACAAGTCTATCCGCTCTCACCATTTCCAGTCAACACTGTACTGGACAGTTTAGCCAGTGCCATCAGGCATGAAAAGAATTTTAAAATGCATCCAGATAGGAAAAGAAGTAAATCTATCTTTACTTGCAGACATCTGGATCACCTATGTCAGGAGTCAGCAAACTATGATGCGAAGGCCGTGTACATCCTGCTCCCTGTTTTCTCTTGCTGTTGTTTGTTTATTTGGATAAATAAGGTTTCACTGGAACACAGCCCCACCCATTCATCTACTTACTGCTCTCACCCCAAAGCGGAAGAGTAGGGTAACTGAGACAGAGGCGTCATGGAAAGGAAACACAAGAAAAGATGCTCCCCATCCTTAGCCATTATTGAAATGTAAGTTAAAGTACTCAGACACCACTACACACCTATTAGGATGGTTAAAACTAAAAAGACTGACTAGGTCAAGTCTTTTCGCAACAAGGATGCGAGAAACTGGGTTTCTCACCCACTGCAGGCGGGAGTGTAAAGGCACAGTCACTTTGGAAGCGAGCTTCAACACATGCCTATCATTTGGTTCATTCTATTTATCTACATATCATCCTCTTCCCAGATACCTACCAAAGAGAATGATGTTCAAAGAAATACTGGTACACAAATATTCACAGCAACTTTATTTGTAACAGCTAAAAACTGGAAACAACACAAACAACCATAAACAATGAACAGATGAACTGCAGTTATTTCCATTCATCCGTAAAAAGAAGTGAGTTACTGACGCTGCTGCAACACGTCAAAGTAATTATACTGAGGGAAATAAGCCAGATGAGAAAGAGTACCTATGGTACGATTCCATTTACACAAAGCTCTGTGGAATCCAAACCAGCCTGCAGTGAAAGAAAACAGTAAGTGGTTGCCTGGGGCCAGGGCAGGATGGGGTGGGATGGGGACGGTGGGCAGAGAGGAAGGGGCAGTAGGAAACTTGGTAGCGGTGGACAGGACCAAATTCTTGACTGTGGCAGAAGTCACAGGACTTCATGTACAGGCCAAACTTATCAAACTGCACGAAATATATGTGGTTTATTACATGTCAATTACATCTCAACTGTTTTCTAAAAGTTTCCAAAACTGAAAAACAGGTTCAGGTGGGTGGCCCTGTGACATGGTGACCTGCAGAATAAGGATGCAGCAGCTCTAAGCCAGAGCCCTCACTCCCAAGACTGGGCACAGGTACAGAGGTACCCGAACTTTTTCCTTTCTGAGGAGCTTAGGGCATAAGGATACAGGACCAACATGGTTGCCTGAAGATGCCGCTTTGTCCTCACTACACCTTTCCTACACCGGGGCTGCACGCCTGCCTGCACCCCACACATCCATTGTTTAACTCAGCTACAGAAAGACACCAGTGACAATTCAAGCACTTTCATTTCTGTCCTTCTGCACGATCCTATGGGTGAGTAAGATCATAGTTTTCAAAAGGAAGGAGCTCCTAATTTTTCTCAGACCAGGTAACAATCTTCCCCACACAGCCAGAATTAAGTTTTTGGGCCCTGTCTTTGAACTTTAAAATGGGACCCTACAATGTACCAAGGAATAAAGCAAAGAATGGCAAAGTGCAGAAATGGTTAAAAATCACAAGTTAAAAGCAAACTATAAGGACTTCCCTGGTGGCACAGTGGTTAAAAATCCACCTGCCAATGCAGGGGACACGGGTTTGAGCCCTGGTCCAGGAAGATCCCACATGACGCGGAGCAACAAAAAGCCCGTGCGCCACAACTACTGAGCCTGCGCTCTAGAGCCCGTGAGCTACAACTACTGAGCCTGAGTGCCACAACTACTGAAGCCCGCGTGCCTAGAGCCTGTGCTCCACAACAAGAGAAGCCACTGCAATGAGAAGCCCACGCACTGCAGCGAACGAGTAGCCCCTGCTCGCTGCAACTAGAGAAAGACCACGTGCAGCAACGAAGACCCAATGCAGCCAAAAGAATAAATAAAATTTTTAAGAAAGCAAACTATATAAAATAAACAACAAGGTCCTACTGTATAGCACGGGGAATTATACTCAATGTTTTGTAATAACCTGTAAGGGAAAAAAATATCTGAAAAAAACATAACTGAATCACTGTGCTATATACCTGAAACTAACACAACATTGTAAAACAACTATAATCCAATTAAAAAAAATTACATGGCACATATACATGCACCTTAAATGTATTTGATTTTCATTTCTCAAAAATAAATAATTTGCAAAATGAAATGGAAAAAGCAAACTGGAGCTTCGAAAAAAACGTGTTGTTCTCATTCCAGATAAATAATAAAGCAGGAATCTCTGTGTTCTTTTTAGATAATTTGTCTCAGCAGACAAGTGTTTCATTTTTTCCTTTCTGTAGATCCATAAATTAACAGGATACCCACATGCCCAATCTCCCACTGTTATAACTCAGGCCCAGCGTATTCCCTGAGCCAAGCAACTCGGCTATCCGGGTCCAGCCTCTCCTCCCTCCTCCCCAGCCTCCTTATCACATGAAGGCGAGGGCGGTTTCAGAACCAAGGAAGACAGCAGGTCTCTAGAAACAGAAAATAGCTTGTACGTGACAAGCAGCCCTCTCATGTGGCAACATTTAACACAGGAAAGCAATTTAAAATGAGCTGTACACTCGGGAACAGGAATGACATGCGGGTTCCAAGTCAAAACTACAGCCATACACTAAACAAGAATGCAGGGTGTGTGTGTACATGACATGAATTACAGACGTCCACACAGATACAGGGCTGCGCGCCATCTCACACACGCACGCGCACCGACGTCCTCAGGAGCACGCCTGCGTGCCAAGCACCGGCCCCTGCAGGCTCTGGGCTCTCACAGTCCTCCGGGCAGCCCCGTGAGGCAGCACTGTGATGGCCGCCCCCCAGAGAGGAGGACCCGCGCAGAGGGTCAGCGCGGCCCCACACGTGCACTCTCGCCCGGGCTGCTGTCCTGCCGCGTGCAGTTCCACGCATGCTGCCGCCAAGGAGTACCAGCTCGCCGCCTGCTGGGACACACAAACGAAGAGCGGGACCGCAAGGTGGTCTCAGAGATAACGGGAGCCTGATGACAGGTTTTTTCATCCTGCTACCTCCCACCCCCACCCCGTTCAGCGTACAGCTTCCTGAGGGATCTTCCTCGTCATCTGGGCCTGAAAAGCACTGGGCTTCCCCTGTGTGGCGCCCCCTCCTCATCAGGAAAGGCTGTGTGGGTGGACCCTGGGCCCTGGGGTGGGGCTGGTGCAGGGGCAGTGGGGGAGCAGCCATGCCTCCGGAAACGCAGGGCCTTGCAATTAAGTCCCGGAAACTCGTCTGGATCAGAAAAGTGGTCATTCCACGGAAGGTCCAGAGAAAGGCACTAAAAAGGGGGACAGGGGGTCACCTCAAAGCCCTCTCCTAATGCAAGCAGAAGCTTGGGGAGAGTTCACCCGGCCGGTTGCACCATGTTTCACCGCGTGCACCGGACCCTCCACCACGTAGAGGGCGGGGGTGAGGAAAAGAACATCTAGACCAGGAGCGGCCTCGGCGCCCTCCAGGCTGATGCTGCTGTAACCGGCCCCCCAGCCCAGAGCAGACGCTGCAGGAGGTCGGAGGAGGGGGCCAGCGCTGGCTCTTCAGAAGACCATAAAAATCAGGCCTGAAAACACAAGAGAAGGCAGTGCTATTGGTCTAATTCACAGCCAGTCGTCAGCTGAGGGCCCTGCCGGTGCCCTGGGGTGATGGATGCAGCGGAAGGCTTCCCACCTGTGACAGGTGACACCGACCCACCGCACAGGGAACTCGGCCTGGGAGCCTTTCGGCTCAGGGACCACTGGTTCTGGCTTTACATGCCTGGGAAAAGCAGATCTTGCCCTGGAAGAAACAGTTCACACCTTTCCTGGCTCATTAAAGCTAATTTTGCAAATTCCGAATATCTCACGTGAACTTTCTAATGGGTTTTATCTGGCTTTGGTTACTGTGCTTTTTGTGAGAACTAGCTTGCTTCACTAACAGACCTCTTTCCAACGGAAGACTTTTGTTAGCTTGGAAGCGCTGAGCCTTCCTCTCCGAAGGGGCACTTTCTGGCTCTCTCCTTAGACAACAGCCGTCTACGCCGCAGCCTCCGCGTGCGCTCGCAGGCAGGCAGAGGCCCACAGGGCGTGGGAGAAGCGGCCAGCGCTGTCTCCTCCCCGGGCGGGGAGGGGCACGGCCTCATCGTGATGGCCTGTGCATACAGCAGTCACTCAATAAATACGGACTGGACCCAGGGGGTGGGGGACCCTGAGGTTTGGGGAATGAAGTGGCGAAGCTCAAGGGGGATGTTTCCCGTGCGCCCTACAAAGTGGACAGGTTTGTCACGGACGGGAAATGACTGGAAAAGATGAAACCGTGCTCACAACTGCGGAAGCATGAAATGTTCACGAACTCAAGGGCTAGAGCCCTTAATAAAGGCAAGAACTCAGTATCCATCTTACGGCACCAAGAAGGGCACAGATCTGGAAGAGGAAAACTAAGAATAGGTTTTAAATTTAAAAACCTGAAGATCACACCTTAAAATGACTTTCCATGATTTGGGAGATTTTTAAAGTGGCATCTTGTAATAGAAAAAGAAAGCAAGAAAACGTAAACCTGAAGTAAACATTCTCTGGTCAGAAATATAACAAATATTATTTCAAGTAAAATACAGTTTTAAATTGTTCTTAATTCTTTGTAGTTTGGATTCTGCGTTCCTGACAATGCTTCCTTCTCTGCTAGCAGAAAAAAACCTGTAGAGCTGACTCACAGCCACAAGTCAGCCTTCTCCCCGCTCAAGGCCAGCCCAGGCCAGGAGGTGTCTCTGCAAGACACTGAGCTTGTCACTGATGCCCGAAAGAGACCCCAGCAGCGTGAGTTGAGAATGTCATTAATCTAAGGTGAAGGTGTTGCTAAGGACCCTGTTCCCACACACGAGGCAGGGAGCAGGTGACCAGCCAGGACTCCGTCCAACGTGCAAAAACGCCCTGAAACGCAGAGCAGCAACTGCAGGTAGTTTTTAGGAGGTATTTCCACTCTGTGTTAAGGTAGGGGAAACTGGGAAGTGGGTGTAGCTCCACACTCCCACTCAGGCGGGAGTCATGACCCAAGCTGGGCACTGCGCGTCTCTGGGCCTCTCACAGCAGAGGGTTTCCACTGCAGAGACCCTGCCACCCGGGTCACCCGGAATCACCTGGAGTCATCTCTGGGTGTCATAGCTGGGGGTGCTAGTAGTGGCACTGAGAGGCCAGGGGTGTTGCTAAACATCCACAACACACAGGGCAGCGCCCCCATAACAAAGGATTAACCCGCCCAAAATGTCAACAGCGCCAAGCTTGAGAAACCCTGTCTCACAGTCTCTTTTCGGCTCCAAAATTCTATAACCTACATGTCTGTTGAGTTGAGGGGTAAATACTACTTCTTTGGGTATAAAGCTAACAAAGAGGATTGGAGGACTCGCTGAGACCAAGTGTAAACCAGGGTGAACTCAGGCCTCCTGTAACCAGACAGGTGGTGAGAAATCAGGCCTGTAAGACGGTTCCCTCCTCCACAGACGTCCGACACCAGTATCCCTCGTAGGAAGAGGGAATGGCTTTAAGTATCTTATCTCACGGGTCTGGAACGAGGCGGATTGCAGGACTCGGCTCTTCAGCTGACGCCCTGAACTGAGCAGGGACGTAACCCAGGAGAGCTGGGAGGCCAGACTCCATGCCTAATGCATGCTCTGTTTTAGCACTTTTTGGAAACTACACGCCCCTTGGGTCTAAACAGAGGCAGTGACTTGCTGAGTTCCTGAGGGCTTTCTTTCATTCTCTCCCCTACTTTCTCTGGACACGCCCGCAGCTGAGGGCGCCCACCTTCCCGTGGCACCCTGGTTCCAGGACACGGGATTCCTGTGGATACTGAGGCCTCTATACTCACGTGACATTTTCTTGTCCTGAACTCATCCATTCTTCATAGCTATTTATCTAAAAAGATGCTTATTTTTAATGTAAACACACTGATTTATATTGGCAGCTCCTCTACTTAAAGATATGCTGGAATTTCCACTGAAACTTTTTATTATTCAAAGTTTGCTAGTGCAGGCCTGAAAATGTCCCCAAGCAAAAGAGGTCTAATCTTTTCTACAAATATCACTGAACCACTTTTTAAATCCAAGAATGTCAGATAATTTCTTCTTTACTCTTGAAACTTAAAACTGGATTTTTGTTTTTCTAAGAAAAAATCAGGACACCAATATGTACTTTAGATGAAATGTCTTTCCTACACAGAAAAACTAAATGTAAAAACTTGCTATCTCATCAAAATAAGGCATCAGGGAAGCTTTAATAGGAGAAAGTTCCTCTAAATTCGGTTTGTAACCTAAACAATCAGAGAACTATATATAAAATAGATAACTCATAAGGACCTGCTGTATAGCACAGGGAGCTCTACTCAATACTGTGCAATGGCCTGTATGAGAAAAGAATCTAAAAAAGAACGGATATATGTGTACGTATAACTGATTCACTTTGCTGTACAGCAGAAACTAACACAACATTGTTAATCAACCGTACTCCAATAAAAATTAAAAAAAAAAAAGAACCAGAGGACTAACAAAATCCTAGCACCCAAGGGGAATAAAGCCAAGAATGACACTGTTTACATCCGCATAGCATTTTATAATGTACAGGACCACTTTCACGTACAGTCTCACTTGATGTACCTAAGAGTCCTGTAAAGTGGGTATTTATCTATAGATAAAGAGAAGAGGGCTCGGATATATTAGGAGACAATTACAGCCTCAAAACTTGAAAGTATCAGAGGCCAAGGTAGAAACCAGGTCTTCTGACTCGAAATTATTTAAAATAACAATTAAGAAACATACAAATTAGGCCCTGGTTTCTCATCTGTCCAGGTTGTAATTTGTTTGAATAGAAATACGTGTCGGCCCCCATCTAAAATGGCTAGTGAACCCCCTGCCCCTTTCCCAAACCACAACTAAGAACAGACACTCACCTCCCTGTGCTGGGCCAGTGCAAGGCCACGAAGGCAGCAGAGGGGAAGAAGAGAACAGTCTTACCTGATTCTAGCTAAGGCGTCTACGTTCTGCAAATCTGAGGACACTGCTAGGATGAAACCTGGGGCCTTGGAAGGGGCCTCCTTGTAATGGAGGAGTCCAAAAGCCTACACTTGATAAGGTTCATTTTCCACTTGCCTCTGAGTAATTGAGGATTAAATGAATCGTAGTAAAGTAGTAATAGGAGTATTAGCAGCAGCATCAACAGTTAGTAGTGACAGTAAATCTCTAAGACCCAGCACTGAGAGCTTATTATACCAGGCCCTCTGCTAAGCACTTAATTATGTAATTAATTTTAATTTTACTATATCGATCAGTGTAATTTTTGTTAGCACTCATATAGATAACTTTGACAGGAACACTATATATAGTCACTGGCTTGCAAAACAATCCTACAAAGTTATACGTTTTTCTGCTTTTTTATAGGTAAGGAGGTTGACCTGGACAAGTCCTACAGTGGAGCTGAGATTCAAACCTTGGTGTAGCTTACGTTCTTCCTGACGGACAGGAATTCAGAAAGGAAGAGATCGCTACAGGCTAGAGACCTAAAAAAGCCTTTACAGAGAGGTGTGTTGAGCTGGATACCAGGGAGTGAGTGGAACTGAACAGAAAGAGGGTGATCTGCGCTGGGGTAGATGGGCCGTGACAATAAAACAAATGGCGACACACAAGGACGATTCAGGAGACAGTGATGGAACACCTCTACAGAGCCCAAGCCCATGCTCCAAATTGCGTGATTTCCCTGAGTGAATACACTCTTAGGGTCAATTTTCTCTTTATGACATAGCCATTATCTTGTAAAAGAAAAGGAAAAGGCTATGTTTCTCTAGAACCCAACTCCTCTATGGAGAGGGCTGGTGTGGATGCCAAAGTGCCTCGTCTCCGCCACCCGAAGCCCAAACCCAGCGATTCTCCCGTGAAGGCAGCGCCTCTGCTGGAGCCCAGGACTTGTACAGCCCAGTCCTGCGGGGCAGGGCAGGAGAGCCAAGACAGGACCCCAGACTGGAGTCTCTGAGCGCCAGTTAAAGAGTCTTCCTCCAAGTTTTGTGAGAAGTAGCTTCAAAACTGGGAGCTGAGGGCTTCCCTGGTGGCGTAGTGGTTGAGAGCCCGCCTGCCGATGCAGGGGACGCGGGTTCGTGCCCCGGTCCGGGAAGATCCCACATGCCGCGGAGTGGCTGGGCCCGTGAGCCATGGCCGCTGAGCCTGCGCATCCGGAGCCTGTGCTCCGCAACGGGAGAGGCCACGACAGTGAGAGGTCCGCGTACCGCAAAAAAGAAAAGAAAAGAAAAGAAAAGAAAAAACTGGGAGCTGAAAGGCGCTGCTCGCACAAGGACAGAAACACCAAAGTCCTAACACGTTTTACTCTGCACATAGAAAACGTACCTGCCGAGAACAGCACAGAAAGCAAATGTGTTAGTGGAAGAGGGAACAAAACACGAAAACGCACTCGTCCCAGAGAAAGTCACCAGCCTGAGGATGCCCAGGGGAAGCAGCCCTCTGTGCTGCAAACCACATGTAGGGGGAAGGGGAGGAGGGTCAGCCACGGGGCCACGGGAGGGTATTTGTTCTGGCTTCAGCAAGGGCCAGATCCCTCATCCAACGTCACGAGACGTCCTTTAGGCCTGTTCTCTCATCACCATTGCCTAGGGTAGAGACAGACAGACACAGACACGGACACCGAGGGAGATGGAAACGCAGCTCCAGCAAGGGTTTCTCTGTTTTTCCTGGGACTTCACCCTGCACACCTCCTGGAGCTGTGCTGACACGACAGAGCACTGCAGAATCGCAGAATTAAGCATCTCTGAAGCCACGTGCATACTTTGTTTTCCATTTAAATCAAAGTCTTCCCTCTGACCTACCCACAGAGTGAGCTAAACTGGAAATGTACGGAAATTACGACCAGATGCTTCACACGACAGTCACCATCCATAACACAGCCTCCCAGAAGTCAGGCTGGGACGGAGTTAAGGGAAAGAAGAAGTAACAGAATAATAAAAGAACACACTTGTATACCAGTCCTGAGCTCTGCATGCAGTCAGCATCTACTTCAGAAGACACACACTCCAGGGACCCTGGGCCCTCAAGGAGGCCTCTCAACCTGAGGTCACAAATGATCTTTTGGGGGTTGTAACCCCCAAAATGGTATATAAAATTTCCACATATGTACATGAAAGTACTATTTGGAAAAAAGGGCCATAACTTCCATCATCTACACGGTGTTCCTGACATAAACTACTCCACAGATGAAGGTCTGAAACAGGACCTGGTGAATTAAAGACACAAACATTTGTTCTTACTGAACCACTGCTCTAGAGGTTCACGGCTAACGTTCTCTACCGGCAGTGGACTTAAAAGCGAGACCAAATACGGTCAGAGTGAAAACTCCATATCTGACACTAGATATCAAACAACAGATTACCAACCCAACCAAATAGTGGTCTATTTTTTTCTTCCTGGTAAACAAACACAGGAACTCTTAAAACACTAGATCCAGTAAGTAAGGTTGTAGCAGATTAAAAAACAAAACAAACACAAAACCTGAGCTTCTGAAAGATGTAATTTCCTAACCTCTTGGAGTAGAAGAGGGCTTCAGACCAAGGTTACCCGGCTCTAAAAACTTCCAAACTTTCAGAAGAGGAAGACATTTCTATGAACTGGGCTTTCAAAACCTTCAAATGAATTTTCAATGAACAAATAAAGTAATTCAACGAATCAGTTAAAAATTCTCTTGTATTCCCATAAAACCACTTCTTTGGATCTGAAATTCACACTGAGTTATCTAACAGGGGAAAGAAATGTGAATGTGTTGGTAGTAGGGGAAGAGGAATGCTGCTTAAATTACTTTCAAGCGACTTGGATTAAAACCAATATTATTTCCCCAAGGTCCCCAAATGAATCACATGCAAAGCTGGGAAGTGGGTCCAGAGTTCCTGACACCCACGTGCGCTCCCTCCTCCACCCAGAAAAGGATCTGAGAGGCAGCGGACAGCGGAGCCTGGGATGGGTGGTCCCTCTCACCTCACCCTGTAGGCATCTGAATCTGAACACCTGGAGAGCTCTTCACCTGTCCTGTTACCAGCAGAGTGGGGAGCTGCTGTCCCAGACACCTGTATAGTGTGGGACAGCAGTAATTCTCCAAATTTTAAGTTGCTGCGTTTCAAATGATCAATGCTCATTACTCTTCAGATAAATCCACCCAAGGATGGGGATAACGGCTGTGCAGTTGGGTATATATATGTCTTTATAACAGGACAGCCCCATCCTGACAGCAGTGATGCTTAGCAAGACTCATTCAACCCCTTCCCCCAACCCTATCAGACCTTCGTGGGTGTATATGTGCTCTGAAAAAGCAGAGCCAATATTTTAATTTCATTTTATACTTGAAAAATGAAAACAAAAGCATTACCTTCAGAATATAAACTTTTAAAGGAAGGTGTGTGACCCTTAAGTTATATAGAAGGGGGCCTACGTTAGGTAAAGCCGAGGTTCTTGTTTCCAGCTCCAGCTGTGGGTTAGCTTCTCCAAAAGGCCTCGGCACTCCAACTTTGGAGAGCCCACGCAAACAAACTGCAGTTTTTACTGCACCTCTGGGCTCTCGAGAAGGGGGCGATCTTTAACGCAGCAAGTAAAATAGCTGTAGGCTGAACCCAGAAAATAATAGGATGGGTGGGGCGTGACCCTGAGGGTCATTAGGGAGACTGCGCCAATGGGCCAGCAGGAAGGCAGAGCTGAGCCTGAGACTTCCAAACACTGCCAGGCCCTGAAAGCCATCCCAGATGACCATGTCTCTCACACAAAGCGTCCCCAGATCTGCACAGATTGCGATCAACCAAACGTCATTTACGAGTAAAGAAAAACAAGTCACTGCAAGTAAGACTCATAAGAAACAACAAACATTAGATTTAGACCCCCAAGAACGTCAGATATTTGAAGTCTCACATGCAGAATATAAAACAGCTGTGCGTGAAATGTTTAAAAATAAAAAAGCAAGGGCTTCCCTGGTGGCGCAGTGGAGAACCCACCTGCCAGTGCAGGGGACATGGGTTCGAGCCCTGGTCCAGGAAGATCCCTCATGCCGTGGAACAACTAAGCCCGTGCACCGCAACTACTGAGCCTGTGCTCTAGAGCCTGTGAGCCTCAACTACTGAAGCCTGGACGCCTAGAGCCCATGCTCCACAAGAGAAGCACCGCAATGAGAAGCCTGTGCACCACAACGAAGAGTAGCCCCCGCTCGCCACAACCAGAGGAAGCCTGTGGGAAGCAAAGAAGACCCAACACAGCCAAAAATAAGTAAATAAATGATAAAATTTATTTTTAAAAAAATAAAATTAAAAAGGAGTGAAAATGAGCAGGCAAAAGAAACCAGATTATAAAAAGAATCACGTAAACTTTTAGAAATGAATATAATGGGTTAAAAAAAAAACTTCATACATTGGTTAAATAACAGATTAGACATGGCTGGCAAAAGAAACAATTGTAAAACAAAACTAAATAAATAACCCAGAACAGCACAAAGAAAGAAGAACATGAAATTACAACAGAAAGGTTGACAGTCTTGGAAGATGGAAGACTGAATCTATCTAATCAGAGTTCCAAAAGGAAAGAGTTACGAAAATAGAAGCTGGGCAGTATTTGAACTCACACTACCTGAGAATTCTCCAGAAAGGTATAAAGTCACAGATACACAAAGTATAACAAACTAACAAGTAGAATAATTAAAAAGAAATGCACCCTAGACACACATAGTAACATTTCAGAACGCCAAAGAGAAGACAAGATCTTTAAAGTGGCTGGAGAAAGACAGGCTGATGACGTGACTGCAGGTTTCACAACAGGAACGATGGAAACCAGAAAGCATCCGTGTAATGGAGCCCAGGCTCCAAGTCAAAATAACTGTCAACCTAAAATTACATACCCAGTAAATCTATACTTCAAGAACAAGATGAAAATAAAGATATTTTCGGATATAAAGAAAAATGAATTCAACATCAAGAGACCTACCCTAAAGGGAGTGACTGTGAACTATTCTAGAAGCTTCCGAACTGACCTACCCTCTCCCGCCATCTTGAATATAATATCAGTCCAACACATGTAAAATCATTTGATCAGATCACTTCCTGCTTCAAACTGCCACATGAATTTCTAGAACCTACATAATAAGGTCCATGACCATCTATCTGGCTCCTCAACTTACCAGCTGTGACCTGGGCCAGGTAACTAACCTGCCTGAGCCTCAGGTTCAGCACCTGCAATGTGAGCCCTACAGGGACTGGCCGCTGACATGGGCTAAGACCCCCTAACGTAGCGCTCTCCGCAGTGCCTGGCAGCTGTTATTAGTTATCATTACGATAACTCATTGGTCCCAAAATACAACAGATGCATTCCCAACGCCACAGTATTTCCTCCACTTCACCGGCCCCTAACACGTCCATTCCCCAAAAATCTGCACTAAGTCAACCAAATTACTGCCCAAAGTCCAGCTGCTTCTTGAAATTTTCCTCTACCAGGCCAGCCCAAAGTAAGTGCTCTCACTTCTGAACACGTAAAACATTTACCCAAAGTGCTACTCTGTTCATTAACTACCTAAACTGTGTGATGTTTCTGGTCTGGGGAAGCGCTTATCTCAGCTGTCCCTGTTCTGCCTGTGGAAAGCTCTACTGCCATGAAAACGGAGATTTTTGCCTAATAATGATGGATTGGCTGATTGAGCTCCAGAGCCCTGATAGAGACACTTTAGAGGAAAAACATGGCACCAAATTGAAAAAAAAAAAGAAAAAAGGAAAGAAAAGGCAGTTGTCTTAGGATGTGCTGCATTCCTTGTAATCCTCCAGACAGCTGTACTTCATTCTAAAGACGTCAAATATTTTCCTTAGAGAAAGACATCCCACGAGGAAGTCCTGGTGGGCAGGAAGAAGTGATAAGGGAACTTCAGCTGTCAGCTTACTTCAGGAAACATCTTTCAGAGCCTGTTTCCCAAGGAAGTCAATTTGGCCTGGTATTTGTATCACCCAAGGCAAAGAAAACAGTCCCCCAGGAGCTGCCCGGCTGGCACGAATGAGGGGTCCAGTAAACACGGGCTGATGCCGAAAAGGCAGAGCAAAGCAGCTACT
Organism: Neophocaena asiaeorientalis asiaeorientalis; assembly: GCF_003031525.2. Lineage (NCBI taxonomy): Eukaryota > Metazoa > Chordata > Mammalia > Artiodactyla > Phocoenidae > Neophocaena > Neophocaena asiaeorientalis. The sequence continues at coordinate 3,634,529 of NW_020174430.1, read as the reverse complement.
CAGATGATTCCGTTTGTTTGTTCAAAAAAGGAAGAGGCAGGTATTCTCATCAACCCTCCTTCAGTTTTCCAGCTAAGCACTCGCTGAGGATGCCACAGCTGGTTGCCCAACCCAAGAGCCAGGAACAGCAAATCTCTCAAATGGGTCACAAAGAATGCGTGATCAAACCCAACTCCAAGGCTGCCCGTCCTTCTTGCACTGCAGCTGACATTAATTCAGGAGCTAGAAAAAGCCACAATCACATGCTATCACTTTTAACTAAGTTTTCCCACTTTAAAAGAAAATCTTTACTAAGTGTCAAATTTAAAATTCCACTATTTTGTCTAGGAGGCCCCCAAAATGCAATTGTTTTCATTATATTAAAAAAATCCTTATCAAAGAAAACTTGGGGGAAAAAAAACCAAAAGAATCAGTCAGAAAAACAAGAGAAAAGTAGAAAACAATCAGCCGTAAGACCTGGTGGTCCAGTGGTTAGGACTCTGTGCTTCCACTGCAGGGGGCACAGGTTCGATCCCTGTTCGGGGAACTAAGATCCCACATGCTGCACAGCACAGCCAAAGTATATAAATAATAATTTTTTTAAAAATCAGCCATAAGACCTGCTACTCAAAGACAGCACCTATCAACATTTTGGTTCACTATCTTCCAGATGTTTTTCCTCTAAGGAAAAGCTGTTTTGTGTAATTGGAATCCTATGGTGTATGACTGTGTTACTTAAATGACTCCACAAGCATTTCCCCATGTTTTTCTTCTTCATAGCCTCATATAACTACATAGAGTAGATGAAGGAAAGAAGATGTTGAAAGTAAACCAGGTCGAGAAATGCCATTCTCGTTCTTCCACAAAAACTCCTGTTTTTACTGTAGTAAAAACCAAGAATTTCCAAAAGTTTCTGGGGTCACTGGAGATAAGATACATAAAAAAGTGCTTGGACGCATAGGAAGTGTTTAAGAAATGTTAACTGACTTTCAAGTGACAAAGGCAATATTTACTATAGTCCCTGGAAAGATACAAAAGAAATTAAATTCAGCCTCTGTTCCCAATGAATTTTTAATAACACTGAGAAGATAAAATGCATTTACACCCAACAACTAAAGCCCAACATAATTCGGCATGCAATAATCCTGGCTCTTCAAGGGCTTGGGATGCCTTATTCCTTTCTGCACCCCTAGCATGAAGGACATATTACAGATACTCAGTAAATGTCTGTTGTACTGAACAGAACTACAAACTACAAGCTACGCTTCAGAGACAGTAAAGATCACTGTGAGCTGAAGTTGGGCAAAGCGGACAACGTGAACATGGAAGAACTTGATTTGAGCAATATTTTGCAGAAAGAAAGCTGAACCATAGAAGCCTTGGGATGCTGTGAAAATGAAAGATGGCATAAGAAAAAAATGTTTGTGTAGTCCTAATCTATTAACGAGTTAGATGTTTCTACACAAACAGCTTTGAAACCTCAGCTGTACATATTAACTACTCATGGGAAAAATAATATATATAACACATAGTAGATATTACTTAAAAACAAAGAAGACACACCACCAACACAAAGTACTACAGCATTCCTAGACATCAGAAACAAGGGCTAATTCTCAGGAAGCTTTGTGTGTGCCATGACATGTGGGAAAAGGCAGAAAATTAAGGCCTTAGATCTCCATATAGAGAACCACAGTGGATACTGTCCTTACTAAACTAGGTGTAAAAGAATGTGCTTACCAAAACTTTCTTTCAGGAACCCTTTCGACTCCACTGAAGCTATCTGCATGTACTGTGAGCATCCAGGGGGCAAACACAGGAGATGTGAAATCGGCTTCAGCCCTAACAGCATCACATTCACCACCTGATTATACACTTGTCTTAAAGAGAATCCAGTCATGACTAGGGTATCACTTAGCAGACTCCATACATCCTGACTTCATCCGCACACAAATTTTCCTTTGTTTTACTCCACTTGTGCTTGTGAAAAAATGCAAAGAATTTATGGAGAAGGAATTTGCTAAGATTACATCGCTAACAGCTGCTGGCTGGATTGTACTAAATCCACAGCCTCTTCAGTCACATTATATGGCCATCTCAAAAAGTGGGCTATTAATACAAATCTGGTTTCTTTCAAAAGAACTGATTTAAGCCTACCCCGCCAGGCTGCCTTAAGAGCAAGTTTCCCAGAGCTTGGGGTTGGGTGTGTGAACACTGTCTGTAGGTACCGCTGCAATTACTTGTGATTAAGAATCTCTAATAGCTGCCCATTCAGTCTCCCCAGCCTGAAGCACTCAGAACAAATGCCTTCAACAGGCCCTTCAGGAATGAACAGCTGATCTGAAGCGCTGCATGCTTCAGGGCAGGTGGTCCTTGTTTTTCTGAACACACATGTGCACATGCATGTCTGATAACGCTTATATCAGTCAGATATAATTAATTCAAAAGACTGAAAACAACACAAAATAGGTCATTTAAAAATGTTTCAGAGGTCCAAACATATGCAAATGGAAAATTTACAACTTTTTTCAAAAATGTCCTGGAAATTATGATTTTCAGATTTTGCTAAACTTTCACACATAAATTGTCTTACCCCAAGAATACACAAACTGTAACTGTTTTAACTCTAAATGAAGCACTTCTCTAGGACATCAAAAGATTTGGAAACCCAACAATAATTACCACATAATCATTCAAAAAAGACGTGTGGTATATAACATTTGCAAAGATGAATTGTACCTGTCACCAATTCAACAAAAGAATACTTTATCTACAAACCACGCAGCGCTGAACATTTAAAAATCTGGTTAAAATGATCCATAACAAGAACTCCATGTCAAACAGAATAGTACAAGTAACCAAAAAAATGGATTAACACAAATGGTTGATTTCCACATCTGAAACACATGGGATGTCACCCTGAGCAAGTTACTGAATCTCTCCGTACTTGTTTCTTAGTCCACAAAATGGGCAAAATGATACTGACAACCTTTTAGAGTTATCAATATTAAATTAATACATATTAAATTTTTATAACAGAGCCTGGCAAAGGGTCGCTAATAAAGAACGTTTGTATTATATCAGGAACCAGATTTTTTTAAAAATGCGAACACGCGTAAATAATAGCAATTGAAAAGTGTAATCATGAAAATAAAAGAGACACAGCTGTGATGCCCTGTGACCAAATACAATTTTCAAGATATTACTGTATATTTAGAGCATAAGCAAATAACAGAAAAGAGCTCCCTACTAAAAATGATAGCTACATCCCTTCAAAGTGTATTAATACATCCTATCACCTCTATTCTTTGTCATTAGTGCTATTTTGCAAAACTGTGATTATTCCTCCTGTGTTCTACAGGTGAATACCAGTCCTTAGCGTTAAGAAAGGCACACAAGTAGCCCCTCCGGGATACCAAAATAAGAAGTTAATGGGGACTTTCCTGGCGGTCCAGTGGTTAAAAAAAAAATTAAATTAAAAAGAAATTTTTAAAAAATAAGTTAAGGGGATGTGAAGGCCTTAGCATCCACTAGTTTTACTAACAAACCACCAACCTGAAACTCATTCCTGAACTAAACTGCCAAATGTTTCTGCGATAAAAACTGCAAACTCTCATGTGAACAGATCTTCTCAATAGGGAGTTGTTCCAGTCTGTGAATAGGACACTGTCAGTGTGACCAACAAAGCCGGGAGGGGACATTCCTGACACCCCTGTCCCCTGGCTAGCCTTTGATCATTCATCTCTCCCAACCACACGTTTGTGGAAACCACTTTCAAGCACAGCATAGGGACAACATCTACTCCCTGAACTTCGCCCTCATCACAGAGTCCTGCTCCCCGGCTTCTGCCCGGACCCTCACTGTTCACGCCACCCCCGAGGACCACCCCCCAATGAGCCTCCAACACAGAAGCCTTTGTTTTCCTAGTACGCCGCCCACCCCACCCCCAAACAGTCACTTGGGGCTTCGCTGTGTATACTCTGGCAAACATCACGGGATGCCGATGGCAACTAAGCAGACCACAGACCGACCCGAGAACGGGGGGGAACTCCTGATGCCCCAGGCGAGGCTGGCGCGGCGCTCGGGACCCCGGGTCTGAGTGTCCCTTACTCCTGGGGGCAGACTTCGGGCTCAGTGCTCTCTCTGGACTCTGCTCTGAGGACTACGTGGGACCGCGGTCTCGAGCGCCTAGCGCGCGCCC
>NW_020174430.1:3610746-3630255 GCF_003031525.2 Neophocaena asiaeorientalis asiaeorientalis | reverse complement strand
CCCCCCGCCCCGCCCACTCCCGGGCCCCCGCGCCCGCCCCCCACTCCGCCCGGACCCCTCCGGCCGCGCCCGGCGGAGGCCCGCGGACTCACCCCGCAGGAGCAGCAGCAGGGCGAGCGCGGGCCGCCGCCTCAGCGCCATGTCGAGAGCAGCTGAGGGGCCGAGGGCCCGCTCCCGGCGCAGGCGCCCTGCCCGCGGCCCTGCGCCCGCCCCGGTCACCATAGCGACCACGGCGGCGCGCCGTCGCCATGGTGCACGGGAAGCCCGAGAAGAGTCTGGTTGCTATGGAGGCAGGGATGCTCTGGACCGGGATCCCGGGGTCTGTTTCAAAGAATTTGGTGGAAGGAGCTGAAGGAGCGCGTTCAAGAGTGGGCGGGGTTAATTTCCACATCTATAAAATGAATCCGTCACTACAGATCCGGGAAGGAACGCTCCATTAAAATTTGAGAAATGAAGTGCTTCTTATTTTACAAATAAGGATGGAGCCCAGTTACTGTGGAAGCATTATTGCCTGCGCCTCTTTTGGGGCCCAGACTGTAAATGTGATGAGAGGGGAAAGCGCTGAAATCTGTATAAAACATAAGCAAGACGTGCATTATACAGTACATAAAAGTGATGTATTTCTAAAATAAACATAATCCTTCGTTTCTGTTTTAGATCAAAAGCATGATGGTATACCAAATAGTTTGTTATGCAGAAAAGCAAGATAATTCTTTGCTCTGATTTCTGAATATTGGGAAATGTTAAGGTTAGGGAGGAAAAATGGAACAGAATCTTTTGAGGACCAACATACAAGATGAAGAGGATTAAACATACTGGAAATTGGACTCAAGGATGCAGGAGATCTTGATACGTTTAATACTGTGGGAAATTATTTTATTATTTATTTATTTGGCTGCATGGGGTCTTAGTAACAGCACACAGGATCTTTGTTGCTGTGTGTGGGATCTTTAGTTGCGGCATGTGGGATCTAGTTCCCTGACCAGGGATCGAACCCGGGCCCCCTGCATTGGGAGCTCTGAGTCTTAACCACTGGACCACCAGGGAAGTCCCACTGTGGGAAATTCTTGAAATAGCTTGTTTTACATCCAACGTAGAAAGTACATCCCTAATGCTCCAGGAAGCAACAGAGTCAAAACAGAATTCTCAGTATAGTTATTAGTGAAATATGACAGAGTTTCTTTCCAATGACTAATATTTTTTAATGTTTAACTTAGGGACTTCATTTTTCATACAGTCACCCTACTTTTTTTTGTTTGTTTGTTTGTTTTTCTGTGGTACACGGGCCTCTCACTGTTGTGGCCTCTCCCGTTGCGGAGCACAGGCTCCGGACGCACAGGCTCAGTGGCCATGGCTCACGGGCCCAGCCGCTCCACAGTATGTGGGATCTTCCCGGACCGGGGCACGAACCCGTGTCCCCTGCATCGGCAGGCGGACTCTGAAGCACTGCGCCACCAGCGAAGCCCAACCCTAGGTTTTTTTGTTTTGTTTTTTAGTTTTTACAAAAGTAGAATTTTGTAAGTGTGTATATATGTATATATATACAGGGACTTCCCTGGTGGCACAGTGATTAAGAATCCGCCTGCCAGTGCAGGGGACACGGGTTCGTGCCCCGGTCCGGGAAGATCCCACATGCTGCGGAGCAACTAAGCCTGTGCGCCACAACTACTGAGCCCGCTCCCTAGAGCCCGTGCTCTGCAACAAGAGAAGCCACTGCAATGAGAAGCCCGCGCACTGCAATGAAGAGTAGCCCTCGCTGGACACAGCTAGAGAAAGCCCGCGCACAGAAATGAAGACCCAATGCAGCCAAAAATTAATTAATTAATTTTAAAAAAAGTATGTATACACATATATAATTTACTATAATAAATTATGAATGCCAAGAAACATGAAATAGATTGACATTGTTGACAAGGATATGTTTCAACTGTCATCACTATATGGTCTTCTTTATGACTTTGTAACTGCTCACACTTTTGAAAGTGTGAATTAATTACATTCCTCCAAATCTCATAAAGACAGAATAAAAATATTGAAATAACTCCATCACCTATTGTGTTTCTATTGTCTTTCCTTTACTAAACCTTCTTTCTGCTCTAGTTTACCATGTTCCCAAGTCACAAGTAAAAATTGTTTTATGGTGATGGTCTGTCCCGTCACTAAACACAATAGAGAAATTAAAAACAGTAGAATTCTACTTGGGCTCATTGACTTTCCTTCTGCTCTCTCTTTGCTCCGCCATTCCCTTTAGCTCCCTTTATATGCTCCCTTTATATTCCCTTTATAAGCCCAGGCATGTTTGCCATTGTGGTGACCTGGGAAATATGAGGTGGTGTCTGATTGTGGAAAGAGCAGTTTTCAGAATCAGTGCCTCTTTTCTCCTGCTGAATTTCCTGTGTTTGCGTTGTGAAATTGTTCTGTCTGTTAAATGGTCTTTTCCGCTAGGGAATCTTTTGAAACTCAGAACAAGATCACAGAGAAAGGCTCCATGAAAATTCTATATGGAGCAGAGGTTCCTATGAGAGTGAATGCAGGTGCTTCGTTGTAAAACACTGATTTTCCTCCACAGATGGAGTACACATGTCATGACTAGTGGCTGAGACAGGATCCTGGAATGGAGCCTAACTAGTGACACGGTAGGAGGCACTTGACTGTCAAGTGATCTGCTTCTCCTTACGATTTCACTGTTCTCTGGAGAGCTCTGGCCCTGTGCAGAAAGGCAGCAGAGCCCTGAACGCATTCAGTGAGCAAGGCTGTGGAGTCTGTGCTTCTATCGCCACATTATCCAACTAACCACGCTTGTTTCTAATGGTGGCTTACTAAGGAGAGATACATGTCTTAAAAGAGCTCAGGGAACTAGATATATTTGTGCTAAACTTGAACAAAAGCATTTGCAATGCTTTTCAAACCAAAACAAAGTGCAAATCAAGTAGCAAACGGGGAGTGGAATTTTCCTTCGAGACTTGAAATCAAGCAGGACCCTGTGGGGTACCCCCAGGTACAAAAGCCTTTCCATGTCCCCAGTTTCTTATTTGTAGTGTTGACTGAAAAAAAAATGCACAACCTAAAAGTTGACAATTGGGTTTCATTTGGTGGACTTGCTGAGGACTTAAGCCTGGGTGGCAGCCTTTCCGATAGCTCTGAGGCACTGCTCCAAAGAGGTGAGGGAAGAGCCAGGATATATAGGAATTTTTGCAACAAAAACCACATGGTCAGAACAGCAAGAGATTACTGTTAGTTAAAGAAAAACCAGACATCTCAAATTAATGAATTAAGTGCTTTTCTGCATATAGGAAGATGCAAGAGTCTGGACTTACTGAAATCATTCCTTTGATACGCTCCTTAACTATCTAAGGCCAGTATCCTGTTTTTCTCCCTCCTGAGTCCCTTCAGGGTATACATTTGGGAGCGGCTGCAGTGGCTGAGGGCTTGATGGCCGAAACATCCTTTGTTTACTGATATGGCGGGCCGACATTCTTCGTCCACAGCAGGGAAAAGGCTTCAGCCTCCTAGACCTTCCCTGAGTTCCAAAGGACAGATGCAAATGGTTACTAATTAGAGAAGGGGGGGGGCTGCAGAGACAAGGGAGGAGCAGCTGAGAAACCATAGTGCTTCCATAAAGAGGGGTCCTGTTTCCTTAAGGGATTTACATTACAATATGTCTTTGAGTTCTTCAGCAGGAACCAGGGCCCCCACCAGGTGGAGGATGGTAATTTCAGGCTGAGCACAAGATTCCTGGGGCACTGCCCTGTTACGTCCCCACCAACCAAACAGAAGGAAGTCACACACCTTGAAGCCCTCACCCCCAATTTGGCCTTTAAAAACTGTTCCCCAAAAACCACCTGGGAGTATGGGGGTTTTGAGCACAAGCCACCCATTCTCCTTGCGTGGCCCTGCAATAAACCTTTCTCTGCTCCAAACTTCAATGTCTCGGTTTGTTTGGCCTCACTGTGTGTCGAGCACACGAACTCGGGTTCAAAAAAAACTCACCTCCAAACAGACTGGAGAGATGCTGGAAGCAACATGGGGGCACATGGGCTCTGGAGTCTGAAGGACAATGATTCCAATTCTTGGTTCTTCTTAACTTGGGAAAGTTGCTTAACTTCTCTAAGCCTTGGATTCCTTGTCTGTAAAATAGGGATAACAATACCCACCTCAAATGGTCATTTTGAAGATCATGTGAGATAAAGATTTGGAGCATACCAGGTGCTCAATACATGTTTGTTGCCTGGACCCCTTCCCTTTCCTACTATTTTGGTTCAGATTGGGCAAAATGGTATAACAGTCCTGGAAAGTCTTGATAAAGAAAAGAAACAAGTCTGCAGATGGGTCAGAAGGAATGAGAAGCAGAGAGGGAGTTTTACATCAAAGTGTGTTTATTCTTTTCGTGTTGATGCCGAATTCAGCCTCTGCACCCCAACACTGAATTAAATCTCAGAGACAGACCTTTGGCTGAAGTAGAAAAGCATAGCTTTATTGCCTTGCCAGGCAAAGGGGGGCACAGTGGGCTAATGCCCTCAAAACTGTGTCCCAACCTGGAGCCGGTAGTGCGGAGTTTCATAGTAATGGTTCAAACAGGAGGGTGTGATCAGCTGGTGGACATTCTTCTGCAATCAGAAGAACTGGTGGTGAGGTAATCAGGGGTCAACGTCATCAACCTGGCTCCAACTGGTCTGGGGTCTACGTGCTTGTGGGCAGCAGACAGTTAACTTCTCCCACCTGGCGGGAGTTTCAGTATCTGCAAAACAGCTCAAACACATTGTGATGTGCATCCCCTGAGGGGGCACCAGGACCCTGCCTCATGGCTGCACTGTTGTCTCCTGACTGCTCCTCCCTTGTCTCTGCATCCGCTCCCTTCCCTGATTAGCATCTGTTTGAACCTGCCCTTTGGAACTCTGGGAAGGTCTTGGAGGCTGAATGAAGCCTATTTCCGGCAAACAAGAAATGGGGGACACAGGAAGACTTTTGTGCCCTGGAGCCCCACAGGGTCCTGCTCGGTTTCAGTGTGACTAACTTCTGAAAAAGTAACAGGACTGTGCTTCTGCTCCTTTGCTGTGCATTCTACACCAGAGCAACGACCTGAAGTCAGCCTCCGGGCAGGAGAGAGCGGGATCCACTGACCGGGAAGTCACTGACCCCAGAGCCTCTCAGTAAAGCACGCCCGCTGGGTTGATCCAAGGTTCTGTGGCTCCAGGTTCCCTCTCGTCAAGTCCCAACTTCTTGCAGTATTTCCAACTCTGTTCTCGCATATTTGTCTCGTCTACCATCTTCTCTTTCTCTTCAATGTCTTTCCTTCGTTTTTTTTGAATAGAAGGACACCTCTCCATAACCTGAGGAAACAGTATGTGGACTGAAGAAAAACGCACAACCTGGAAGTTGAAAGTTATGTTTTATTCGGGACCTTACTGAGGTCAACAGCTGGGGAGACAGCCTTGCAGATAGCTCTGAGGGACTGCTCCAGAGAAGTTTTTGCTGAAAAAAAAATCACATGTAGTGATCACATGTAGTCCAACGTCAAAAGATGACTGCTAATCACAAAAGTAAACAGACATCTCAAATGAATGACTTTAGTGCTTTTCTATGTATGGGAGGATGCAAGAGTCTGGGCTCATTGAAATCAGTCCTTTGATGTGCACCTTAACTAGGGCCTGTATCCTTTTCTCCTCCATCCTGAGTTCCTCTCAGGGCTCACAGCAGGGTGGGCTACAGTGTCTGATGGCTTGCTGGTGGGCAGCATTCTTTGTTTACTGAAATGGCAGGCAACAATTTTTTTGTGTGCAAGTAGCAGACATCTCCTTTAACGATAGAGTAGGGGGTCCCCAGAGAGAGAGAACCAGGCATGGCTTTCTAGACATAAGAGAAGGCATTTCTGGCCTGAGCCATTTTGTGATCGAATCTTGGCCACAGCGCTTGCCCTTGAACAGGTCTCAGTAATCAATGCTCTCAGGGAAGTAAGGGAATGTGGGAACACAGGAAAAGCAGTCAAGAAACAACAGCTCAGAAGTAGAACAGAGTCCCATTTCCTCTTCAAGGGCTACATATAACATGGGATCCAGTCTCAGAGTTCTGCAGGAACTAAGGCCCCCACCCAGGAGGAGGACAGAGCAATGATGTGGACCCTCAAGTGTGGTGACCTTTGCCCCAATTCTATGCTGAGTTTGTCTCTGCTCAAGCCCCTTCATGAAGATGCATGTGACCCTTAGGGTAAAACTTCCCCAGTTTTGCTCTTCGGGGAGACACTGCTTCGGGAAAGATCCCCTGTGTTCTCCTTACTTGCTGCAAGTAACAAATCCTCGCTTCTCCCACTCTTTGGCTTGGTTGTGTCTTCTGGCTCCACACCCACCAAGAGGTGAACCCCGTTTTTCTGGGGTAACAGCCAGACATGCTGCTTATGCTGGATTAAGAAGCAAAGTCTGCCCTTTGATTTATTTGCACGTTCCTCTCCTTCGTAGGGGTTCACTCGAAAAAGGTCATATTAATGCTAAAGTTTGGGCTTACGGTGGCTTCCTAGAGAGAAACTTTTTTAAGAAGCGATTGAGCAGGCCTTACACGTTTCACCCGAAGGAGGCTCTGTGCCATGTGCTAGAGTGTGTCGGTGTGTGTGTGTGTTTAAGTAAAGATATCATACATGCTGTGGGTGAAAGAAAGAGCCCCTCCCCTCTGCCCAGGGTCAGCATCAGTCAGGACCTCTTTATTCACCAGTGTACAGGCAGCCATGGCACCACCAACAGGGATGGACAGCAACATGGCCACGAGGAAGCCTGACATAGGAGTTGCTTCTCCCGGGCTGAGAGCCCTAAGAATTAGGAATCCCAGCTCCCTGTCAGGGTGTCAGCCTCAGCACCTTCTCTGAGAAAGCAGAGAAACAGGGCTTGGCTGAGTGCCAGGTTGCCAGGGAAGAGGGGTCAGGGATGCTGATAAACAACACTCCCCATCGCCTTCCAGAAGGACATCTGCTGAGAGAGAAAACAGACCAGCTCTTTCTTTCCCTCCGCTTGGTCTCAAGAACTTTTCCACTGACCTGGAGAAAAGTGAGAAACTTTTCCTAATCTATGCTCCAGGGCTGGGGACACGTGTGCGACCCGGTTGTCCTGAAGCAGAGCCAGGAGCACCTGTGGGGGTGAGAAGACGCAGGGCAGACAGGCACCTGCAGCCCGTGGTGCTCCAGTCGTGTGCCTCCAGGATGCCCCAACCGATGTGTTTGCAGACTGGAGATATTTTTATCCCAACCCTCCAATGAGACCTAATTTTCTCTTCACACAAATGGTACGACGGAGTGTTTACTTCCTGGAGGCACCGGAGAGAGACCAGGGTGCCCTCTTCTGCTGCAGGAAGGCTGTCTGCCTTGGAGTCCCTCCGGGGGTCAACCCCTCCTCCAGGGTTTGGGGTTAGGGGAAGGAGCTTCTCCCTGCTCCTGCTATGATGTTTATCTTGGGGTCTCTGTCCACAGGGGCCAGACTCCAGCTGCTCAGCCTGGGGCCCGTCTGTCTCCTGCCTCAGTTAGGTACACACTCCTGGATATACATTCAGTTAAATTTAAATTTCTAAATTTAATTTCTAAATTTCTCAGTTATGAAAATCTATCAAATGCATTTTCTTATTCAATTAGTGTTGAAAACTAAGCATTTGCATCTGCTGTGTATCTTACTTACAGTTTGACGAGGGTGCCAGGTTGTCTTACATTTATGTATGGATGCCGGTTTCTATTTAAGTATTTCATTTATTCTCACGTGCTTCAATAGTATTAACGGGTGGCAGGTCCGCATAAACATCCCAACCTGCTGGTGCTCTTCAGAGGGTTATAGCAGATTAAAAAGCAATATATGCAGCTGTTTGGGAATTTGGTTTAATAAAATACTCAGTAAAATGTAATGCACCACTCTACCTACAGCTCCATAATCTATCTGATGACGTTAATTGTGTCTGTCTATATGCTTTACAGTACTTTAACCTTAGCTTCATTTTAGATATCAAGCTCTTTGATTTTTATCACTTGCAAAGTTATCATCAAAAAGCATTGCTTTGTATACATTTTAGCAGATTAGTTTGTGTTGATTATTTTGGAACACTTATGTTACGTCTTATCTAAATACGGGTTTTAAATATAGGTAAAATCTAATGTACTTCTTTTTAAAAGTGTATCATCTTTCTTCATAGAACAATACCATTTTTAACTTCTAAAGAAGCATTTTAAAGTGTTGTATCTTGGAGATATATTGTAATAAAATGTATGATTAAGTCAAAGCTCAAAAAAAAAAAAAATTTCCAGGTGTGGGATGTGAACTTACACCATCTCTCAGGGTGTGGGAATCCCCAAACCCCAAAATTAATGTAAAACTTGTTCTCACAGTGGGGAAACCTCGGGGCAACCAGTTGAAGCAAACCGACAACTCTTCCTGTAAAGGCTCCACAGAATAAACAACCTGGCAAGGATGCTAAGCATGCTTTACAAGCTCCGGAGAAGACAGCTTGCCTCAGAGGCAGCCCATGACCAGCGGGAGACTCCCCCCAAATCCTGAGATAATGAAATAATCCAAAAGAGACAACAAAATAAGTTGCCCTACAAAGTGCACAGAGATAAGAGGACTAGAAAAATATGGAGGAATAAAAGGGCACCGGAAGGACTAAGAAGACAAGAAAAAGAGCCACAGAGAGTTTCTGTTAATGCAAGTTCGTGTGCCCGATTGCGTACAGCGAGGCCAAACAAACTGAAACGTCAGAGTTTGGAGCAGAGAAAGCCTTATTGCAAGGCCAGCCAAGGAGACAAGGCAGCTCATGCCCTAAAAAGCCCTGAGCTCCCTGAAGGGTTTTGGCAAAGCACTTTTAAAAGTTTGGGGTGGGGGGGCAGGGGAGGTGACGCAGGGTATGTGATCAGCTTGTGCGCAGTTCTCCGACTGTCTGATGGGGAGGCCGCAGGGAGGTGTCACAGGGGTGAACATTATCAGTCCTTAGGCCACAGGAGGCCTGAGGCTATGTGCTCAAGGTCGCCAAGGAGTTAACCTCTTCCATTTGTTGCAGGGAGGTAGGTTTACATCTGCAAAACAACTCAGGAAATGTGCCTCAAACACTATCATCTAGGTACTTCAGAGAGGAGCAAAGCAGAGGATCTGGGGGAGGGCCTGTCCTGGGAAGGCCCCCATGGGGTCCTGCTCACATTTCTAGGAATGAAACATTTAGGGGGGAAAAAAAGAACTCAGTGGATGAATTGACAGTTGACTGAAAGAAAATTAGCAAAGTAAGAGATCTTAGGAAATTACTCAGGATGAGGCACAGAGAAGTAAAGACATGAAAATGTGAAAAAGATGTTAAGATGTGCACTAGAGGATAAGAATTGTAGAGGAATAAAATAAGAACAAGGAAAAAGCAGTAATTGAAGAGATAATGGCTCAGAAATTCCAGAATTGATGAAAGACATGAATCCTTAGTTTGAGGAGGTATCCCACATGATAGCCCAGGATAAAGAAATGTCTCCTTTTTGTTTAATCACCCAGCCACATGGACCATCCCTAGACATAACAGGGTGAAGTATCAGAACCCAAAACTAGAAGAAACATCCCGAAATTAGTTACGTTGAAGAGATGGGCTATTTACAAGGGAACAACAGCAGCAATAGTAGAGGCTGGAACAAAAGGAGAAAACTGCCCCCAAGAGCTGAGGGAAACGATGAGTCAGTCCAGGATTCTATCTCCCAGTAAAACAGGGCTCAAGAGTAAGGGTAGAAAATGTGAGAGCAGATCAGCTGCTCATGTGCTGAAAGAGATGCTCAAGGATGCTCTAAAAGAAAAGCATAAAAGGAAAATGAGGAGACAATCCAGAAGGAAGCAACGGGATGAAAGAAGCAAAGATGAGCCAAAGCTTTGGTAAAAGCAGGTGGGCATCTGCAAGTAAGCACTGGCTCTAAAAACACGTAACAATATAATAATAATAGTAACCTATCCCGTGAATTTTGAAAAATAAAGCCAAACTACTAGACACTAATAACATAAAAACTAGGGGTAGAAGACACTTAGAGCGTAGGGAGGACACTTAATGTTTAAATTAGACTTAAAATTCGAGCATATGGAGCTGGAACATTTAGGGGGTGCTCCTTAAAAGGAAAGAAGTTCTCAACTTCCAGATCAGTGGAGCAGGTGAAGGGGTCTCCAGCAAAGGTCCTTGGATGGCAGGCTGAGCTTTGCAACACATCCCACGGGAGACAGGAATTACAGAAGGCTTTCTAACAAGGGATCGAGCCCCACCTTACACTCCCGACACACCCTGGGCAGAATTAAGCACTTACACCGTGTTCCAAAGCCTCTTGGAGGGTATCTCTGAAATAGCATCTATCACAGTATGTCATTATTTATGTGCACGTGTATATAGCATGAAACTGTCTTTCTTCTGGTCTGTGAACTCCTGAAGGGAAGAAACATTTCAGAAATCTAAGTTAGCTATCTTTTATGGGAATGGTGAGGGTCTGACACCAGCAAGCCTTCTGTGAGTAGCAGAGGGTGTCGGCTCTATGCTCCCCCAGCTTCTGTTCCCTCCCTTGGGTGGCCAGCCCACCCCTCTTCAGGGCACTGCCTGGGGCCCCCGGAGCACTCTGCACCCTGCTCAGGGAGCCCAGTGCCTGGGAGTCAGTGTCCCAGGTGGGGAGGGGCTTCTTCTCCTAGGATGAGGCCCAGCTCCCTGGCTTTCCCTCCAGGCTCCTCTAAGGATGGGCTGGGGCTGAGGCTTTGCCTGAAAGGCACATTTTCTCTCCCCACCCTCTGACTGCCCCCTCCGGGGGGGGGGCACTCTCTTCCACACAAATCCTCATCACCTTGAGTCTGCTTCCCACGCTACCCGGAAGGAGGCCAGGGTCCTCAATCACAAAGCACTGGGTCTGGGCTCAGGGCATGCTGGCTCTGACCCAGTCTCCCCCACCTTCCCCCACCCCATCTCCTCTTTTCCTTCCTCCAGGAGCAAATCAGCCACCATCTTCTCGGGCTGGGCTGGGCGGGGAGCAAGGATGCCCGGAGTCGTCCACTGAGCAGGCAGTCCTGGGTTAAATTCTCCCAGTTCTCTGGGTTTGTTCTCCTAATTCTTTCACGGGCGTGGATCGCGTGGTCTCCCGTGCTGTGATGATCTACGGGAAACAAGGGACACGGACTTTGGAAGAAGGAAAAGGAAAGGGCACACGTACAGTGGATGGGTGTTCTGTGCAGCTCGGTGGAGAAAGTTTTCCAGCCACCACGTCCTCCTCCTGCCCCTGGCTGGACGCCCGGTCGGCGGATGCAGGGAGGCCGGTCCGGGTGGGGAGGGCCGCCAGGTCCCTCTGCAGGCCTGGGAGCGCTAACGGAGCGCGGGAGGATTAGCCGCACGCCACTAATTCCTGTTAATCAGGATTGAGGGGCGCGTGTGCTCCTAAGTAGCGGGTGAGCTGCCAACCGGCCGCCCGGGCTCCCCGCCCCCGCGCTCCCATCGCCCCAGTCCCAGGCTGGTCCTCCTCCGGTCCCCCTCAGCTTCCATCCCCTCTCCCGAGTCTGGGATTTTTTTTTTTTTTTTCTCCGACTGGCTCCTTGGTCCCCACCGTCCCAGCCCTGCTCCCATCTCTGTGGTGTGGTCCTTCCCTTCTCCTGCAGGTTCCCCCTTGTTTTGAACACACGCAGCCCCACGCTCTTGTAACTTCTGTTCCTGCATCAACAAACTCCCTTGGCTGACCTGCGAAGGCCAAGTTCAAAGGCAACCCTTCCTGGCTCCTGCAGAGCCCAGCGCATCTCCCTCATCCCTGACCTCACAGAAGATTCCAAAGCCGGGGCTCCCTCTCCTCATTGCCGAGGACAGACTGTTCTGTTTCTCCTCGTCTCCCTCCTCAAGCTGAGCTCAGAGCCAGCCTGTGCTGAGAGGGAAACAAACTGCCCACCCGAGGTCAAACGGTGATCAGGCCTCACCCTGCGTGGGGTTGTTATTGTCTCTGCATCACCCCGTGTCTGCTGTCTCGGTGTCTGTGTGTGTGCGTGTGCGTGCGCGTGCACAGGGGTGTGCATCTACCTGTCTGCGTGGAGCAGTGCCTATGAGGTAACATGCATGAATTCTGTGTGGAGCCCCCGTGTGAGAAGCATGGGGAGGTGGAGTCGGGGGGACGTGAGCTGGCGTGGGGAGGAACCCATGTGTGCAGATGTGTGTCTGAGCTGTGTGTTGCAGAAAGCTGTTGGGTGTGTGTGTGTGTGTGTGTGTGTGTGTGTGGAAAATGACATTTGTAGAAATGCATATCTAACCACAGAAATGAACTGAGGTGGGAAAAGTGTTTGATTGTGTGGACTTTGGGAAGGTTGGGTTTTGGATGAAAACCAGAGAGGAAGCTTCTTAGAAGCATCCAACCGGAAGCTGACTCCCTTTTATGGTTATCTCATGGATTAAACCCTTAAAATGTCCGATTCTGGGGCGGCAGCAAACATCCAGGGTTTGGCTTCCCTCCAAGAACTGGCTTTGTTTCCAAGAAGCTTGTTAGACTAAGAAAATAGCATCTTTGACCTGTCCCACCCTGACTCTCAAACTTCAAGGACAGGGACTTCCCTGGTGGCGCAGTGGTAAGAATCCACCTGCCAATGCAGGGAACATGGGCTCGAGCCCTGCTCCGGGAAGATCCCACATGCCGTGGAGCAACTAAGGCCGTGCGCCACAACTACTGTGCCTGCACTCTAGAGCTCGTGAGCCACAACTACTGAGCCCACATGACACAACTACTGAAGCCCGCGTGCCTACAGCCTGTGCTCCACAACAAGAGAAGCCACCGCAATGAGCAGCCCATGCACCGCGACGAAGAGTAGCCCCCGCTCGCTGCAACTAGAGAAAGCCCGTGTGCAGCAACGAAGACCCAAGGCAGCCAAAAAAAAAAATAAACTCAAAGGACACACACACACCAACACACACACACACACACACACACACACACACACACACACACACACACACACACCTCCTCCAGCTCCCCGCTCCCCACGCTGGCCCTCCCACCTGAGTAGGATCCAACCGCGTGGTCCCCAACGGCTGACAAAGAAGAGGAGGGGGCAGAGGGCAGCCCCGGTCTGGGCCTCCCCCGCGCTCCGATCCCGCTGGAGAGCCCACCGTGGCCCCTCGGGACAGCCAACCGGCCGCCCAGACAGCAGGTGTCGGCCACCAGCGGGCTGGCCTGGCGCCAGGCTCATGGCGCCACCTGGCGGCCGCTCCTGCCACCACGGCTCCTTCCCCACCGACCCAGCCCTAACGCAGGCAGTGCTGTCTTCCAACCCCAGCTGTTGGTTCTGTGCCCACTGTTCAGAGGGACTTCTGTGGACTGACGTGGACGGTGCACAGAAAGGGCTATAGTAAACCCACGGGTCAGCGACCTAGGTCGGGTGAGGAAGAGGAGAGGGGTCAGCTAGGGAAATTCCAGGTATTTCAGTCTGGGCTGGGCCGGGCCGAGCCCCTAACCCAGGCTGTGAGATGACTTTTCTACCCTCTTTAAGAACATTTTCGTATTCATCTAAAAATGCAGGATTGGGAGCCGGGCAGCCTGCACTGGCAGCCTGGGATCTACCAGCCGTGAGGGCAAGACCCCTGTGGGGGGGGAGAGGGGAGTGGGCCACAGGGAGGGGCCCCAAGCCTGGGAGGGGAATCCGCGGCTTAGGGCCAGCAGAAGGAGCGCTGGAGGTGAACTCTGCTTCTCTACTAACTCTGTGACCTTGAGAAAACTGCTTAGCCTCTCTGGGCCTCGCCTTAAATTTCAGAACCACCCATTGTAAGACTTCGGTCTGTGTTCAAGCCGCAGTCGCCATCACGTCCTCTTTCGTGCTGCAGTCACACCGGTCTGTTCTCCTCCTCCCAAACAGACAGCGCTGGCTCTTAAAGTCTGCTGGTGTCCTTCCGTTTGCTTGGGGTGCCCACCCCACCTCATCTGTGCCTCTAAATTCCATCCATCCCCACAGTGAACCCAAATTCCACTCCTTCCCTGGAGCTTCTCCTGACCTTCCCAACTGCATATCCATCCCCTTGTCCTCTCCTGGACCCACCCGGGGACTCATGGACCCTTCTCTTGGGTGGCGCTTCACAGTACAGCCTGGTCGTCTGGGCCTCTATTTTACACCCTCGCCAGGTGGCCAGCTCCACTAGTGGATACCATCCTAGCTCGTCTTTGCGGAGCCTGCCTGGCACTGCTCTGGCCACACTGCGAGCTGAGCAGACCCCTTAGTGAATAAAGGGGAATGTCCTTCTCGTTCATATCTCAGCTCAGGTGTCATTTCTCCCAGTAAGTCTCCACGCACCTCCCACCCCACCCCTGCTGCTTCTAGAATGAGCCTTCTTCCTGTCCCCTACTTAGCGCACTGGGCTGCAGCTGCCTCCTTGCCTTTCTCACCTACACGGAGATTAGATCCTTGAGGAAAGACTAGCGTTTGGGTCACCGTTGCCTGGACCGTTCATGACACAAGGTAGGAGCTCAGTAACTATCTGGTGACGGAATAGACGGATACGTGCATGGATGGGTAGGTGCCTGGAAATGGGGTGGCCGCGGATGGGCTAAGGGTGGTCTTTAAGACCCCCTTTACAAGCTAATATTTGTGATTACAGAGCTGGGAGCTCTTCTTTGAGGGAGAGTAGCCCTGGCTATCAGAGAAACCACACGGAGATCTTGGTGGGCTGCAGCCGTTGTTGTCCCCTGACTGGACGTTGTTTGCTTCTGCGAGGATCCGGCCTCCCACTCCACGAGGAATTTCATGTTCCCTGGGCTCAGCCTGGCCCAGAACTTGGCAAAATCTCTGGGGTGTTCTTTTTGTCACCAGCCCGGGTAGGAGGGCGGACGGGTGGGCGGGAACCGTTTTGGGAAAGAGTGTTGGGGAGTGTTTGTGTGTGTGGTGAGTCAGGGCCTCGGAGCCCTAATCTCTGCCCCCCTCTCCGTGGGGGGGGGGTTCTCACCACTCAGAGGGGGTGGAGGGCCACCAACTGTCTTTGGAAAGTTTTCTTAGTCATAGCTTCTACCAAGTCAGCTGGAGCTTATGTAACGGGGCCTCTGTTCTAAAGACAACAGGACCTGATGGGCCAGGATGGCTGCTACACCCTCAGCAGGACCTACCTGCTCCAGCCCCTCTTACCTGCCCAGCCAGGTGGTGGCCCCTTTAAGAAGTAGCACTTTGACATTTATTCCCACTGGAAAGGGGTTTAGGTCATCCTCACAGGCCCCGTGGGGATGCCTTCCTTTCCCTCCTGTTAGTCCAGCATCAGGCGGGGCTGATGGGAAGATGGGGCGCCCACAGCACCCTGTGACTCCTGCATCCGCCCGAGCCCAGCGGCAGGTGAGGTCAGGGCCGGCTCCCAGGTCCCTGGCTGCTGCAGGGCCGCCCTCTCTCTGCTCTCTTATCACCTCACTCTCCAGGCAGAGGGAGATGCAGCTTCGGGCTTCCTGTCTCTGACACCAGAGCCCATTTGCCTGTCACAACATGGTTCTGTCAGGGAGCCCAGATAAGGCCCAGAGTGATTTTGTAGACAGACTGGGGAGAGGCTTGGCCAAGGGACGCAGGCCCTGGGGCCCCGGAAGAAAGCAGGGCTCGGGAGTCCGTGGAGACTCGAGGGGCTTCCACGGGCTTCTGCGAGGCAGCTGGAGGCCCCTGGGTATGCCCAGCATTGCTGCCCTTTACGACTTGCTGGAAGGAAAGCGCTTTTTCTTTTGCCTCAGGTTCAGGGGGCTGGGACTGGAAGCTCTGGAAAAGTGGGGAAAGTAAGGAGGTGTGTTTTGGGGGGCGACACCATTGCAGCGTCCTGCCGGCTACTCCCCAGAATGAGAGGGAGTGACACCAGGCTGGGAGCTGAGGATGGACTTCCCGATGGTGAGGATGGCCACGTGGGCCCAGTGGCCTGGGAGGGAGCATGTTGTGGACAAGAAGGAGAACTTGAGGGGGGGCAGTCGGAGCAGCTGGTGGTCCGCGGGAGCCTCCGGCCCATCGTGACCCTCTGCCCCTTCCTCAATGCGAGGACGTTTCATGGGGGCCCAGGCGGCCCTGAGCCCGGACGGGGGAGCTAGAGGAAGGACCTCAAGGGGCCCTGAGATGAGTGGGACCAGCTGAGAAAGAGCCGGGTGGGCAGCAGGGAGGGAGGCAGGCGGTGAGCCGGGCCCGGATGGCCCAGGTGGATGCGGACAAGTCCCAGAGGAGAGGACACCAGCCTTCCCTCTGCCCGGGCACCTGGCGGCAGGAGAAGCACAGCAAACCTTCCTGGGTCCCATTGAGCAAAAGCTGGGGAGACCTGGGAGGGAAGGCAGGAACAGGAGAGGCAGAGAAGAGGGAGAAAGGACAGAAGTGCCCAGCGACCAGCAGGGCTGGTGGTGGGGGGCGGGTGACAGTGCAGGGGAGGGAGCTGCGGCCCTGGGCGGGGCCAAGCTTGGGGGGGGGCCAAGATCTGTTTCACCCTCACAGGCTGAGCCCCGAGGCCCTGGAATTTCAGGCCCTCCTGCCTTGTCTGCAATTTGGGGACATAATCCAACTGGTTAGGTAGGGCCTGGGGAAAGCGTCCAGGAGCCCGGACCCAAGCCAGAGGCGCTCACCGTGGTCAGCGCCCACACCGGTGTCCCTGGCTGGGGTCTGTCGGGCAGTCCACTTCCTCGGGCAGGTCTTTCTTCCTGGGATGCAGCTGTCCCTGCCCTCCTTCTGGATCTCAGAGAATCTCCACTGCTCTGAATAGGAGGGAGCCACAGAGCAGAGGTCCCGCCTGTACATCGGAACCCGAGCCAGGCTGACCCCCAGGCTCTCCCTGAGCCAGTCACCCCCGGCCCTGACCTGTGTCCCCTCCTTAAGGGGAGGCTGCTGACGGGGCTCACCTGGGGGCATGGGCGAGGACCCCTGGGATGACGTGTGCAGGGACATCTGGCTCTTTGGTTTCCCACGGAGTTGGCTCTGGTTTTCACGCACCACCGACCTCACACATGTGATCCTGTTTGGCCCAGACGGAGACCACGTGTTCCCGTGGCGCTGGCCTCCTCCTCCTGCACCGGGAACAGCCCCTGCTCAGCCCCCTTTTCTTGCCCATAAATGTCCTCCCACCTCCAGTACAGAAAACGCACTAGGCAGCCGCACGGCTTCTTGGAGTGCCGCCTCCTTCCCAAAGCCCCCGCTGAGGGTTCTAACCCACTCAATCCCCTCCTGCTCTGACTTACTGTGTTTCCAGCCAGTGCCTGGAAATTTAACATCGAAATCATAGAACGATAGAGTTTGCAGGCAGGAAGAGCCCTTACAAATGACGCCTGTCCGTTGCTCTTAATCAGGATGGTAGAGAAGTAGCAACATGTTGACTAGCATCCCCGGGCATTCCCCACAGGTGTCACAAATCAACCACAGCCTCAGAGTCCTTGTCAACCCAGTGGTCCCGGCAGAAGTGCTACCGCCATCCTTAACCTAGACAGTCAGTGGTCACCTGCACAGGTGAGGAACCCGCTGCGGGCTGCATGGTGCGGGCTGGAGCTCTGGTCTAGTCCTTACCCAGTGCTCCTTGGAGCACGCCAGGGCCTCTCTGTCTTCCGGCTGTCCTCTGCCCTCCCCATGAGGTGACGTCTTAAACTGCCCTGGCGTCAGCTCAGGACTCCACCTGTTCACCTGCTGATGGCGTGGCCGCCTGGGGTTTCTCCCCGTGTCCTGTAACTTGTCTTCAGAACCCGTGTGAAGGGGCAGGGGAACCGGGGCTAGGGGAGGCTCAGTCTGTGTGCTGGTCAAGCCCACCCGGCTTCACGTCCTCCCCTTTGCCCCCAGCAACTCCGGCCCCTGGGAAGCTACAGAGGGTGCTGGCCTCAGGGCCAGAGTGTCCTCGTCTGTCTGCGGCTGGTCGGCTGAGGGGCCTCTATCTCCACCCATCCAAGGGAGAGGAGGAGGAAATCTGATGCCCATCTCTCGGGGCCCCAAGGGCGTGCAGAGGGGTCTCCTGAAGGGGGTTCTGGGGAAAGGGTGGGGGCAGTGGAGGGGACACGGCTGACGTCCAGGTTGCTGGAGGTGCTTTCGCCCCAACTACGACTCCTGGAGGCCAGACAGAGTCTTTTCCTGCCCGGTCCCACAAGCTAGAAGCCTCAGCATGCCCCCGGCCCCACCGGTCCTCCCACCCCGGCCCCGGCCAGTTCTCCGGGTGCCCCCTTCCTGGTCTCCCTGCCACCCCGGGCCCCTCTCATGGCACCTTGCTGATCTGCAGGTCTGCAGGGCCCCTAATTGAGCTCTGTAGTCATGTCACAACTTGGCTGGACTTTTCTCTCTAGAACCTAGATTTCCTTGTGTCATTCTGTGCTTCAGCTCGTCATCAGCGCGTTGCCTTCAGGAGGAACGCAAGCTCCCTGCCCCGGTTCCCAGCCTCTGCACTAGTGGCCTCTCGGATTGCGTGCTCCGCTGTGCGGGGGCCTCCTGTGCTCTGCAGGACGCCAGCAGCAACCCTGGTCTCTGTCACCTAGAGGCCAGCTCCCCCAGCCCGGCAGCTTTCACCAACCAACGTGTGTCCAGACACTGCAAGACGTCCTCTGGGACACCATCGATTGAGAACCACTGTCTTCGCTCACAGAGCAGGCCGATAACAATGACTAATAAGCTAGTGCGTATTTCACCCTTCCCCTGAATGAATCTTCAGAACCTCCCTGTGGGGCAGCCCCGTCAGGATCCCCATTTTATAGACGCTTAGAAGGCACCCCTTGGAAGGGATTCAGATCTTTCAAGAAAGCCAGAGATTTTCCCTTCCATGTAGGGTGAGAAGAGAGGATTATAATTCAATACCTCTTCTCCTTGAGGCCAGCCTGCTGAGTCGCAGCCTGCTCCTTCCGCCGAGCCCAGGCACTGTCTGGGCGGACAAACCGGACACGTGCCCCCTCCGGGCACACGGGCTGGGTTCGGGCCCCTCCATTGGCCAGGGCCTCTGAGCCGGGCGTGAACTACAGCCCGGCTCAGCGGGACGTAGCGGAGCTCAGGATGCCCAGAGGCTCTGTAGCTCCTGGTGTGCAGGGGACATTGGGCATTAGCCCTCTGAGGGGCTGGCCCTCTGTCCACCCCCCCTCCATCCCTCCCCTGCAGAGGCCAGAGTGGCTTCTGGTGAAGGCCTTCCGGAGCATCCTCCTCTCCCTCCACTTCTCAGAGAGCAGCGCAGGGCACTGCCATGTGTCCGGTTCGTCTGCCCACGCATACACACAGTGGGCACACGCCTGCACGCCCCCCCAGCGGAGGTGGCCACGCCCATGCGCAGTGACACCGAGAGTGTCTGTCACACGCTGTGCAGAATCTGCACGTGTGCACGTGTGCCTCGTGACACCAGGACACGTGCTCATATACGGTCACGTCCACATAGACCCTGGGTAAGGGACACGTAGGCCTTCTAGATCCCTGAAGGACGCAATCTGCGCCCTGCGCTGTCCCTGTGGAGCGGGGGGAGAGGAGGCCGCTCTGGCCTCTGCAGGGGCAGGTCCCGAGGCGGAGAAATCAGAGAACACCTCCCCTCCTCCTGTCCCTCTTTCTGAGCAGCCTCTCTGAGCAGCGGCCAGGCCCCCAAACCCCTGCACAA
>NW_020174430.1:3607635-3610676 GCF_003031525.2 Neophocaena asiaeorientalis asiaeorientalis | reverse complement strand
CAGATCTTGTTCCCCAGCGACAATCAGAGCAGAGGAAGACCTTCCTGAGAAGATGTCAGTGTTTTGGGGTGAGGATGGCAGGGCAGAGAATAGAGAAAATTCAGGGTCCAGGGCCACTCCAGAGACAGGGGCCCAGGACTGTGTCTGTGTCCACATATTCACGTGAGGGCACCCACCTGGGTGGGTGTGAGAGGCTGGGGCCTGGGAGGAGGCAGAGGTCAACGGGAAAACGCAGAGATACAGCCCAGCCCCGTCAGAGCGTTCCTGCAGGTGGGGGAAGGGCAGGGACCTTCCTTGTACGCCCACACGTGCACGTACCAGAGCAGGGGACCAGTGTGCACCCGCAGACCCCTGTGTGCACCGTCCCTGCACCCCCAGGGGTCCCCTCTCAGCCCAGACTTTGCCTCACATGCGTACACACAGCTTTCACTGCCCCCAAATTCCTCCACTTCTGAAAAAGACAAGGGGAAAAAGGGCCAAGATACAAGAGGAGATAAAAATAGCTGAAAATAAGCTCTTTGGGTCAGAAAGCTCCCTTTTTCAATGAGTCACCAGTTTTCCAGACTGAGCACACACACACACACACACACGTACACACGTACACAATCCTGCCTCCAAGTCATGCACAAGTCCTTGCACAGACCCTCGGTCTCACGCTCTGTCCTCAGAGGTAAAATTACCCTCCAAGGGGGGGTCCTGTGGCTTTGGGGAGCTTGGCAGGCAAAGTCTCCACCCTGTCCTCTGGGGTCCCTACTCACCAGGACTTAGCTGGACATCATGTCCCTGGGCCTTGTCAGGAAACGGGGATGTGGTGGCCAGAGAGGATTTACCTGAAAATTCGGAGCAAATCCGAGGAAGTGGCTCTGGGCCTTGGGACGTGTCCTGTGTCCAGGATTACGATGAGCCCTTTGGAGGGTGGTGCTGGGGCCACCGTGCCCGTCTCCTCGGGGCAGCTCTGGGACCCCGTATCCTCTTCCCAGACGGTTGTACCCAGGCCAGCTGGGCCTCGCCGTGCTTGGGGTCGGCTCTGCATTCGGGCTGCGGCCTCCACCTGATGGCTCCGTGGCTTCGGCGAGTTCGTGTCTCTGGGCCTTTGTTTCTTCAACTGCCAAAGGGAATAATAATACCACCACCTACATCATAGGGTCCTTTTATGTCTGTGGTGCTTCAACCAGCACGGCTCCTTCCCCTCAGAAGCACTGCCCCGAGGAACCCCATCCCTTCCCTGGGGGAGTTTCTGGGGCGTCAGAGTCAATATGCAGGACCTGAGTCTCCTGTCTCTTCCAGGGGTTCCCCCATCTCCTCCGGGGGGTCTCTGTCCCCCCTGGGGGGTCCCCTGTGTCCCCTAGGCTGTGCCCGTTCGCGCAGCACTTGAGTGTTGCCCACCTGTTTCCCCTCCTGCCCAGTGAGTCCCCCTCTCAGCCTTGGCCCAGCCTGAGCTGGACAAGGGCAGAGAAGAGGCTATTTTTAGCCCCAGACAGAAGCAGCAGCTGTGCAGCCACTGCACAGAGCTCGGCTCCCCAGAGGAGGGTCCTGCCCCCAGGCGAGCCTGAGGAAGGAGAGGAGGGCGGGTCCAGGGGGCCTGGGACCCCAGTTCCTGGTCCATCCTCCCTCCCGGGAAGGCGGCCCCGCCCCCAGATGAGCTGCCCTCCGGCCTCCTCCCTCAGTGTCTTAATCCCCGGGGGGGGCTTAGTGGCTGAGCTGCAGAGGCTACAAAGTGGGACAGGAAAGTAGGGTCAGAGGCAAGGTGGAGAGGCTGGGGCTTGCAGCCTGTGTCCTGAAGCCAGGCACACTGGTCCTCGGTGGACTCAGAATTCTTCTCTCTTTGCAGCTGAGGACTCAGACTCCCCAGGTCCGGGGTCTGAGACACGCCAGGCACAGCTGCCCTGCTTCTGGAAGCTCTGCCCTCCTGTCTGCACGAGCAACCTCCCCCCCACCCCACCAAAGGGTCTTGGGCAGTGGTGGAACGCCTCCCAGGATGCGTCAGGAGGTCTGGGTTTTCTTCACCTCCCCAAAGGTGATCAGTCTTTCACAGGAGATGAAAAGGGTGCTGAAAAATAGCACTGAATCATAAAATAATTCGTGCAATTCTTGAGTCACTGCCTCCGTATGACTGCGATTCTTGTCATCTCTGCAGACCAGGTAGTGGTGGGCATGGAAGAGAAGTGCCTAGATCAATACATTAATCGCATTTTCATCTGCCCAGGCCCTGACCCAGGCTCCAAGGATGGCTTAGAGAGTGAACAAGTGGGCCAGAAACTTGCCCTTGAGGAACTTACATCCTAGAGCTTAGAAGCGCTTTCATATTGAAAAATATACACGCATAAACCCAGGGAACAGGAGCCCAACGCTTTTATGTCTGTAAATGCTGCAAAGGCGCTTAGCAACTGGCTGTGAAGATCTGATTTCTCTGGAGTCTGGATTCCTGATGCTTTCAGGCAACAATTCTCAACCTTTCACCTCCTGCATCTCTTTGTAAATCAATTAAGGCTGTAAGCTTCTCTCCAGAAGAACGTCCAGAGCACAGACATTCAGAAGTCTGCCAAGCTTGGAAGGGCTCACAAGCCCGGGAAGCTGACGCAAGGGCCTTGTGCGTAGAGACCCTGTTTGAAGAGCAGGAAGCAGCTGCCCGGCCTGTCGCTCCATCACTGCGTTTCCCAGTGAGAGGTGTGCGGCTGAATCTTAATCACAGCGCGGATTAGGGCCCAGACAGTCCAGGCTATGGAGACATTTCTAAGTCCTACCAAACTATAGAAGACCCCTTTGCAAAAATCCTGACACATTAAAGTCTTGGTGCGGCCTGACAAGCTCTGTGACCCTGGCCAAGCCTCCCCGCTTCGGGGGTCTCAGCTTTCTCATCTGTGGAATGAGGGGGCTGGACACTGAAGTAGAGCTGAGGCTCCTCCCGGCACGGATGTGCCCAGAATCTCTGCCGTGGTCCCTACAGGTGTGTCCTCCACTGAGGGGACGGGGAGAAGAGCTTCCATGTGCTGACGCCCCAGGGGGGCTGGGACCTGGGCCCAGACCCTCCCTGTGCTCCC
>NW_020174430.1:3590440-3607505 GCF_003031525.2 Neophocaena asiaeorientalis asiaeorientalis | reverse complement strand
CTCTCCTCCTTCATCAGTCACACGCCCCCACCCCCACCCCACTTTGGGCCTGAGGCCGAGGTCACCTGCTCTGACAGAGGTAACGGCCTCACAGATCAGTGCAGCCCAGACACCTGGAGATGGAGCAGGTGGGCTTCGACAGGGTCGGCTTCCTGGGCAGCTGGGCGCCCTGCACGGGGGAGGCCCCGCGTCATCAGCCTGGGACACCTGCTGGGAGCGGACGGGGTGGGCGGGGGAGATGCAGCCCCTCTGCTCCAGGGCCTGTGGACTGCAGCTCTGGGCATGGAAGGGGGCAGGTCCTGGTACCACCTGGCCTTTGTGCTTCTGGCCCAGCGTGGCTTCAACAGGACTGGGGGGCTCCAGGTGCCAGGTGCCGCGTGATAAGATCTGCAAACTCCAGTCCCTCCTTCGGAATCCACGCTGCCTTTTCCTCCCTCTTCCTGGGCCTCCTCAGCACTCCTGGAATTTAAATGTCTCTAACTGACCGCTCAGGTCCTCTGTGAACTGCAGATGTGGAGGGCGGAGAGTGGAGGTGCTGTGGGAGGAAGACGCCCTGAGGCCCCTGGGAGAGGACAGCAGAGGCGCCTGACTCAGCATCGTAGCGGCAGCACCAGGAAGCGCCTGGCCCAGGTGTGCTAGTTTCCTTTACACACTTGCTCACCGGCGCCCACACACAGGTACACGTGTGCACACCCGACGCAAAGGCCACGATCGTGGACACATGCGTGAACCTGTCTGCAGAACTTCCTTCTTACCGTCACCCAGACAAACACACCCAGACCCTGCTCACATCTCCGCAGGAAGACATCCTTCCCTTCCCTGGGCATCTTCCCGTCCCGCGTTTGTCATGGTTCGGGGGTCGACATGCACGCTGCACGGTGACCTCCAGCATGCTCACGTGTCTTCCCCAGCTCACCTTGAAAACGCACAGCGCAGTACGTGCTCACACGCCCCGAGCCCCTCTGTTCCAGGCCCCGTGCAGGGTGACAGTCCACCCGTCACACACCCCCTCCTTCCTCAAGCAGCATCCCTGGGTGGACACGTCTTCCCAGCCGCGCCTCTTCCCTCAGGGCTGAGTACCGGCAGCAATGTCATGTGGGGAAGGAGGCTGGGAGCCTGGGCTGTCCGCTCAGCCTGGCTCATATTAAGTTCCTTGGTTCATTTATCCTTGCATAACCTCACTTGCCTTGTGAGGCCATCAATAAACAGATACTCAGATCCAGCCTCACTTTCCTCATCCACAGAGTAAATGAAAATACCATCGCTTCATCTCCATCATGGCAGTGTTATGGGAACCAACCCTGATATATGAGGAAGCAGCCTGGGAAGTGTAACACGCGTGACACATGGGCTCTTAGGGCCATTGGGCCCATGTGTGATGTCCAGTCTGAGAGCCAGCAAAGGTAGAGGCAGCGTTTTCCCGGTGTGAGTGGGTCCCGCAGCTGCTCTTGCCAGGGCTCCTGGTCCAGGGCTCAGTGAAACAAAGCAGAAATTTCACTCCCAGTCACCCTTCCTTCCCGCTGCTTTCACCCTCATCTTCATTCTTGTCTGCCCCAGACACGTCCTGGCTACAAGGCCAAGGGCTTAGGAAGAGCCAGGAGTGCCGGCACGGGGTCCAGCATCTGCCCTGGGCGTGTGGGCTCACGTGGGCCCTGCTCCCAGGCTCCTATGGGCTTGTGCCTGGGAGAGCTCCTCTCTGTTCCTGGGCCCTGGAGCCGTGCCAAGCAGCTGCCAGGACAGGAGGCCCTGTGGTGCGGATGGGCTGCTCTTGAATCTGCGATACCCCAGCTCCACTGCCCCGAGGCAACCTCCACTAGCACCCTGAGCCGGGCGTGGGAAGGCCGGGTTTGGCCGAGCCTGAGTCCTCAGTGAGCTGTGCCATGGTGGCTGGTACAGGCCGGGGTAGCGCAAGGAGGGCGGGCAGCATGCTGGGGCCAGTGCCAGCTATGGAAGGAGGCCAGCAGCTGGCCTCTAACTGGCTTCTGTCCACAGGAGCATGTGAGAGGTGATGGGGCCATTCTGTAGGAGGGCTGTCTGGCTTTGGGGCTCAGAACAGTCTCAGATTCAGCTCAGAGCTTTTATTCCTTTAGCTCAGCGCTAATGAGCCCAGGACAGGGCCTGTCTCCCTGGTCGTCCTCCCACAGCACTATTTAGAGAAGACATTCCACTGGGACACCTGGTACTTTGCAGAGCAGACGAACATTTCTGGACTTTCTCGGGGGAGAGGGAGGCTGAGGCTGGGATACCCAGCAGGCTCAGGGCCTTGGAAGCTCGGGGCTCCCCTAGGTGGACGGCGATGGGGTGGACGAGGGCCGCAGGCAAGCCTTCTGCAGGGGTGAGTGTGCGGGGACCCTCCTCCCTTCTCCCTCCCCGGGCTCTGCAGTTTCCCGAAGGCAGGCTGGCCTGGAGGCCTGGTTGGAGCCGGGCAGACAGGGCCTGGAGCTGAGCTGGTCTGGGGGTGGAGCCTGTGAAGTCCGCAGAGCTCCAGCCGGGCTCCGCCCCTTCCCTCCCGGCTCAAAGGGATGACATCACCCAAGTGAGGGCTCCGGCCTGCTTGGGCTGCTATCCGGAAGCTGGCACCGCGGGGCTCCAGGACTTCCTGGGCAGGCCAGGCCTGCTTCTCTGCTCATCTCCTGAATCCTGCTCGGGCCCTGGGTCTCTGCTTTGGGGTCCTGGAGCCGGCACCTGGATATTCAGACGTCCAAGTCTGGGGCTCGGTTCTTCCACCAGAGACCATCCCTGGGGCAGGCGGCCGGGCATTCCTCCCCACCCGGCCCGCACAGGCTGCTCCGTGGTTCTGAGGCTCCACGGAGGGGGCCTCGACCCCTGGTTCCGGCCAGGCGACAGTCAGCCGCAGCAACTCCACTGTGCCCTGCCGTGGGTCCACACCTCCCCACCCCACTGGGTGCCGGTGGCGCCTGCTTGTGGAGCATATGCTTGGCTGGTTGCTTGGTGTCTGCTGTTTATCCGTCTCTTCCCACTTAACTTCTGTTCCCGCCAGGCCCATCTGGCTCCCTGGTACCTGTCTTTCCCGCGGGTGTCCCCCGCCCCGCTGTCCTCCTCCACCACTTCCCTCCCAGGGCCTGGCTCTCCCCTCTGGGCCACCGAGGGAGCCCTTGACCTTGGGTGGAGGGGCAGTGAGGGGCGTCGGTGTCCCCGTAGTGTTCGGGCCGCCCTTGGGAAGGGAGGTTGAGGTGGGTGGTGGAGGGTAGCACGGGAGGGGCCTGGACTGGGGAGGGGGCTGGGGCCTGTGGGAACCCCGCCCTCCCCGGTCATTCTGAGCGTCCTTCCCATCCAGGGCTTTGCTGGGTTGCGGAGGGGCCGGGGTGTGGGTGGGACACCATGTAGATACTGCCCTCGTCCCGAAGCAGGGGGAGGAAAGTGACCGTGAGGGGCAGCAGGAGAGAATAAGGACAGGGAAGCCCCAAGGTTCTTCTGGCCCAGAACCCGGGGTGGACCCCAGCCCTTCCTGCTGAGCGGGGCCGCGGCAGTCTGGTGCTTTGGGTGAAAGGAAAATCGGAGGCAGCAAGAAGCCGCAGGACGCTCCCGGTGGGCACGAGGGGACAGGATGGCCTCCGCCCGGCCCATCGCCCCCGAGTCATTGCCCCTCCCCTGGCCTCCTGCCTGCTTGCACACCCGCACACACATTGCACACACTCACCCCCAGAGCGCTTCTCCCGGGTGAGATGTGGTGGCTTCTGGCTCCACCAGGACCCCTGAGGGGCTGGCGGAGCCTGAAGGAGGACGGAGAGGAGGGAACGGGACCCCGCAGGGCAGGGACTGGGTCGCTCCTCCGGGCTGCGCTGGGCCCGAGTCAACAAGGATCCTCCGCGTGCTCCCTGGAAGCATCTGCTTCCCTCGGAAGCCGCGGGGCTTGGCGGCCAGGCCTTGCCTTGTGCTGCTCCGTCTGGCCGCTCCGCCGGCTGCTGGCCCGCTCCCTTGGCTTCTATTCCTCTTCCCCTTCCTTTCTCCTGAGCCTCCTTTTTCCTGCCTCTCCCACCATCCCTGTCCAGCCACGTCCATCCGTGCCACCGTCCCACCTTCCTCCCCTCGGCCTTCATCCATCCAGTTTCTTCTCGCGTCTCTGCTGTTTCTCCCGTGTTCAGATTCTCTCCATCATACATATTCAGCAGCTCCTTGAAAATCCACCTAGACTATTCTCAGTGCTAACAGCCTGGATCTGCTTCAGGAATAAAGAATAAAACTTCTCACCCCATAATTCTGCGTCCCTGTCTCCGACCCCAGCCTGGATTAACTGCCTGGCAAGTGTCGGTGAGGCCGCCTACCCTCTCGGTGCATCCTCCAGCGTGAGGCCTGCGCTGCAGGGCGAGGACCAGCAAGACAGTGAGGTCAGGGGGCAGGAAGCCCCACAGCTCGGGGACAGGTTCCCGTCCTAGAAATTAATGTAGGCTCCAAGCACCTGACCCTTTGGTGACTGACAATCCTTTTACACCTGCCCTATTGCACCCCGCTTACAACTCGTGTGGGAGGTTCAGAAACGAAGGAACTGTGGCTTCGGGCCGGGACTTGCTCCACCAGCACCTGCAGCGCTGGACAAACAGCTGGGCTTGGGATGCCAGCCCTTGGCCGCGGCCGGTGAAGGACAGAGAAAAGTGGCAGTTGAGGGAGGAGGGCCTGAGACACTGCCCCCCGGCCCCCCCGGGGGGAGGGTGAGGAGGGGACAACAGGGAGGAGGGGGGAGCAGGCCCGGCGGGGCCACAAGCCTGGGAGGTGGGGCGGGGCTCACGGTCCCCCGGCCCCCCTGGTTGCCGGCTCCTCTCTCTGCCTTTTTATCTTCTGGCCCTGGGATTCCTTCTCCGCTTTATTCTTCTTTCTCTGCCTAACCTTAACGGCACCTGCCCGTCTTCCCCCATCCTCGGGGTCCAGCCCCCACCTCTGCTCCCTTTCTCTTCCATCTTTCCCATTCCTCACATCTCTTTGCCCCCTGACCACCTCCTCGTAAGCTGCCCGGCCTTTGTCTCTCAGTGACAACGTGGCCAGTGCAGCCTCAAGGTGGCTGAAGCGACCCTCCTTTATGAAGCCCGTGGGCTGTCGGAGGGGACCGCATCCCTCCTCCACGGCTCCTGACTCTGGTCTAAACTCCCAGGGTGGGCCCCGTGCACCCCTTCCTTATGAGCCCCGGCACCCAGCTGACGGGCACCTGGCCACACGGACTCGCCTCGAGGCTGGTCGTGGGGCCTCTGGCAGCTGCGGTGCAGGCAGACCTCCTCTTCTCCAGGGAAGGCTCCTGCCAGCCCCTCCCGCCCACACAGCCAGCCTCCGATACCCAAAGAGGACGCTTCCGCCCCGAGACACCTACCTCGGTTTTACATGGGACTCCTGGGCCAATGTCCTAATATTTTCTTAAACATTCTTTTATTTCTGTCTGGAAAAGAAAAACAAATCTAACAAACACTTCAACACCCACTCTGTTTCAAACACTCTATCCCACCGAAGAGGTTCCATCGGTGTGGTCCTCAGGTGGGGAGGGGCAGCCATGCCCTGTGGCTCCCTTTCATGAGCACTGCCTTCCTTGCTGACCCCCCCTGCTCTCGTGTCCCGAGCCCTGGCCTCCTGTGCAGTGTGAGGCGGTGGAGGGAGAGCTTGGGCTCGGGGTCTCCGGGCCCCCTGCCCTGGGGCTGCAGGTGGCGTCAGTTTTAGGAGAACAGTGAGCTGGGGGCCCCTCGGATTCCCCCGGGAGATTCCCGAGGGCACAGCTGGTGCCGTGAGAGCTCAGTGAGCCCAGCTCGGCCCGGCCGGTCCAGCTGTGAGGTCTGGGGCGCTCATGAGCCTCTCTGAGCTCAGGTCCTTATCTGTGAGGAAGCAGCAGTAATAATCCTGCATCACCGCGTTGCCGAGAAGATGAAATGAAAAAGCAGGGGTGAGAGCACTGGGTGCATGCACAGAGCTCTAGAGAAGCAGGCGTGGAATGCCAAGGTGCCAGCACTGCACGGGGAAGACGGGCATCCCTTGCCCTCGGGGAGGCTCAGCGAGGATGCCCGGGGCCTCCGGAGAGGCCAGCGACCTCACTGCCTACACCAGCTCCATCAGCGTCCCGTCATCT
The DNA here is from genome assembly GCF_003031525.2 of Neophocaena asiaeorientalis asiaeorientalis. NCBI lineage: Eukaryota > Metazoa > Chordata > Mammalia > Artiodactyla > Phocoenidae > Neophocaena > Neophocaena asiaeorientalis. The sequence continues at coordinate 3,601,441 of NW_020174430.1, read as the reverse complement.
GCCTGGATGGGCACGGCCAGCACAACACCATCTTCAGACCCTCATCTTTGGTGCCAGAGATGCGGGAACTAGGTCAGCCCATCCAGGTTGGAGGTGAGGCCCCGGCAAGAGAGCAGCCTGATCTCCTGCCTGGATGAGAAGGCAGGAGGCGGGCACAGAAAACGTGATCTCACTATAAAATCGACAAATACCATTGGTGTGGGAAATAGCAGAGGCACTGAGGAACTCTTTGTCCTTCCGCGGTCTGTGCCGTATTCTTGGGGAACCACAAGTCCTCCCGACGGCCCTTGTCGGCTTGGATCACACGTCTGCACCCAGCCTCGCGGACACATCCACTTAATACAGGTTACTTGACTCAGTGACTGGGAAAGAGCAGGAAAAAAGAGAGGGAACTAAAGGGAAGAAGAGCTGAGCTGTTCTATATAATCCGTTGTGTGGAAGGCCCGAGCTTGCCGGCTTTTGTGCTGATTGGGGCACAATTTAAATTCGACTTCCTGCCTCAAGAGGAATCATAGCACCAACAAACCAAATGCCTTGCACACTTTGCATTTTGGCAGGTTGGCACAGGACAGGGGCACCTGGCTGCTGGGGGCGGAGGTATCGCTGGGTTGGGAGGGGGCCGAGGAACTGCAGAGCTTGGAGGACAGTGCAGTGTTAGGATGGGCCAGATAGTCCAGAGACTACAGGAGAGGAAGCCGAGGCCCAGACGCTCAAGATCACCCAGCTTGTTCGTGGCAGAAGTGGGAACAGCACAAAGATCTTCTGACCCCCAATCTTGAGCTCTTCCCAGGATTGCAAGCTGCCCCCTAAGAAACAATTCCAAAAGGGGACATGACTCCAGAGACAGGCTGAGCTTGCTCAGCTTCTGGCACAGAAGGCGTCCGTCCCAGAGAGAGGGCTACTGAGGACACCCTGAGACCCTGCCGTGGCCTGCAGACGTGAGGGCTTCCCAAGGAAGCAGAGATATGGAGGAAAGTCTGCAAATGCACAGCCTGCCGCTTGGGGCAGAGACCCCGTCTCCAGGCTTCCCCGATGACCCTCCTTTGTCCTCAGGCTTGGTGAGGACCCCAGTCTCCACCTCTGCTGTGGTCGGAGAGGGGGATGGGGTGAGAGCCTTGCTCTGGCTTCTGCTTGTTGGCTGTGCCTCCTGGTCTCCTGCTTGGATGGAGCCAGGAGGGAAAGAAGAATGGAAAGAGAAATAAAAGTAGCTGGAGGATGAAGGATGCCCATCTGCCGTGTAGTGATGGGGCCTGAGGAGGAAGGAGGCTATGTAGGCTCCCAGCTAAGAGGCTGAATCGGGGCTCCCTGGCGTCCACAGGCCCGAGGAGCAGCCCGTGCTTGTGGGAGGTCAGAGAATAGAACAGAAACCTGACAGACTTGGAGCCAGTTAAATCTGGGCTGAAGTCCTGCTGTTCTGGGTCAAATCGCCAACCTCTCTGAGCTCACTCCCTAACACGGGTAGCACTACCAACCTTAAAGGGTTCGAGTGAAGATTCAACAATAAAGTTCCAGCCCAGCTCCTGTGAAGCATCTCAGAGCACAGAAACCAGCACCATGCCCATGATCCTGGGTTACTGGGACATCCGCGGGCTGGTGCACGCCGCCCGCCTGCTCCCAGAGTACACAGACTCGAACGATGTGGAGAGGAAGTACACGATGGGGGATGCTCCCGACTATGACAGAAGCCAGTGGCTGAGTGAGAAATCCAAGCTGGGCCTGGACTTCCCCAATCTGCCCTACTCGATTGACGCGGCTCATGAGCTCACCCAGAGCAACGCCATCCTTCGCAAGCACGACCTGCAGCGAGACAGAGCAAGAGAAGATTCGCGTGGATGTAGAACCAGGTTTTGGATGTCCGCCTGTACATGGCCAGGACCTGCTACAGCTCTGACTGTGAGAAACTGAAGCCTGCATACTTGAAGGAGACCCCTGAAAAGATGAGGCTCTTCTCAGATTTTCTGGGGAAGAGGCCTTGGTTTGCAGGGAGCAAGCTCACCTATGTGGACTTCCTGGCTATAACATCCTGATGTGCACTGCATATGTGAGCCCGAGCGCCTGCATGAATTCCCAAACCTGAAAGACTTCATTTCCCATTTTGAGGGCCTGAAGAAGGTCTCTGCCTACATGAAGTCCACTCACTTGCCTCCAGGCCCTCCGTTTCTAAAGATTGCTATATGTGGGGCAACAAGTAGTGCCCTGGAACCGGGAGACAGGAGTGGGGAGCTGGTGCCCTGGAAAACAGCTGGATCTCGTGCACCCAGAACCATCTGTCTTTTTCTTCCTCCTTCTGTTCACTCTAGATGCCTTCTCGGCCCCCTTATCTCCCTCCCAACTCCCTTTTCATCTATCCTTTAAAGCTTCCGTCCCCACTTTTCTTCAGCAAAGTCCCTCCCCAGCCCACATTGTCCCTCCTGCGCTAAAGACGACCAGATGACCCTTCCCTTCCATGATGGCTTCTGCTGTGGGGAGCCCAGCCAGACCCCTGGCCCATAGCGCTCGCTCTGAGCTCCCAGCCCTGCCCTGAAGACCAGAATTGGCCTGGTGTGCAGGCCCTGCTTCCTGGTGTGGTTCCGGCCCAGCCCTGTCTGAACCCCAGGAAAGCTTTCATCATACCTGCAGGAAAAAGAAAAAAGATTCAGCAATAAATGTACTAGAATCCCTGGAGCGTAGTGGGTGCTTCTAACTGCTAGTTCCCTTCCTCTCATGATCCCAGCTGGCCCAGCCCCCTCGCTTTGCCCTCCAAGCTTCTGAGAGCCGAGACCAGATGACGTCCTCCAGGTGCCCCAGTTGTTCTGGCAGGGGAGGGCCCAGTGATTCCTGTCCAGGGTCTTCTTCCTATGGAGCTTCCTGGAGTCACCGCCAGGCACCAGAGCCCCGGTCACAGACTCTCGGGCGTGTGTCTTAAAGACAATGATGCAGATCCCGGGGTTCGGGAGAAATGTAACTGTTGGTCTAAAGCCACAGGTCACCAATGCACAGTGAGGGGGCACTTTGACCGCGAGGGCCCTGAACCCCAGACCGGCTTGGACGGGCCTGCCCTTGTCTGGAGAGGTGAGCAGGTCATAGCCCCGCAGCCTTGGTCCCTCTGCCACCTGCTGGCACGTCAGTAAGAGATGGATTTGCAGGCAGACAGACGTCAGTTCAAATCTCAGCTTTATCACCTTCTGGCCGCGCGACGTGGGCAAGTGGCTTGGTCTCCCTCAGCCCAGCTCTCTGGTCTCAAAAGGAGGACGATGGCTCACTCGGAGGGCGGCCTCCAAGAGCAAGCCGCGAGAGGCACACCATTTAATCACCACCCAGTGGAGACGACTGGACGGTGCTTCAGACGCTGGTGGTGTTAAGTGGCCCGACAGCCAGACCAGTGACTGGTGGCCTTGACAGTGTACTTCACTAACCTCTGACCTCCTCTGTCCCTTTGCCTCACTTAAATCAGACCCAGCGCCATCAAGTCCCGATCTCTTGATTCCTCTTGTCAGCCTGACACTCCGCGGTCCCCGCATCTTCTGAGTGGCCCTGCTGGAAAAGACCCATCTCACCTGGCCGCTGGCTCACCTGGGGCACAGCAGGTAGGTCTCCCTCCTAGGGTGACTCCTTGGGCCAGGAGCCAGAGGTCCCTGGCAGGAGGGGGCCGGGCCCCCTGGCATCCTGCTTCTGGGGTCGGGCCTCCGCTTGGGAGCTGGCTCAGGCCCGTCACCGGTCGCTCAGCCTCCCGGGGAGCCTGCCGTGTGGAGTGTGTGACCAGCCCTTTGCCCTCTGTGCCCCTGGCCTGCATCCAGCAGACCCGTTCACACCTCAGTCAGCCACTTAGGGAGAAGAAAGAGCAGGGGGAGCTGGAGAAATCTGTCCAGACCCTGATGAATAGTTTCCCAAGCCTGCCAGTTGCCATGGCAGCCAGCTGGGAGCACCGTTTCCAGGGCCCAAGGCGCTCAGACCTGCATAAGGGGCAGCTCTGCTGGGCTGCTGCCCACTCACCTCCCCCACCCAGCCTCCTGGCTCCTTAGCAACTGCCGTCACCAGCGCCATCGCCACCACCGCTGCAGCTTCTGCACTGGCGGCTGGGCCTGGGAGTGGGGCACTGTCCGGGGATGCTCTCGGGGGAGGCAGGGAGTGTGTGTCCGGCAGAGCTGAGGTGCTTATGAGGTTGGGAGGGGAAAGCCTGGGCCAGCCTTGCTGCCACGGCCCCGGGATCCTTCGTGACTACATGGAAAAGCAGCTCGTAATCTTGGGGTTGGATGATCACCCCTGATTTCTAAGAACATGTTTGTGTATCTCTGTGTATGTGGATTTTTCTGAGAAAGAGTTTATAGTTTTTCTCCAACTCTCAAAGAAGACTAAGATCCCCTGTAGGTAAGAGCCGCAATTACGGAGCCTTTTGCTTTCAGAGTCAGAATGATCTCAGGGACTGGTTGATCCACAGGCTTGGGAGGTACGCGCAGAGGAAGGGGTGAGCGCGGCAGCGTAGGGACAGACGGCGTGCTACCCTGGGACCCCCACAGGGGCTGAAACCTACCATCTGCCCCACTGGGGACCTCTGGGAATAGGGGGTGGGGTGACCCTCCTGACCATCCTGAATGTTCCGTCCTTCCCGCCCTCCTCCACCTCGCAGCTCTGCCCCGAGGTCAGCCGTGTAAGCCACGCATGTTTGCTGTGCCCAGGCCCTGAGCTCCGTGTCTTACACACCCTGTCCACAGGGTCCCATCAACCCTCACGCCAGGGGTTACGTTCCCTCACCACTGCTGTTTAGAGACGAGAATATTGAAGCAACAAAAAAGGAAGCCATCTGCCGAGTCGATGCAGTTAGGCGTCGGAGGGGCAGGGGGCCGCGGACCAGGGTGCCCCGGCCTGACCCCAGCCTGCGAGCTCGGGGCCCGGTCTCTGGTCTCCCAGCCACACACCGAGGATCCTGACGAGTCCCACCCCAAAGGAGTTGAAAGAGGCAGCACGACATTCGAAAAGCACTTAGAACAGCCCCTGCCACCAAACGAAGCAGAGGCAGAGCAGGGTCCAGCCACATTCTGTCCGGTTCTGGCGCTCAGGCGCCCCGAGAAGGTGTTCAAGGTGCTTCACGTCATCTCGCCAGGGCCGGACCACGACGTGCGGAGCCCCTGCTCCACACTTGGTACCACAGCACCGAGGTGGGACAGGTGTGTGGGCTCCTGGAGCTGGGTTTCCCTGTCTCCCAGGAGCAGGGGTCACAGTGTACCCTATTTGCTTGGGAGACACTGTGTAGAGTCACTGTTGGCTATGCGCCGGTCAAAGCAAGCGACCTCAGGGAGTCCTTGTAGACTGAGCCATGCTCCAGAGATGTGCCCCTGCCTGTGGCTCAGGGCAGAGAGCCCGGGCTGGTGTCCCTGGGTGGGTGCCCCTGGGCAGGCAGATGGCACGGTGCCTCTGGGTGCCATGTGCCTGGATCAGCAGCCAGAGTGAGGGGGCTCGGCGATTCCGAGGGAGCGGGAAGGCAGCAGGGGCCCAGCCGCCCCAGGCTTCGTTGGCAGGTGGTAGGGGGGCTGGAGAGGGAGGTGAGGGGAGCTGCGGGGGAGCCCTGGAACGCCCCCAGGCCGGGTGGGCTGTTGGCATCCTCTCAGAGGGTGATGGGGAAATGATGGCTTTATTTGTCACTGCTGGGGAGAAGCACAGGGTACCATCCGATCCGCAAGCCAAGGGATCCGTCATCTGCAGGCTCTGGGGGGAGCGATCTCACGGCCCCTCGTCTTGCCCCAGAGGCACACGGTGTTGAGAGCAGACGGTGAGGGGGAGGCTGGTGGGTCCTGATTCCTGAGTCACTTGTCTGCCGGGCTTCCTTTTGGGGGTGCCAGCAAGTACAGCACGCTCCAGCATCTTGGACAAACAAGCAGCCGGATGGCAGGGAGGCGAGGGTCAGACAAAGGAGGTGACGCCGTGAGTGACTCGCACCCAGTCAGGAGCCGTAATCGGAGGTGATTAATCCACGGAGGAGAAAGCCTGGGAGGCATCGCTGACTCAGGGCTGAAGCTTCCTCATGGCTGCTCTGTTCCCTGCCTCACCTGCCCCGCCTGCAGGCTGGAGGGGGAGGCTTGTTGAAAAGGTGAGTGATTCAGAGGCACTTTAAAAAGCAGCAGTTTCTTAAGCTGATGAGCTTCTGATTCTGAATCAAAGGTGTTGGTTTTTTTTCTTTAATTTTCCAATGGTAATGTGAGGAGGTTGGGGTCTTTTCTGAGAATTAGCGGCGGAGCCCAGGGTGGACACTGCCAGGGCCCTGGACAGGCGAAGCAGTGATAATGCCCACACCAGAAAAGTGAGGGGTTTGGGGACGGCCCTGATGGGAGAGGCTGGCAGGTTGTCCAGTTAAGGCACTTGGCTATGAACCCAGTTTGGACTCCCTAGCTCTGCTCAGGTGACCCCACCTCTCTGAGGCTGTTTCCTCACCCGTAAGAAGAGAATAGAATTCCTGCTCATAGGGATTGTGGGGACCAGTCTGTAGCAGCAGAGGCGGGCAGGGCAGCACTGAGCATCTGCCCTGAACGAAGAAGGTAACTTTTCCTCAGTTTCTCGCCTCTGTTCCAAAGACAAGGAAGAAATCCTGACCAAGGGGACCAGGTTTATAGTACACTGTGGTCACAGTGGAACCGTAAGTTGGGTGACACAGTGATGCAAATTGCCCCCCAAACACAATAAATATTTAACGAAAGAGGCTGCTTTATTATCGGCAACCGCCTTTGGGAAGGTACCAAAGGTGCACATATCTTGAAAATGCCTGATTGGCTTCTGAGGAGACCTAGATGGTACCCCTTCTGTCTTGGGTCTGGAGTCTTAGAAACTAGAAGTCGGGGAAGTGTGAACATTCGGTGTAGAATGATCAAGATACCATTTTCATAAATAATCAAGATACTAGACCTTGGAGGTTTCGTCAAATGCTCCATCTCAGGCCAGGGCGACACCAAACATAGGCCTTGAAAGAGAGTCTAGTTCTTTTCCAACTTTTCTTTTCTTTCCTTTTTTTTTTTTTAATAAGCTTTTTATATTTATTTATTTATTTATGGTTGTATCAGGTCTTAGTTGTGGCTCGCAGGCTCCTTAGTTGTGGCTCGCAGGCTCCTTAGATGTGGCTCGTGAACTCTCAGTTGCCGCATGCATGTGAGATCTAGTTCCCTGACCAGGAATCGAACCCAGGCCCCCTGCCTTGAGAGCGCAGAGTCTTATCCACTGTGCCACGGGGGAAGTCCCTCCAACTTTTCTTTATCCCAGAGGAGAAGCAAGAATCCTTGACCGGTGAGAAGAACAAGGATGGGACTTCAAGTGGCTGCCAGAATGCAAACACGGGGTGGTTGACACGAGGTGCAAAGGTACAAAGTTCGGGATGTCACCACGTTAACCTCTAGGAGGCCTCGGCCAGAGCCTGCAGGGCGATCCCAGACCAGCGGACCACCCGGCAGTCCCAGAGCCCCCGTAAGATCACGGCTGAGGACACCCACCCGAGGGGGCCAGGGCTCTGCTGGGGCTCCCGCCGAGATGCTGCCTCCATCCTGGTGTCCGTGGGCTCCCTCCTGCCCTGACCACCCCGACGGCCTGGCCGTTCTGGGCACCGCTGCCATGAGCTGGCCTGTTCAGCCAGTGTGAGGCACTCACACACAGCTTTCCTTCTATTTCCCGGTGTTTATTATGACCTTGGGAAGAGCAAAGGCCGTTTTTCCTTGGCAGAGGCCTGGGCTTCGGGCCTGTCTGAATTCTGGATGCAGAATGCTTCCAGAACAGCCCCACAGACCCAAGGGCTCTACAGTCAGGGTGACCGAACCATCAGATTGGGAGCCAAGTCACCAAGATCCTGGTTCTTGCACCTGCCGGTGGGAGGGGCCTGGTGCCCGTGAAGCACCGTTCTCTGACCGCAGAAGCCCAGTCCTTCTCCCAAGGCCCAGCTCCTCACACATGCCCCAGCCTCCACTGGCCTCAGAGCAGCAGAAAACGCTCCTGGGAGACTTCCTCCTCGCTTGGCATGTGTGGGCTGCGGCCTCTTGCCGTTGAAGGCCAGGACAACAGCCATCAGTGTATCGATCGAGCTGCTAGTACAGGGAGAGCAGAGTGGAAAGGGGGGGTTACAGAACTGAGGCGGGTTCTTCTAGGGGCAAGGTGGCTTCCCAGACGAGGGGTCAACCAGCCACTCCTGCCACTGTGCCAAGGAGAAGGGGAGGGGCCTGGATGGGGGGTTATCACAGTGCCCGCCCCCCATAGGAGCAGAAGGAAGGAGCAGGAAGACAAGCTGGCTTGTCTCTGTCCCCTCCAGCTGTCAGTCCCAGGCTGTCACTCAGGACACGTCCTCCATGCTAGAAGGATTTCTCCTGTCCATCCTCTAGCTGGATATTGGGTCTTGGTCCTCCTGTGAATTTCTGCCACGAGCACAACTTGGCTGAGTCTGTGACCATGAGGCGTTTAAGATGCAGAGTTTGTCCCCCCAGGCTGGGGGGAGGGGACAGGACAGAGGGTTGGGGCCCAGAATGACGCTCCGTGGGGAGCCAGAGGGGCAGGTAGCTTCAGGGTAGCTACGTGGGAGTCCAGGTGAGGGAGCTGACACCTGGCCAGATGAACCGGTTTGTGTAGGAGCTCACGCTCGTCGGCGGGAGAGCACGACTACACTCAGGTCATCAGACGCCTGGGCCTTCCTGCCACCGCAGAGGCCGTCCCGTCCCGCATGACGTGGCGGCACAGCTCTGGGGGCGGAGTGGCAACCCTGTGTAACCTCGACCCCTTTCAGGCATCCCGTGCCCGGCACTAAGTGTCACAGGAGTCCTGAGGTCTGCCTGGCCTGACAGCCTAGGCGGTGGAGCACGGGGGCCACCGGACACTTTGGGGTTTCAGCCTGGGTAAGCCTCCTGACTCTGCGGGAATCAACGCTCTGTGGAAGTCCCACAGTCTCTGCTGCAGCCTCTGTGCCCCCCAGCTCCTTGATCGCTCCTGCTTTCAGGGTGGCTCGTGGCTTTCCCGGCAATGCCGTCACTTCCTTACACTTGGACTCGTCATCATCACACTCCCACAGCTGAGCCCGAGTGTGCCCCCGCCGCCTCCTCTCCACGCGCTGCTCCGGGTGTAGCTGCTCTGTCCCCACCAGACGCGCTCTCCAAGCCTCGCTCCTGCCCGGGGAGGGGCGCCCACCTCTCTGCAGACCAGACTCCTGCTGGCCACGTGAGCTCTTCTGCACACACTCAGCAAACGTCTTGTGTACCCTTGCCATGTGCTGGGTACGATGCTACAACCGGGTCTCTGCCCTCGAGCAGTGCTCAGGTGAGTGAGGAAGCCGCCAGGTAAATCAATGGCTTCACTGCAGCGTGATGACCCATGTTTGGCCATAATGGACACAGGCAAAAGGAGTTTAAAAGCAAAAAAGAGGGACAGTCAAGTCAACCTGGGGAGCAGGAAGCTCCCAGAGAAGGTGGTGCTTGGCTGGACCACTGGGGGTCAACTAGGGGAAGGGCGTGAGGGAAGGGAAAACGCAAAAGGGGCAGCGCCAGGCGGGTGTCCAGCTGCCTGGAACTCACTGGAAATCTCTCCTCTCCTCACCGGGGGGAGGGTGTCATGGTGGAAATTTCCCCCCAGCGGGAAAGTCAGATACAGGTGTGGACCCGGGGCAAGTCACTGACCCTGACCTCATGGAAAATTGGACACGATGGTCTCTCAAGTCCCTTCCAGCCCCAGAACTGCCCTCTCCCCCTAGACCGCTCCAGAAACCCACAGCTGATCAAGATGCCAGTGGGAGCCCTTCTGTCACGACGCTTCACTCCAGCGCCTTCATTTCTATTATTACACCAGTGATTTATTCCAAAACACAAACCAAGCAGCAAGAGTAACTGGCTCCCTAGGGAGAGGTCTGTCCCCTGCAAGCCGCCGCCCCAGCTCGGTGTGCCTGCTGTGCTCGGGCTCCGTCCCACTCTTGGGCGGCAGGGGGTGGGGGATGACAGCAGGGCTGGCCAGGGAGGCTTCATCTCAGAGTCTGCCCGGACACTGGGCCTTACCAAACAGTACTGTCAGCAAGGCGCTGCTCTAGTGGATTTGAAACCTGGGTGAATGTCATTCTGCAGTCCGAGCTGTAGTTTCCTCACCTCTGAAATGCGGGGGAAAATTCTTGATGGTTTACGAACCCAGGGAAATGTAAAGACTTGGGTCCTGGCCGGGTGACGGATTAGATCCAAACGGTGCCATGTCTCCTGTTGGCTGGCTCTCCGCATCTGAGAAAGATGAACACGGCTCCAAGCAGCGCCCCTTCTCCAGGGGCCATCACGGGCACCTCCTGTTAGCTCTGCTCCCAAACTGCAGGGCTGGCGAGAGAGACGCTGTCATGGAAGGCAGGGCCTGGGACCACCCGCTGTGTCCTTGAGACGGAAAACCTGGAGTTTAGGGCTTCCCTGGTGGCGCAGTGGTTGAGAGTCCGCCTGCCGATGCAGGGGATGCGGGTTCGTGCCCCAGCGCGGGAAGATCTCACGTGCCGCGGAGCGGCTGGGCCCGTGAGCCATGACCGCTGAGCCTGCGCGTCCGGAGCCTGTGCTCCGCAACGGGAGGAAGATTAGGAGACAACCTGAGACCCTGCCCGCACCCTAATCTTGTCAGCAACCCCATCCTTGAACTATTGCTATGAAACTCCTCATCAAATCCTCCCAGGTTGAGACACGTAGCTTTTCGAGGCAGGAGCCCACTGTGTCCCCCCTTGCCTGGCAAAGCAATAAAGCTATCCTTTAAAAAAAAAAAACAAAAAACCTGGAGTTTAAAACATCCTCTCAATAATCCATTGTGCTTGGCTTCTCCTGGCTGAGATGGAAATTGGTGAAGGTTGTGTAGGGGGGCTGGGCTGGGCAGACGTGTCACTGGGGCCTTCTGGGTAATTGCTTCCTCCTCGGAACCCAGGGGGACGTTCTGCTTTCACAATGCTGTCGTTTGTCACTCAGCATATGCTAGCATGTATGTCAGTGACTTAAAAAAAATATAGCCCGTCTGCATTTCAAGCCTTTCAAGGGAAAGAGCAGAGTGATACACAGTATG
>NW_020174430.1:3540493-3589849 GCF_003031525.2 Neophocaena asiaeorientalis asiaeorientalis | reverse complement strand
AGAGTGAAACACAGTATGTGTTCAAAAAATGACTGGTTTTCCAATTGCTCATGATTATAACCCCAGTTACAGGGTTTATGAGTTTATTAAAGAATTGGAATTGTGAACTGTCAAAACATAGTGGTCTTAAAGTCCCGGGCCAGCTTCCTCACAGACCTGCACGGCATAAGCTGTAATCTTTCTCTTTAAAATCCTCTAACAGGTGTGTGTGACTGGAAGGCCGACACCTCTCATCATCTGACCCTCACTTTGCATCTTGCCCACGGTCCATCAGCAGCGACAGAGTCGGGCTGGAACACTGACTCCAGGCTCATTCTTTTTTCTACCGCATCCTGAGTCTTTTTGGTGTGTGGACCAAGGCAGTGCTTTCTGGATGGTTCTGTGAACTCGGCTATGGGCCAGAAGGCTGAGGCTACAGAGGAGAAGGCAGCCTCTCCAAGTTCCAAAGTGCAGTGCTGGGCCCTCTGGGCTCTGGGGCAGGATGGCCACACCAAACCCCCCATACCCTCCGCCTCCCCCACCGCTGCCATGTCTCCTTCCACCAGGGGAGGAATATGGTCACGGCCATGTCCTGCGGGCAGTAAAGGCCCACTGGACACCGCCTGGGGGGGGGCGTGTTAGACGTGTAGGAGTGGAAAGTAGTGGATTAAGGCTGCTTTCTCTTCTCTCGCCAAAGGGAAGTCCCCGCACAGCTATGAAATGGCAGCGAGCTTTGAAGAAGGCTTTCTAACCACCCAGAGCCAGTCCTGGATTTTGACGTTCTGTCACTTAGCACAGTTCCTTCCCCACCAACTGTCTGCTATGACACCACGGAGCTAAATAGCAGAGCTGCCGAAATTACAGTCAAAGGAGAGGGGAATTAAGACACCAGCAAGGGAGGAAAGATTTTTTTTAAGCAAGGAAGGGAATAAGACAGCAACCAATAAAACAGACAGAAGCAAGATGTCTGTTCCAGGTGGCGAGAGGCGGGGATGTCTTTTCTGTGGCAACTTAGTCTAAGATGACGAAGATGCTCAGAGAGCGTGTGGTGACAGCAGCCTCCTTCAACAGGGAGCATCTCATCGAGAGGTACTTATCCCATCACGTAACCTCGGGGGCCAACCAGATGGCTTACGAGCTTAGCAGTTCTTCCTTAACTTCAGCAAGAGAAGGCTTGACCAGAGGAAGGAGAAGGGGCCACAGGGAGGGCACATTTGCCTGCTGGACGCCTATGATTTCACAGAGGGAAAGAGCGGGAGTTCTCGTAAGTAAGGGCAGACGCCTGTGTAGAAGCCAACCACTGTGCTCTCTGACCAGGCTGTCTGCTCAGCCAGGACCGATGGATCTGCTCCAAGAACACAGAGGTGGGTTTTCCAGATGATGAGGGCAACGCAGAACAGGCACTTGGCACAAAGGCTTGACTAGAGGACAGTCGTCTTAAGACCCTGCCACGCTTCTAGCCCGAGTGACTGCTGCTGAGAGTGGGAGCGGTGGGTCCGCCCTCTCTGTCACCTGCCCCGTGTCTAAATGCACGGTGAGGATCCGGGCAGGAGTATCACGATAGGGTCACCTGCGATTTGTCCAGGAGTGCAGGAATAAATATTGCATGTTCTCCTCTGACATAATCTTTTCTCTTCCTTGGTCCCCTCCCCTCCCCTCCAAGTCCCCAAAGGGGGCAGCTTTCTCAAAAGAAGGTCTTGGCTCTCCTCCCCTAGTTTCTTGCCTCAGTCTCCCCAGCCCCCATCGTCCTCACTAACCCCCGCCAAGTGAAAAGGTCTTCATTTAATTAGAAGACTACTGGCCCTGCAGCCCCTGTTAGTGAGGGTTTTCTGAGAGCTGGATTGTGCCTGGCCACGATTCCCTCTTCTTTGTGGCATCAGAGGCGTCCAAGATTCCACTGTGAATGACTGAGAAACTGACTTGCCAGTTACCAGTGGTGGAAACTTATAAACCCCAGGACTCACCATTTAGAATCAAATCCTTCTCAAGTTGGGTGAGATCTCCAGAACGATGCAGTGTTAGAGACTGAAGAGGTCTTCACGATTTTCACCTTTACGAGAAGGGGAACTTGAAATCCAGAGGTGACCAAGGGCTTCCTCAACGTTCTCCCCCTACCCCAACTCACCTGTAGTTCACCCTGCCCTCACCTTTAGATGTAATTGCTTTAAAGTCATCTCTCCTCTTCCTAAACTTCTTATAAGGGAAAGTGTTTTTAAGCTTGGTATGCAGAAGATCCAGACGCCTCTAAACCTCTAAGACAGGAGGTGCCATCCTAACAGCAGTAAAGTCTTTCCATCTAACTTTCATTGGTTTTGCTGCCATCGTTCCTAAACCTTTTCAGTAAAGAGAGAAAGGGGGTCCCACCTTATACATACCCTCATGTGTTTTTCACGGGGTGTCAAATAGGCAAATCTGCCCTCTCCGGGCCTTGCTTCCCTTGTTGAAGTTGACATATGAGAGATTCCTTGCTCATAAGCCATCTGCTTAGCCCCTGAAAGTCAGATGAAGGTTGTCAGTCCATTGGAGAACTGACTCTTTGCCTAATGACAGAAAAGTAATATCTTTAAAAGCTTTCTCTTTTATTTCATGCCAGAGTTCAGGTTGATTTATAGTGTAGATCCAGCCTGGGCTTCTGGTACCCAAGCCCGTCAGAGAGGAAAACTGGCAGGAGAACAAGACAGAGACCTTCGTAGGTGGGACTGTGGAATAAAGATGCAGTGGGTGGGTCTTGGGAGAGCTCCCCAGTTTTGTACTATGTAGTTCTCGAGACGTACCCGTGAGCATCTTGAAGCATCTGAGGAACTGCTAAGAAGCCAAGCTAAAAATACCAGGGAACAGCGCAGTCAAGGAGGAATGCAGAGCTGGGCGTGAGCTCCCCCTGGAAGGTGTGAGACTCAGGCACGGGGGCCAGCCTGCCGTGCACACCTCGGGCTGAACCCCGAGTCCGTCTGACACAGGTGGGAGGAGTGGATGTTTCTGGCTTTAGACCCTTTGATTTTTGAATCCTCCAGTCCTGTTGTGCACAAGTGCCTCGTGAGCACTGACCGCGTGCCTGGAACTAACAGGGGAGGACACACCGCTCCTTGGGAACGTGAACTGTGAAACCTGCTGCCCCCTCGCCCTTCGTGACAAGTGGAACTTGGCTTTGGTGGCTTCTGGCTCTCTGTCCACCCCAGTTTCAGGATCGTACTCCTTCTAACACTTAATCATGTGTCCCTGACACATATCTTCTCTTGTCTGCTTTTACGAACCCTCTGTTCCTGATTATTGGGAACATTTTACCATTGTCACATCCTCCCACCCCTAACCTCCAGGGGTTCCATCAGCAGCTTAATGGTCTCCGGGCAGCAGGACCCACTCCCCTCAACCTTTCTGCTCGATACATTGTCAAATCTCAAAGGCCTCCCCTCAAGGTTCTCTTAACTTGAGGAGCGGGGGGTGGGTGGGGCGGGGGAGGAATGCTGAGTAGGGGGACAGTCTTGCTTTCTTCCTGAGGGCCCTGTTCTCCATGTTGGTGAAAACCACTCAGAATCATGTACTTTTTCATGTTTTAAAATAACAACTGTGGGCTTCCCTGGTGGCGCAGTGGTTGAGAGTCCGCCTGCCGATGCAGGGGACGCGGGTTCGTGCCCCGGTCCGGGAAGATCCCACATGCCGCGGAGCGGCTGGGCCCGTGAGCCATGGCCGCTGAGCCTGCGCGTCCGGAGCCTGTGCTCTGCAATGGGAGAGGCCACAACAGTGAGAGGCCTGCGTAACGCAAAAAATAAATAAATAAATAAAAAACAAAATAACAATTGTTATTTGAGACAAAGACTTGTCTTTGAGGAATCAGAAGTCTAAAGACAGACATCCTGATATGGGCAGCCATCCACAGGACAAAAAGAGCAAACTTTAAAAAAGTAACAGGAGACATTAAACATTTATATCATACATACATTAAGGTAAGTGGGTTTGCACTCTGATATAATTTGGTTAATCTGTTCCTGGCTGTTCCCTCAGGAAACACTCCCTCCCTTGTATCCTAAATTATTTTCAGAGACTTAGAGGACAGAGGCGCAGATACGGGTAACCTTCTGGCTGTAGCATCTTGCTGCTGTCTTGTCATCTGTGAGAGATGGATTGAGTAAGAGGTCACGGGGTGACTCAAGAGAGCTGAGTGCTAGTGATGAACTTTTGGGCAGGTTTTCAAAAAGGTAAAATACCTGTTTTCATTTGTTCAGCCTCGACCCCTTTGTAAAACTTTCCTTTTGAGCGCCGCGTGGATATAGCCTGTGCACACAGTATGTGTGGTCTTACTTACAAGTCAACAAGTTTACCTCGGGGGTAGGTAGGTTCTGCTTTACCTAGAAACTCTGAAGGGCTTCGCATTTTGTGAATGGAGAAATGGTAAGTTCCTTACGGGCTGGAACCTGGAGATGCTGAAGCAGCTCTGCTTTTCCCGGAGCCAAGATCCCCGTGTGGCCTGTGGGCTGCTCAACACACAGTGGATGCCTGGGAGGCAGTGAGCAGATGAGGAAGGACATGCCGGTCCCTCCAAGCATCCCCGCTCCTTCCCCAAAGTGTCGTTCTTTGGGAAATTCCTGTAAGTACCAGTGCGCCTCGTATAGGAGTTGGATTGAGAGCAGGGCCCTGCAAAGTCCCCACGTGAGGGACTGACCACGGCAGCCTCTTCGAGGAAGTGGAGCTGGGGCTCTGCCGTGGGGCGTTGCTGGAGGGGAAGGACCCAGAGGCTGAGCCTCTCCTGGGGAGTCTGCCATGACTGTGTGGGTGGGGTGCGGGGCTTTCCCAGGCAACTGAGATGGGGATGGTGAACGGCCTTGAGCTGAACCGAGGGCTCGGGAAGATGCTGTTTTCTCTGTCCTCGGGATCTGGGCATCTGCGTCTCAGCTCTTCCTCTGGCAGTCCCGTTTGCATAATGTGATCTTGGCCAGATGTGCTGCATCCTGGCAGGGATCCTGACACCTACTTCACCTACCTTGAGCCCTGAAGAGCGTGGGAGCTGGTGGAGAAGCTCTCCCCCAGAAGCTCTCCCCCAGGGGGTCTGAGGTCGGTCTCTGCCGGCTTCTCCTGTCAGATGGCATCATTTCGTGGGCGACAAGGTCCTGGCTGCCCTTCCATCTCTCCGTCGGCCTGTCCTGCCCCTGGTCCTCCCTCGAGGGACAAAGCATCTGAGCAGATGGGCCTTGATTTTATTACTCACCAGGGTAAATGGGGTCATCACATCCCATGGTCTCTGAGCTCAGACTCACTGCCCCCATGGAGCTGGAGGCCGGGGTCACAGCCACTCTGTGCGGTGGCCCAGACAGAGAGTGAAGCACTGCTGGACAGTTTCCCTGCACCTTCCTCACCTTCCTTCCATTTGCGAGGCCAGCTTCGTCGCCGTCAGCCTCTCAAAGGTGCAGCCGAGTGCTTCCCTGGTGGTGCAGTGGGTGAGAGTCCGCCTGCCGATGCAGGGGACACGGGTTCATGCCCTGGTCTGGGAAGATCCCACATGCCGCGGAGCGGCTGGGCCCGTGAGCCATGGCCGCTGGGCCTGCGCGTCCCGACCCTGTGCTCCGCAACAGGAGAGGCCGCGGTGGTGAGAGGCCCGCGTACCGCCAAAAAAAAAGTGCAGCCGAGCCGCTGCCATCTCTGCTTGTGGGCTTGGGTGCAGCCTCCGGGGGCATCACTTTGGGCAGTGGCCACAGGGCCACTCAGTGCCTGCAGGCCGCCTCGCTAGTCCTGTGCCCAGCCTTCCAGACCTGGCCTGCCAGTCTGGAAGCACTCCCGAGGGATGCGCCCCAGGCAAGGACACAGAGCCGCAGGAAACACACTTACCCGCTTCGTGCGGAGCCTCACAGGGTAAAGCTTTTAAATGTAACTCATGGTAATTTCTGTTACAACACCGACCACATAAATCACTAAAGGGAAAAAAATCCCAGCCAGACCCAGTTTCAGTGTCCAAGCTGCTGGGTTTCATGGCGGCTGATGTCCTGGTGAAAATTCCTAGTTCGAGGTCTTTATAAATGCTTCTTTCTTGGGATTGTCCTAGGACCACATGAGGAGAGAAAACGTGTGAGGCTTGGACTGTGGAACGAGGGAAGACCGGAGCCCCAGCCGGGGGTGGGCTTCGAGCACCAGTTGGATGGTTTCCTTTGATGCAAAGAGCAGAGCAGCTGAGCGTCCAGGAGGATGGCGTGTCCCTCCCCAGGCCTGCCCGCCTCCCCTTTGTGTCCCAGAGCTTAGACTGCATTGCTCACGCGCTCCCCGCCCCACCAGCACCCCTTCTCTCTGCTTGCCACCCCTCCCCCATGGCAGCATCAGCCCTCCCACTGCCTCTGAACACTCCCTGGCCTCTGTCTTGCCTTCACTCCCTGCGGCGGGGTTAGGCTCCTGGTGGCCAGACCACCACCCACCTTCCTAACAGGGGCGAACGCTGGTGGCTTCTGCATGCTCTCTGATCTCCATCCCTATCCCATCCAACAAAGTGGATGGCTTTGTTCCTTCCTCTCCTTGCCTTCGGTTAGAATTACTGTCCCCTGTCCCCCTCTGTGGCCTAAAGTCCATTCTCTTTCTCCAATCATCCATGTGATGGCCAGTCTCCAGCATGGCCCCCGATGACCCCCACCTGCTGGGACCCACACCCTTCGAGGTCCCCGTCCACAACTGGGTGCCCAGTCGGAAGCTGTAGAGGCACAGAAGGGGGAAGCTGTGGGAAGCCAGCTGCCTCGTCAGGAGGTAGCCCAGCAGCCCCGTGGAGGGGTCTACTAGGGACGAGCTCCTGCCAAAAACCAGGGGAACTTCCCGGCGTGTGACTGAGCCACCGGGAGGTGGGTCCTCTAGCCCCAGTCAAGCCTGTAGGTGACGCAGCCCCGGCTGATACCTGCCTGCAGCCTCAGGAGACGCCCTGAGCCGGGACCATCCGGCAGAGCTGCTGTCGGCTTCCTCCTGGGTTCCACAAACTGTGCAGAACGATAAATGTTTATTGTTTTCAGCAACTGTTTCTTTCTCGGAGTGGTTTGTTCAACAGCAGTAGATTATTGATACGGTGTGTTTCTCTATGACGAGGTTTCTTTCACCATACCCTTCCCAATAATGTCTTTTACTGGAGCCGAGCCTATTGATAAATCAGCCTTCCTTTATCCAATCAAACTGAAGAATGTTCCTCTCATTTATTTTGTGGGCTTAGCATACTGCCTGGTAAATAGCTTGTCTCAGTATTAAAAAATATGGAGCAAATGCCAGAGGAATCAGGCGAATTAATTAAATCAATAAATTTCAGTGTCTGTCAAATAAGTGTTACTGATAAAGTTAAAACACAATGAGGGGCTTCCCTCGTGGCACAGTGGTTAAGCATCTGCCTGCCAATGCAGGGCGCAGGGGTTCAAGTCCTGGTCCGGGAAGATCCCACATGCTGTGGAGCAACTAAGCCCATGCATTGCAGCTACTGAGCCTGTGCTCTAGAGCCCATGAGCCACAACTACTGAGCCCGTGTGCCACAACTACTGAAGCCCATGCGCCTAGAGCCCGTGATCTGCGACAAGAGAAGACACCGCAGTGAGAGGCCCACGCACCACAATGAAGAGTAGACCCCGCTCGCTGCAACTAGAGAAAGCCCGTGGGCAGCAATGAGGACCCAACACAGCCAAAAATAAATTTATTAAAAAAAACAAAACCAAAAAAACCGCAATGAGCTTCTGCCTCGTTGCAGCTGAGAAAGCAACATGGGTCACCAGCAGCTCTACTGGAGCCATCTGGGAAAATTCGGCCAGGGTTCTCGCTCAGACCGGCACGGTGTGATCCGGGAATATGGCTCAATATACGCCGCCCGTGTTTCTGCCCGTACGCGAAGGACATCAGCTTCCTTAGGTTGGACTAAGTGTGAACTTCTTGAATGGGTCATCAAGCATATCTACCTTCCTCAGAAACAATACTAACTTTTTGCATATAAAATAAAAAATTTTAAACTTCAGAAATACCCACAATGAAACTCACTTCTGGATATCTGCCTGTGATTTATGGGGGAGGGGAAGTCAGGTGGTAAAGTTGACCTCCTATTGCTAGATTGATAATAAAAATTACATATAAAAAGTGCCGAGGGTGGTCTTTCAGTTAAGTGACTAGTCCCATGGATGACTGGATCTGAGCCTAGACCTTCACAGTTACCTCGGGTGTCTAGAACATGGCACCCATGGGGTCACCGTCGAAGGTTCCCAGCCACAAACTCTCACTTCTCTCATCCAGCTGAATTCTGTAGCTTCCCTGACAAAGGGGAAGAAATTCTAAGAGAGAGGGAACGAAACTGTTAATGACCTGGGTCCTTGGACTCATTAATCAATAGAAATTGATCAGAGGCCAGAGGGGAAATTCAGGCAAGGCTTTACTGGGGCCCCTGCAGCACAGGGAGTGCAAGCAAGTAACAGGTGCCCTTGCTGCTCCCCAAGGAGGGCGGGCTGGCCCCTTAAATGGGGTGAGGGTAGGGATGGATGCAAGGGTCCGGCCAGAGGTGGGGCTCGGGTGGTCTGCCCGCCCCCTCGGTGGTGCTGTGTGCAGGGATAGTGCACAGGACCCGGCTCTTGCCTGTGGCACCTCAGAAGTGGCTGTTGGTTTGTGGCCTTTTTGTATCTTGTTGTTGATAATTTGCACACCCTGCGGCTGGCGTGCAGTTATTTTTAGTCCCTTATAGTTTCTTTGTATCTGTTGCTCAAGGAGATGTTTGTCCAGGTGCAGGTCCTGCAGCAAAGGGCCCAGGGCCCAGCCTGTCTCAAAACCAGAATTTACTCTATGGCAAATGCATTACTTACAAAGTTACGTTTCAACTTTATGGCGACCTTGTGAGATGGGAGCTGTTATCCCTGTTTACAGATGAGAGCCAGGGTCCATTCTCTTAAGCAACATGCCAACTTCACATAATCGAGGAAATCATGAGACCATCATTCAGACCAGAATCTGCCTGGTTCCAGTCTTCCTGTTACCAGACACAAGTTCATGTGCCTGACACAGAGTGAGGCCAAACAATGCCGAAACATCGGAGTCTGGAGCAGAAAAAGGGTTATAGCAGAGCTGAGCAAGGAGACGGGTGGCTCATGCCCCCCAAACCCCCCGAACTCCCAAAGGCTTTCAGCAGAGCATTTCTAGAGGCCAGGTGAGGGGGGCGGGTCGCAGGGCATGCGAGCAGCTTGTGCACCGTTCTCTGGTTGGTCGATGGTGAGGTCACAGGGTCAACATTATCAGTCCTGAGGCTCCAGGAGGCCTGGGTCCTCAGGTAGTTAACATCTTCCATTTGGTGGTGGTTTTAGCATCTGTAAAGCAACTCAGGAAGTGTGCATCAGGTACTATGATCTGGCTACTTCAGAGGGGAGCCCATACGGGCGAGGATATGGGCCCATACGGTCCTGCTCGGTTACATTCCCACTACCATCGTTCACAGAACCCAAGATCGGGAAAGCGGCTTTGGAATCTTCTAGACGAGCTCCTCTAACACACCTGAGGAGACGGAGACTAAAAAGTCACGAGACTGATGGAATTAGCTCAGCTGTTAGCGGTGTGACCAGGTTGGTTTGGGACTTCCGGTTTGTTTTTCTTTTCACACCACCGTTTGAGGGTACAACCCACCGTGTGCATCTCCACAGCTCCTAGAAGGGCACTCAGAGCTTATGAGGACTTGGATGCGTGACAGAGTTTTAATCCACACCCTTGAAGACATCCTGCTTTTTAAAATAAACATAAATATCACACTGTTGAAAATGGAGGAAGACAGTGTTCTCACTTGCCGGCTGCCCTTTGAGCCAACGGGGCTGGGGGCCGGCAGAGAAGGAGGTGCACCCAGCTCCACGTACGCCGCGCCGGCCAACCTGGAGGGGCTGAGGACCCACTGAGTGGCTTCGCAGACACAGGAGACCCCCTGGGCGGATTGCGGCCAATTCCGAGGTCTTCTCTGATAATAGCACCAGTTTAATTATAATCCAGAGTTTGCTTACATCTCGAGTATGTTTCATTTCAAATGTGACTTTCCAGCTCCTTCTCTCTCCTTTTTTTCGCTTCGTGCCATAAAATATTTGCATATTTGAATGTCAAGATTTTCCAAGTGCTGGAAGCAACAGGCTCTGGTATGTTCTCAAGTTATTTTGTACAGCAGCATCTGTCTTGTTTCAGCAGCCACCAGAGCTGAGAAGTGACCCAAGAGCAGCCTGCCAGGAAGACAGAGTGTGGGATCCAAGGGGGCTCCTCCTAAAACAGAGCCCACCAGGGCGGGGGCCCTGTCATCCCAGGCAGCTTCAGAACACGTTTCCCCAGCTTATTTTTATTTATGTATTTATTTTAAAAGAAAGGCAGATAACCAAAGGAAACAAATACTGAATGACAGCTACAGAATGTATCTTTGGAACTTGCTAGACTAATTACTGAGGCTCCAAAATCACTTTAAAAGCAACACATTTTGTTTTGCAATATACATTTTTGTTGCCAATTTTTTTTTTTTTTTTTGGTAATTTCAATCAGAATCCACCTCAAACTGGATTGTTGATTGCCAGAGAAGTGGCATCAGGAGGGAATACTCTCATTAGGGCAGCACATTTCAAGGAAGTGCCTGACTTTTTTCTGTATATAGAATGATGTCAGGAAAACTTTTCTACAATATTTTCTCAGAGCTGTATACGGCTTCCTTCTGAAGTGATGCCTTCTGTTCAAGCAATTATAATAGTAGCTGCTTACATGTACCGGGAGAAACCTAGTCTAATCCTCACGGCACCCCTAGGTAGTAGGCATCCTTATTACCTGCATTTATAGGTGCGTAAACTGAGGCTCAGGGAAGACGCTTTTCTGAAGGGCATATGATGGAAAATGGTGGAGACTGGATTTGGTGGGAGATTATTTGCATTTACTGTGTGCGTTGTATTATTGTTATTTGTAAAGAGACCAGGACAGCAAGAGCTACTCATTTAACATCCTGATGTTTGAATGCTCAGACCCTGAGTTTTCTAGGGATCGTCTGACAATTTCCAGAAAATATGATTTTCTGTTAATATTTGATCAAGGAAATAGGACTCTGGCTTAAACGCAGAAATGTGACTGACACTTGCCAGAAACATCTGTTCATTTAACAAAAATGTATTAAGTACCTACCGTGTGTCAGGGACTGTGGTCCCCACGGGGGAAATAGTTGTGAGCAAGTAGAGCTCTTCTGGAAATTTAGAATATGACACTGAGCACAAGGAGAAGGTCCAGATTGTCTGGGTGGGGCCATTCTGTCCATCCCATCAGAGAGTCTTTTACCCTGATCGGAGATGCTCTCGGAATCCGATAGGTGACCTAGTTAATCTAAGCGTACCTTGCTGTTTCATTCACTCATTCAATTATTTACGTGATTCATATTTATTTAATACCTAGTGTGTACCATGGACCTCAGTCAGGTACAGTTCCTGTTCTCATTGAGCCAAGAGGGTGATGGCAAGTATGAACCAATAAACACGTAAAAAATACAATCGTGACTTAGCAAGTACTAGGGGCCGGGGGCCTCTCTGAGGAATGTTTGAGCTTGGGGGCTGCTCTGTACGGCTCTGGGGACTGTTGTGGGAGGGATGGCAGCCAAGCCCAGCCTGTTCTCCAGGCTGAGGGCCTGCATGGCCGGCACCGCCCAGGATAGCCGTCTCTTCCTCATTCTCACGGTCACGTTTGGGGGGGGTGGCCCCGAGGAGGTGCCAGCCAGGTGCGGCAGGGTGACAGGAGGGAGGCGTGGATGGGCTTGGGGTGGGGCCTCGCCAGCCACAGGCAGCCTCGGGACTCAGTCTCAGTGCGTGAGAAGCTGTAGAAGCTTCAAGCAGAGTTTGTATTTTTGAAAGCAATCTCCGTCTTCAGCCTTTTCGCAGGGCCTACACCTCCAGTCTCCCCACAACCTCTCTAAGCCACTACCCCGTCATCTGTGAAACAGGTGTTAATACCTGTGTGTTTCAAGGCTTTTTAAAAAATAAGTAACAAAGTGACACATGTCAGGTTCCCGTGAGCACCCTTCTAGGTGGCCTCCGCGTAGAGAAATCGTAATGGACGATGCTCGGGAGTGTGGCTTGAGTCCCACAGACCAGATCCTCTGGTTTGCCATCAAGAGTTACGCTTCCTACCAAATGTAAGGTAGACAGCTAGTGGGAAGCAGCCGCACAGCACAGGGAGATCAGCTCGGTGCTTTGTGACCACCCAGAGGGGTGGGATAGGGAGGGTGGGAGGGAGACGCAAGAGGGAAGAGATATGGGGATATATGTATATGTATAGCTGACTCACTTTGTTATAAAGCAGAAACTAACACACCATTGTAAAGCAATTATACTCCAATAAAGATGTAAATAAATAAATAAATAAAGAGTTAACGCTTCCTGTTTGGAATAAGAATTGTTCTGTCACGATGATTCAAAGAAGGTCACAGCAATTGATTGGGAGCGGGGTCCTTGTCCTTTGCACTTGCCTCTCCAACATCTGTCTCTCCGTCAGTGCTGATAACTTAGAAGGACTGTGGGAAGAACCTCAGCCCACCCATCCTCAGCACTGGTGTGTGCGCACGTGTGTGTGTGTGTGTGTGTGCGCGCACACGTGTGTGTGTGTGCGCCAGTGTGTGGTCTTTGCAGGCAATCACCCAGAGGACGTGATGTTGCTGTAAGCTCCTTCAACTTGAGAAAACTATAAAAGATGCAGTTTTAAAAAGCTGACACCTCTGTTATATTTTGGTATCTGTCTGAACGAGTGCAGCATTTAGAGACCCACAGACTTCTCGCCGACAGCTCTGCAGGTACAGTCTGTCCTAAAAGGTATTTCCTGTGGCTTCAGGCCTGGCTGAGATGGATAAAGTGGGGCCCCTGGGGGCGGGGACATCTGGGCCGCGTCTCAGGTCACTGGAGCCTGTGGCTTTACCCATCAGGATGCGGCAGTGACTCTCTCCTCCCCTGCCTGGGCCGCCGCAGAGCCTGGCGGGCTTGCTGGATGACGCTGTTGAGCGGCGAGCAGACAGGCTGGACCTGGTGCAGCTCACACAGGGACTGGAGCTCAGGAGGCTGAGCGGGGTCAAGGGGTGATGTGTTCAAGGTGTACGAAGTGATGAGTTGACTTACACAATGTTCGGTGTCAATCACACCTCAGTAAAGCTGGAAAAATAAATAAATAAAACTCTTCTGGAAAAAAAATGAGGTGAGGTAAGGACTGTCGCAGTTAGAAAGGCGCAAATGCTCTGAAAGTAGGAAACATCTTAGATCCTTAGACCCAAGGCTGTGACCCAGGCCGCTAAGCCCTGGTCCTGGCCCTCAGCTCCTTTGGTGAGGGGGCAGAGGACACCCCCGGGACGCAGGCCCAGGGAGGAGACCACCGCCTTGCTGCTGTGTCTAAATTACACGTGTTTTCGTCAGATCTGTTAGCAGCACGTCACCGCCTTCTCAAGTACAGCCAGGAAGTAGGAACCCGCAGTCCCGAGGGGGAGACTTGGAGGGGCTGGGCCCAGCTTTGTGAACAAAGTGGCTGGTTTTTCATTAATAAAATGGCTCAGGCCTCTGGTTTCTCACCCACCTGTGGAGTCCACCTTCAGTCCTTAACCCAGCTCAGCTTCTAGAAAGACTAGTCCTGCCCTGAAAGTGCCCGAGACACAGATGGGCACAGCCTTGCCCACCTGTCTCTCTGCTGCAAGCAGGGATAGAGGGAGGTATGGGCTGGAGGGCTTCAAGCAGGAAGGCTGGTTTGGAATGACTGGGGGGGGTCGCTGGGATGGGAAGGATGGGGCAGCCCACCGTGATGCTCAGGGCTGTCTTGGTTGTCACACTCACCCAGGTCCCACGTCCTGGGAACACTTCGGTCCCCGGTAAGCTGAGATGGCTGGTCACCCTGGGAAGGTACTAATGATGTCGCCGCAGGCCTCCAGCCAGCAGACCGGCCTTGTCGCAAAGCCTTTCCTGGTAGAGGTGTCACATCCGACCAGGATTTTCTGGGCTCTGGGACAAGAGGAGATGTTAAGTGCAAGCGTGGTGTCGTGGGACGTTACCACCAGCGTCCCCGTGTCCCCTCAGCCCCTGCTTCGACCGCTCACCAAGCAAGCAAATGAACGTGCAGACCTGGAGAGAATCTGGAGACCCCCGGCCTCCCCCCCGCCGTGCGTGCCCGCCCCGCCCCGTGCTGCTGCCTCCAGAGGACAGGCACTTCATCTGCCCACAGCGGACGCAGCTTCCTGAGCTTCCCCTGCACAAGGCCTCTTGTTTTCATCAGGTGACGGGTTAAGGGTGTGATTCATGGCCAGAGGGTCAGGGACAGAGCTGGGGGTAGACATCCAGGGGCCGGTCTCCTCCACCAGGTCACGGAGGCACGTCGCTCAGTGAGGCAGGGCCTCCTGGGCAGGGCCAGAGGGGACCGTGGACTGGCCCAATCCTGTGCTCAGCCTTCGCATGTAGCACCTCGTGAAATCCTCTCAAGCCTCAGGATGTGTCGCCGCCCCCTTCCAGAAGACAGATGAAAACCCAGGCTCAGGGCACACGCCGAGGTCAAGGCAGAGCTGAAACCAGAAGCAGGTCTTCTGACTCTGGCCCAGGCCCTCGATCCCCAGGGGCCTCCGTGGAGTCCTCTGTTTCGGCGGCGAGTGCGCACCGTGCAGGGGTCTAGAGGTGGCCATGGTCTGCCTCGGTCCTGCCCAGAGGGGCGGGATGACTGGCCTGCCCCCGACGGCTGTCCCGTGGCCTTGCCTCGGCCGGCACCGCAGCGGACTCCCCACTTTGGAAGAGAGTCCTCCCAGCCAGTGCCCAGAGATCACGCTGTCGGTGGCGAATGGTCTGGAAAAGCTGTAATTACCCCTTCTCAACCCCAGGGGGGCTGCACCTGTTTCCTGTTTAAGGTCCCTGTGTACAGACAGCAACACTGTCCTCACAGGTGGGCGGGAAGGAGCATGTTGAGGGAGGTGACGCGATGCCACGTGACAGCCGGCCGTGGCTCTCAGCTGTGGTCCGGCGTGGTCACCAAGCTCCCCACCCCACCCGGAGGCTGGCAAAGTCTCCTTATTCTTTCCTTTAAAACGTGTATAATAAGTTCCTCCTACGTGCCTGGCACTTTTTATCTGGAAATATTACTCATGAAGTAAGTTTTTTTTTCTTTAAAATCACTCCTGTGGGAAGCTGCTTCCCTTCGGCTGGGAGAAAGGAGGGAGGTGGAGGCCCCCCTAGCCCGTCTCACAGGCCTCTTCCTTCCACGGGGTCGTGGGGATGGGGCTGCTGGGGGGAGGAGGGTGATGACTGTCCCTGAAGGGAGTCCCAGGGGGAGCCGGGCACCAGGGGGCATCCCTGCCACCACTTCTGGGTCAGGACCTGCCGTCTGGAGGCCAAGACGTGAGAGCAGCTCCCGCTTCGCTCCTGGAGACGAAGCTCCTAACGGCCACGTCTGCTCTGCCAGGAGGCCCCGCAGTGCTGGGCAGCCTGGGCTCACCCAGGGCCTGGGGGCCTCGAGTGACACTGGGCGGGTCCACCACAGCCTGGGCGGGGGAGGGGAGGGAAGGATGGGCTGGAGCATCGGCTCCGGCCTCTCCCGTCCTCCTCACAGGTTCATCTGTTCACTCATTTGTTCTCTCAGCAAGTTGTCTGTGTCTCTGATACATGCCAGCTGCGGCTCTGGGCAGCAGAGACACGGTGGAGAGGAGGGACGCTCTCCCCTCTCGGAGCTGCCCTGCTCCTGGGCGAGGCGGACAGGGAGCAGGTGCACAAACTGCGTGGAAGCGACGAGGGAGACCAGGGGGAGGGCGAGGCTGGGGGGTTAGAGATGGGGTGTGTGTGGCGGCTGTGTGTGTGATATTATGTGTGTGGTTGTGTACGGTTGTTGCATGTGAGATTGTTCTCTGTGGTCGCTGCGCGTGTGGTCGCTGCCTGCTGGTCTCGGCCTATCTGTAACCAGCGCTGTGGCAGGACAGGCCCTATTGTTCTTATTGATTGCAAGATGCCCTCAGCAGCAACCATCACGTCCTGGAAATTACACGGCACACCTGGGGCCACACAGCGAGTTGTGAGGGGCTCCGGGGGTGAGCGAGCGAGCAGGGCCTGGGGCTCTGCTTTCACTGGGGTCGAGGGTGGGGGCCTGGGATTTCACAGGCTCAGGCTTTACTGGTGAATTTAAAACAGAAGAGCAGGAATTGAAAGCGCAAAGAGAGAAAACAAGTGGCCCAAGCCGTCAGTCACTGAAATCAACCAGGGTCTCTAAAGCAAAGGGGCCTGGCTGGGGGTCTGGCCATGTGTTTATGCGAGATGCCCCCTACCCCCGCTGCCCAGAAGTGGATGCCTTGCAGTCACAGCCTGTCAGGCACTTGCTTTACAAAAAAAAAACCGAGGTTGGGCCTCAGGCACGGAGATTACGTGCAGGGTGATCAGGGAAGTTTGCCCCAGACGCGTATTTATGTTCAGCAGATACCTGAGCAGTGTGAGGCAGGGGCTGCACGGAAGCTGAGGGAAGAGGTTCCAGTGAACACACACCACGTGCAGAGGCAACCACAGTAACCTGCTTAGGAGAAGAGGCCGGCCTGGGGTGGGCTTCCTGCCCCGGTGAGTAAACGAAGTCCTTACTTTAGTGTCTGCGGCCCCCGGGACCCAGCCACAAGACCACCTCTGGGATCTGTCTTCTGCGTCCTCTCGTGTCCTAAGGCGCCACCCACACTCACTTCTCCACCGCTCTACACGCATCCAGGGCCCCGAGATCCCAGCTGTCTCTGCACTGACCCACCTCCTGCCAGCAAGGACCCCGTTTCACCCTCTCACTCAGTTCCACACGTGGCCTCCAGACCATGGACACTCTTTCCCCCATGATGACGTTCTTCCAGCATTTGACAAAACACTGCCAAATACATGAGTGACTGTGACCCTCACCACAGGGCAGTGATGGGCAACTTTGTGTGTCCACCTGGCTGGGCCAAGGTGTGCAGATGCAAGTCAGACGTGGTTCTGCAGTGTGTCTCATTGTTCCACGAGGGTATTTTTGGATGAGATTAACATTTAAATCGGTGGACTTAGAATAAAGCAGAGTGTCCTCCATGATGTGGGTGGGCCTCGTCCAATCAGTTGAAGGCCCAAATGCAACAAAAGCCTGACGTCCCCTGAGCAAAGGAATTCTGCAGCAGACAGACTTTGGACTTGAGCTGCAACATTGCTCCCCTGGGCCTCCACCCTGCAGGTGTTGGAACTTCCAGCCTACATAATCATGCGAGCCAATTCCTTAAAATAAACTTCTCTCTATACACATCTGTTGGTTCTGTTTCTCTGGAGAGCCCTGACAAATACAGGTGAGAATTATCCCCTATTTACAGACAAAGAAATTGAGGCTCAGAAACGTTAAGTCGCTTATTCATAGCTGGTTAAAGGACTCGAATTCAGCTCTGCTAGGCTTTAAATCTACCAGGTTTTCCTTAAATGCCTGCCTCCTTTGTCCCTTTCGACTCTGAAATTGCCAACAGTTTTTCACGTCTTAGGGCATTGTGTCTAAATTCCTTCTTGATGTTGAGAGTCTTCATGACATAACTTTATCTTCTCCCTTCCTGTCAGGCAGTTTGTCTCAGCTTCTCAGGTACACACGGGGGAGCAGCTCCTGGGGAAGTGGCAGAATTTATACCCTAAACTGAAGAGACACAGATCATCCAGCAGGTTAACGGTATAATGAAAAGCTAAAGATATAAATCTGCTTTGCAAATATGATGAAAGTAAGGCATCTCTTCTTGGACTAAATAGGGGTTTAAACATAAGTTCCAATGTCAGTGATCTTGTAACCGACAGGGAAGGATAGGCTGGACATTGATTGGAGCCAGACAACACCAGGGTGACGGTGGTATCTGTGGGCCATGTGGTCACCAACTGATACGGGGCCCACAAGCCACATCTGGCTCTTTAAATTTAAACTAACTATGATGAGGGGGGAGGGATAAATTGGGAGATTGGGATTGACATATACACACTACTGTATATAAAATATTGGGCTGGCCAAAAAGTGCCTTCGGTTTTTAAGTAAAAATAAAAGACACATTTTTCCTTTCACCAAGAACTTTATTGGACAACATATTCACTGTTTTGTTCCACTACCTTCTGCCATTTCTCAGACAACTTCATGATTCCATCTTCCCAAAACTTTTTACCTTTTTGAGCAAAGAACTGTTCCAGGTGACTTTTACAGTCTTCCAGGGAACTGAATTTTTTTCCATTAAGAGAATTTTGTAAAGACTGAAATAAATGGAAATCCGAAGGTGCAATGTCTGGTGAATATTCATCCTGGCGGATGAATCAGAGCTTCCCAGCCAAGCTGTAGCACTTTTTGCCTGGTCATCAAAGAAACATGCGGTCTTTCGTTATCCTGATGGAAGATGATGCGTTTTCTGTTAACTAATTCCGGACGCTTTCCGTTGAGTGCTGTTCTCAGTTGGTCTAACGGTTCCAACAAGTTAGTACTTGTTGGAATTAATTGTTCGGTTTTCCATAAGGAGCTTATAATAGAGGACTCCCTTCCAATCCCACCATATACACAACATCACCTTTGGATGAAGGCCAGCCTTTGGTGTGGTTGGTGGTGGTTCATTTCACTTGCCCCACTATCTCTTCCATTCCACATTATTGTACAGTATCCACTTTTCATCG
Organism: Neophocaena asiaeorientalis asiaeorientalis; assembly: GCF_003031525.2. Lineage (NCBI taxonomy): Eukaryota > Metazoa > Chordata > Mammalia > Artiodactyla > Phocoenidae > Neophocaena > Neophocaena asiaeorientalis. Next base: position 3,571,280 of record NW_020174430.1, on the reverse strand, counting down.
CCCGTCACAATTTGTTTTGAAAACGGAACGTTTTTGTTTCGTTTCAGTAGAGAATCGCATGCGGAAATACGGTCAAGAAGGTTTTTTACGCTTAACTTATGTGGAACCCAAACATCAGAACGATTCATGTAACCGAGCTGGTGCAAATGATTTTCAACGCTCGATTTGGATATTTTGAGGATGTCGGCTATCTCCCGCGTGGTATAATATTGATTGTTCTCAATTACTGTCTCGATTTGATCGCTATAAACTTCAACTGGTCTACCCGACTGCGGAGCATCGTCCAGCGAGAAATCTCCAACACGAATCTTTGCAAACCACTTTTGACACGTTTGATCGGTCACAGCGCCTTCTCCATACATAGCACAAATCTTCTTTTGTGCGTTTCAGTTGCGTTTTTACCTTTCTTGAAATAATAAAGCATAATATGCCAAAAATGTTGCTTTTCTTCCCTCTTCAATATTAAAAAGGCTACAGAAAAATTCGCTAATTTTAATGTCTTTTTAAAATGCACGCTGATGTGACAGCTGTCACAATACGATCTAGCGAAATTGTTTTGAACGAAGTTAAAGACAGCAAAGCGCTACTAGAGCCATCTTACGGGAAAAAACGAACTAACCTTTTGGCCAACCCAATAGATAACTAATAAGAACTTACTGTAGAGCACAGGGAACTCTACTCAATACTGTGTAATGACCTATATGGGAAAAGAATCTAAAAAAGGAGTGGATGTATGTATTTGTATGACGGATTCACGGTGTTGTACAGCAGAAACTAATACAACGTTGTAAATCAACTATACGTCAGTAAAAATTATTTTTAAAATGAACTATGATCAAATAGAATTAAAGCCTCAGTTCCCCAGTTGTGTTACCCTGAGGAAAGGCCACCTGTGGCTGGCAAGAGGTCACCATGTTGACCGTGTCCACCCGCTGTACCAAGTCCTATCAGACAGCACTGAAGTGGGGAGACTGGCCCCAAATACAAACGTCCCTGAGCCCCCAACACAGCCGGCTAGTGACTGAGGGAAGGCCGAAGAATCCTCACGGTTAAACTGGGGACTAAAATGCCTGTGGGAAGAATCCCTCCCTCAGTTCCGGGGTGGAGAGCAAGGCGTGGGGATGGTGGCTGGGCTGTGGGCAGAGGGCCAGCCCCGCCTAGACCAGGTGCCCAGGGCTGTCCCGCAGGACTCAGCCAGGAGCTCCTTCTGGCTGGAGGCCCAGGTGAGGCCTCTGTCTCTCAGCTGCCAGGTGGTTTCAACAAATGTGTTAGATATGCCTGATACAAATTTATAGACCCAATGAAAAGACATAATATTAGAGTGTTAGATATGCTTGATGCAAACTTATAGACCCAATGAAAAGACATAATATTAGAGTGTTAGATATGCTTGATACAAATTTATAGACCCATTGAAAAGACATAATATTAGAAAGTTTGACTACAATCTATATTGCAAATTATGTTATCCATTAGAGTGCGCTGCTGTTATATCCTAACATAACTTATTCAGTTTGAAGGAAAATGGGGCATTTATAGATTTGATATTATTTTGAATGAACAGAAATCTCAAATCCTGAGGACACTTGGAAACTCTGTCTCTAAGAAGGTCATTCCCACCTGCACAAACAGATGCTCTGGGAGAAAGCAGTGGCTGTGTTTTCTGATTTCCCCTTCTGCTTTTCTCCTCTTACACTTCCAGAATAATTTCAACCTTGTATCAGCCAACCTAAGGCAAACAGGTGATCGTTCCCACTGCAGGGACAGGGCAGAGATCAGATCAGCACCGCTGGGGTGGGGATGCAGGGCTGCTGCCACTGGAGAGCAGACTGTGGCACGCGGTGACACCTGGTGATCCCCACCTGCCTGGGGCGCTCCCTTCCCGGGAGACCGGCTCCAAGGGGTGACCCGAGGCGAAATTCTGAAACCAAAGCATCTGTCTCAGCGCGTCCTCCCCCTTCCTTTCCGGTGGCTTTCCTGGCTCCCAGCTCGTGTTTGATCTGTTCTTATGATACAATGAGAACCCAGTAATACTGCTGTTCCACGTCTCCCGGTTTGTATATTAAGAATAAAATTTACATTTTTAACAAAAAGCTTCCGGAGACAGCGCTGAGCTACAGGCAGTGGGGTGGGGTGGGGGGCGTCTGGCTGAGTCGCCGGTCAGCGTCGCCGGCAGCGCTGAGGTCTCTTACAACATCTGTTCTGTTTCAGCCGCTGTTGCCTGCGCACAGCCCTGGAACTTGGCTTCTAGAGGCGCTGTCAGGTAAGAGGTTTGCCAACGCACCCCTGAGGCTCTGCCGACCCCAAGTGCAGGGGGCCAGTGAGGACCAGGTCAAAGGTCAGTCGGCACCCGGTCCTGGGCAAGCGGTCTGCTGGTCTGGACCTGAGGCAGGCTGGCGTTCTGGAAACCTGAGTTGGAGGAGGACTGAGGGAAATCAGGTCTGGATAGAGCAGAGGCTGTGGGAAACGTGTGCCGAGACTGCTTCCTGGGTCAACAGCTGGCCCTCGAGGGCTTGTCCGAGGGGGTCCCCGGGGCGGTGGGCCCTGGTGGGTGGTCGGCACCCCGCGAGTCAACTTCTGGAGGGCCTGGGGGCAAGGCTGGTGGAGCCGGAGGAAGTAGAGTCGTATCTGCGGTCAAGCGGGTTAGAGGTGAAGTGGCTCCAGCACTCCCGTGGACTGGGGCCAGAACCTGGTCGTACCGACACCTCGGTGAACACGTAGGAGCTGGGCCTTCCCCCAGGACCGCCGCGTCAGGGGAGAGGGCTTGCTCTACTTTCTGTGCCCAGCACAGCGTCTGGCTCACTACGAATGCCCGATCTAGGTCTAATCAACACTCATCGAGCTCCCACTGTCCTGGGAATATGGGGCTGAGTGACAGGACGATCCTGTCCCCATGCGAGTAGATGGACAGCGGTGAAGCGGGACGCGACAGCCACGGTCATCTCCGAGGGCTCCGGTGAGTAGAGTGGGGGACTGGAGCGTGTCTGGGTGGAGGGACCACCTTGCATTGGGTGGCGGTACCTGAAGGACGAGAAAGAAGCAGCCACGCAACCGCCTGGGGATGGGGAGGCAGCTCCAGGCCGAGGGTAAAACCCCTGGGCAGCAGTGAGCTGGCTGTGTCTGGGATGCAGGAAGGAGGCCAGTGTGGCTTTGGAAGAGGGCATGAGCTCGGAGAGGCCGGCGGGCATCGATCCAGAGTTTCCGAAAGGAGCGCTGTGGGCATTTGGGGTGAGACGGGTGTGGGTGGTAGGTGGCGTTTAGCCCGCTAATTGTTAGCAGCACCTCATCTCCCAAGTCGTTCTGACAACCAAAAATCCCCCAATGCGTCTCCATTCCTACATACTGCCTAACAGGGGCCACTATACATACACAGGACACGTGTATAGGAAGATATTTACCATAAGGAACTGGCTTATGCAATTATGGAGGCTGACAAATCCCAAGAGCTGCAGTCAGCAAGTTGGACCCGGGAGAGAAGATGGTGTGAGGTCCAGTCTGAAGGCCGGCAGTTTCAAGACCCAGGAAGAGCTGATGTTTCAGTTTGAGTCCGAAGACGGGAAAAGACTGCTGTCCCGGCTCAAGGCTGTCAGGCAGGAGGAGTTGCCTGTGACTTTCGGGAGTGTCAGCCCCTTTGTTCTACTCAGACCTTCAGCTGATCGGGTGAGGCCCACCCACACGGGAGAGGGCAATCTGCTTTTTTCAGTCTGCAGATTCACACGTTCATCTCATCTGAAAATCTCGTGGACACACCCAAAATAACGTCCGAATACCTGGGCATCCTGTGCCCAGTCAAGTTGACACAAAATTAAGCGTCACAGGCATGTAGGGCCCTGATACTCTTCCCGTGTGTTAAGACCCGGGTGGAGTGAGCTTGCTGGGGTAAGTCATGGGGAAAGTGGGAGGTGACAGTCCCGAGGCACTAAAACTGCCCCGGCCCCGCCTGCTGGTGATCAGGTTTGGGGTGTGTTTTCTTGTACGAATAAGAATAGTAAGAACCGTTTTTAACGGTGCTCAGCAAACCCACACACAGGATCTCATTTCACCTCCCGGTCGTCTTGTGAGGCTGGCTAAGGAAGATGCACCATCATTGCTGTTTTACAGAGAGAACAGCCTCAGAAAGGGTCAGAATTTTGCCAAGTTTGTACCCGTGGTGAGTCAGGGCTGGGGTGACAATGTCTCCCGACGCTGGGGAGGTCGAGGTGGGAGAACAGGGTGGCCGCAGTGTCTGGAGGAAGCTGTGGAGGGCGGGGGGCAGCCACGCGTGCACTGCAGGCAGGAGAAGATCTTCAAGGACGCGGAGTGCTGCCCGAGCCACACAGCGTGATGTAGCAGAGCTGTCACTCACAGGGAGAGACGGCAGCGGGGACGGAGGCTGCTGGCAGTGGCAGCCGGGGCCAGGGTGACTCAGGGAGCAGAAACCGGGGCTGGCAGGGAGGTGGCCCGACGGTGGGGTGAGGACCAGGCAAACCTGTCACCTAAAGCCTCAGAGGGAGAGGCCGGGGAGACGGAAGACAGTGCGGGGGGCGGGGGGACGCGGGCAGCGGTGTGTCCGCAGCCCCTTCCTGGAGATGAGCTGGGGCTGCTGCCCGCCCTGCTTTCCTCCCCGGAAGGCTGGGGCTCGGGAAGGTCTAGAGGAGGCTGCCGGGCCTTTCGGTATCGATGGCGAAGATGCAGAGAAGCGGGCAAGCCGAGGCCTTGCGCGCTCCCACCCACCCCCCTGGCACATTTTGTGAGTTGTTTCAAGCTGGAGCCCGGTGTGGACACCGTGCACGGGACCTGCCTGCCTCAGGGAGAGGGCTGGGGGTGGGGGAGAGGAGGCAGGAGCCTGTCCTGGGGGGGTCTCCTCACCGCGTCGGGGAGGATGGCTGACTCACGGGCCCAAGCCACCCGGGGACCACAGTGAGCTGTCCCGTGGGCAGGGCTTCCTGTGTCTCAGGAGCAGGAACCTGCCACAGCAAAGTCTGGGCGGGGAGGCCGGGAGCGAGGCTGCGGGGAGGCTGGGCCATGGGAGTCCTGGACCCCCAGAGAAGCGCGGTCATGTGGAGAACAGAAGGGAGAAGACCTGGGAGTCTGGAAACAATGGCCTTTCTCCCCGCAGAGTCCTTGGAGGCGGCCTTGCGGGTGGAGGCACCGGCTCTGGGTCGTGGCCTGGAGGACGTACAGTGTGGATGTGGACCTGGTGCCCCCTGGAGCTGGACCCACACAGGCCCTGCCAGGGGCCGGGGCTGGTCCCTCCCTCTGTGAGAGGTCCAGGCTGCTGGGACCTCTGCCCCACCCATCTTTCTGGCCCTCTGCTCACAGGCACCGAAGCCCCCTCATTTCTGGGCCAGTGTCACCCGCCCCACTGCTGGGTGCACACCCCGAGCTCTCACTGAAGCCGGGCCTGCCTTTTCCGTCACACAGCACAGTTCTGTTAATCCCCGAGCTTTGCCTTGCTTTGTGTGTCTGCATCCATCACCTCTATTCATGGCTGTCCTACACGCATCCATCCATCAGCGCATCTAGCCATCATCTGTTTTCCTTTTTTAAAGTTATTTTATCCAGGTGTGATTGACCTATAACATTATGTTAGTTTCAGGTGTACAACATCGTGATTTGTGTACACTGCAAAATGAATCGATAACAGCTGTCACCATGCATTGCTACAAAAAACTTCTTTCTTGTGATGAGAACTTTAAAGCTTTACTCTCTGAGCAACTTTCAAATACGTAAAATAGTATTAGTAACTGTAGTTGCCATGCTGTACATCCCCATGACTTATTTATTTTATAACTGAAGTTTGTACCTTTTGACCCCCTTCACCCATTTCACATCCCCCCCCCCCGACTTGTGTAGCCACCAACGTGTTCTCTGTAGGTACGAGCTTGTTCTGTTTGGTTTTTAGATTCCACATATAAGTGAGATCATACAGTGTTTGTCTTTCTCTGACTTATTTCACTGAGCATAATGACCTCGAGGACCACCCATGTTGCTGCAGATGGCAAGATTTCCTTCTTTTTATTTGTATATGGACCACATCTTCTTTATCCATTCACCAATCTGATGGACATTCAGATTGCTTCCATGTCTTGGCTATTGTAAATAGTGCTGCAGTGAACATGGGAGTGCAGACATTTCTTCAGATTCTCGTCTCTGTGTTCTCTGGATAGATACCCAGAAGCGGAATTGCTGGATCAGATGGCAGTTTTATTTTCAGTTTTCTGAGGAGCCTCCATGCCGTTCTCCACGGTGGCTGCACCAGCTTACATCCCCACCAGCAGTGCACGAGGGCTGCCTTCCCCCACGCCCTCGCCAGCAAGCTCATTTTGGTGGCAGAGGGTGGGTGAGCCGTGGCCAGACATGACAGTGCGGCTGAGTCTAGGTTCCCAGGACAGATGGAATGCGCTCCCCCAAAACGGGGAAGAAAGAGCTTCCTAGTAGCAAACCGATGGGGGAAAACTTAAACGAATATATTGTTTGCTTTTAATCTGCACAAAAAATGCCGCTCTCCAACTTGCCTTTTTTGATTAAACATAACAAACATTTTTTCTTGTCAATAAAAAAACCTTTCTTACCAGATTTTAAAAACGGCAAACCACTGGGATATTGTCAGAGTTCAGGCCTCTGGTCTTCCTTTCCCGTGAACAAGTCCCCAAGGAGTGACCCCTCCCTGAGACGTTCACTGTCCTGCCTGACTTCCGTCACCTTGCCTGAGAGGGGGGCCGGGGGCCACCTCCTCCTCAGCGGGCCTGCCCCCCTGCCTGGGGGAGAACTCCCACCCCAAGAGGGTCACCAAGGGGTCTGTGGGCTGGGCTGGGTGGGCAGGGTGGTGGATGGCGTCCCTGGAAGGATGCAGGCGATGAAATCGCCTCAGGAATGGCTCCGCTCCCTGCCTCTCACAGGGCCCGTGGGCGGCTCACTGTGCCTTAGGTGCCAGGGAGGGGGCTGCCGGCTGCTGGTGGCCAAGGCTGTCCTGCACAGGATTACTCCAGCACCGTTCATCAGGGTGTTTGTGGCGATCAAAACAATCAGTTCTGATTGTCTAACTAGACATTTATTGTTGCTCCCTCTCTGTCCTTTCCATGGTCAAGTGGGATGTGACCTCGGAGCGTGTTTGAGCTGTGATACCCTCATAAACAACCGGGAAGGGGCTTCCGGGGCCGCGCCCTCTGGTCTGCTCCATACGCTGCCCCGTCCCCGAAAGTCTCAAGCAGAGCAGGTGTGACCGCACCTTGTCCCCAGCGTCGCACCACCCAGAGGCTCCAGGGCACTCTTCCCTGTTTACGCAGTTTCCTTGCGAGTGGTGTCTTTCTGTCTGCAGGGTAGGGAAATTAAACTAGTAGACGGGGGTTTGCCCCAAATTCCGAGCTGTTTCCTGCGCCTCAGGCTGACACAGGCTGTGAGAAGCGTCCTCCCGGGGGGCACAGAAGTGGCTGGGTCCCAGCTCTCCGGAGGGTGACCAGCGTGACTCCACCCCAAGGCCGTTTTGTTCGGCCATCAGCAGCAACTGTCTGCTGAGTGCAAAGCATTACACTAGGTCTGTACTCCTCCCCCCACGCTCTTCCTTCTGTGCCTCTCCCTGCCTCCCCCATCTCAGGACCCCCCCGAGAGGGGAGGGGGAAGACCGGCCTTCTCTACAGCCCCGGCCCTGATGATGTGGGCAGTGCCCCCAGGTCCTCTGGTCTGACGTTCTGCTCCAGGGCCCCAAGCCAAGCTGTAAAGCCGCCTCCCTCGGCCTGGCCTGCTCACTAACAGCCAGGGAGAGAGAGGAAAGAGACTCCGGAAGGAGCCCAAAGTGCCGTTAGATGACTGTTATTATGTTGCAGCGGTATAAGTGAGAGGTCTTAATAAAATCCAACAATAAAATCCAAATTAGCTGTTGCTTAATTAGTATCATGAATATTCAGAGCCTCACGCCCTTTTGCATCCGCCCCCCTCAATCTCTCCCAGCCCAGCCTGCTCCATCAAACTGTACTTGAGAGACCTGGGGTGGGGGGTGGAGACCGCAGAGCTCAGGCCTCCTCTGCCTCTGCAAGGCTGGGCGTAGGCAGGACACCTGAGGTCCTATTTCTCACTACCGCCCCCTTTCAAGGGCAAGAAGTCTCTGGCCATCCGAGCTCCCCGCTGGGAAAATGCAAAAGGCACAGATTTCCTTACTTGCCAAGAAGCCTGTGAGGATGCTTACTTCCGGAGAAGGCCACCCTGGACCTTTAAGCACAGGCTGTTCGAATAATTAAGAAATCTGGTTGCTCCTGCCTCTTGGTGGTTCCCTCCCTCCCTCCCTTCCTGCCTTCCTGCCTTCCTTCCCTCCTTCCCACCTCCCCTCCCTCCCTCATCCAGTGTGTTTCCCGGACGGCTCTCCTGGGAGACCATACAGAAGTGCAAGCCCAGGGGCTCCTGGTCAGATGGAAGGAAGCCGGTCTCCCCGTCAGAAAGAGGGCAACAGGCCTAAAGTGGAATGGTGTGTGCTTAAGCCCCGTCCCCAAATCGAGACATCATACCTCACTTAATCACAGTTTCAGCCTCTCCGGAGTGGACTCTTGAACGAGTCCCTGTGGAATGACCTGGTCTGCACTAGGGAGGTGGTCTGCCGGGCAGACCCCTGCCACCCGGCCCCTGAGGGAGGGTGACTTTGCCATGGCCAACCTTACCAGCGTGCTGTTGGAAACTCCCTCCCCCCGCCCTGCCTGTGGAAGTCCTTCATTTTGCTCCTTGGAGCTCCTTTCTGTCTGCTGGATGGACGCAGCCCGATTCATGAACGTTTTTGAATGAAGCCAGTAAGAGCTCTGACATCTTCTCGGTAGAATTTTGAGTTTTAAACACCCCGAGCTGCACTAAAGGCCGTTCTCTTCCCCTCCCGGCTGTGGGAGGACAGGAGAGGAAGAGCCCTCCCCGGGCAGCCTCACCCCCTCCCCCTGCGAAGGCTGCATGCGCTGCAGTGGCTGTAATTTGGGCTGAGCTTGGAGGTAATTTTCCGGTGGCGCCTGCAGCTTCGTAATGCAGGCTGTCAAAATGATGTAAAATTGTGCTCTGCCGGCCGCCCAGCAGACTTTATTCAGCTACATCTAATGTGACAATTTTGTCACAGCTCGTATTACACAGCGGTTTTGACTGGAGGTTAATGCAGCCTTCCCAATCAGCTGGTCTCCACGCCAGGAGCGAGAGGTGACGATTTCTCTGTGGAGAAAGGTCTCTGTCCCCGGGGATGACCCGGGCCCTGCCCTCCCTGAAGCTTGCCCGGCCTGGGGCTGAAGGCTGAGGGGGGCAGGTGAGGAGGGGGCTGGAGTCCGTGCTAACGGGCCAGTTAGGGGCCTCGGACGCACTCGGAGACGCTGGAGCCAAGAGCACGGTCAGGATGGGCCCGGCCACCGGGTGACTTGGTGAGTCCACTGGTCCAGACTCTTTGCTGGACTGAGGTCTCCCTGCTCTGCATCCAGGTGGAGGGTGTAGCCACCAGGGCCACTGGGCCGACAGCGACAGACACGCTTAGAACCCCAGCCGGGTTCTAACTCACGTGGCTCATCTGAGTTCTAGTTTCCTCATCTGCAGACCGGTGAGGACTGAACACGGTGTCGTGGGCAGAAGATGCAAGATGGCAGCCTCCACCCTCCCATCGTCCGGCCCCTGCTCCTGGCAGAGTGGAGCCTGAGCCGTGCACCGATGTCTGTGTGGACGTGGGGGAAGAGTCTGTCTTCTGCTTCCTCCGTGTCTGTAACAGCCCAGCTTGATTTTTTTTTTTTTTTTTTTGCGGTACTCGGGCCCCTCACTGTTGTGGCCTCTCCCGTTGCAGAGCACAGGCTCCGGACATGCAGGCTCAGCGGCCATGGCTCAAGGGCCCAGCCGCTCCACAGCACGTGGGATCTTCCCGGACCGGGGCACGAACCCGTGTCCCCTGCATCGGCAGGTGGACTCCCAACCACTGCGCCACCAGGGAAGCCCAGCCCAGCTTGATTCTTAAGCTCTGTGTGGGTAAGAGTTGGGATTTAATATATATTCCAAGGACCCCATATATTACTGCAGAGTCCTTGGCCCCTGATTTACATGAGATGTCTAATCAAGTATTTTATCTTCTGTAATTTAAACCAATTTCTCTACCCAGTGGATCTTGTCTTCTGAGGGAAACAGAACATGAAGGAATGGGTGAGGCTTGTTGAGACCTGGCCCCTGCAGGCCCTTGCCTCCCAGTATACATGTGACACACCTCAACCAAGGCCCCGTGGCCTGCAAAGTGTCCAGCTCCCACCAATGGGATGAGCCCAAGCTCAGGCTGGAGCCACATCATCCAGCACCAGGCCTGTCCACCACACCGTCGTGAATGTGAAGGCACTGGTACAGTGGCCACCACGGCTCCAGCCTGGAGAAACAGCAGCTCCGTTCCGGGTTGGGTCCTGAGAGGTGTGGGCAAGGGACAGCCTCTCAAGGGTCCTGGGCCAGGCTTGCTGCAGGGTCAGGGACTGCACCTCCTTGCCTGGCTTTGGGACGTCCCACTTCGTCTGCTTCTCAAAACGTCCCCTCCTCTCTGCCAGCTGTTGGTTATTGATGCTTATTTTTAACTTGCTTGCGATGAAGGTGAATCAGAACTGCCCCCATCAGCTGCACGTGGTCCTAACTGGGGAGTTAGGGGTTTGGGCCTCTAGGTCCCCTCTGGGGCTCCCCTCTGGCCCTGTCCAGTTGAATTGACTCTGGCCACTCTGATGTCCTGTCCTGCTTCCAGGACCAGCTGACTCGGCCACAAGAGATTCTTTGGTCCTGTCTGAATGCCCGGGTCCCGTCTCTCCCCTTCCTCGGCACCCCTGGGAACATCTGTGCTGTGGAAGGCACTTTGTCTTCATCAAACAAGAGTTAAAAATAAAAATCAATAACCACCAGATTATCAACGGAGGATTAATTCAACTTCTATAAATGCTAATGAGAAGGTGAGGATTAGCGCCCTTCTGCTGGGCTCTCAGAGGGCTTAGCAGGCTCTCCCACAGAAGCCTGTGGACTCCGGCCCCTGTGACCTCAGCCTGGCGAGGCCTGAGCCCCCAGGGCTCGGGCTGCATCTGGCCCCTGGCGTCGCCCTGCTGATGTGTGGGCAGAGTGTGACCAGAATGCCACTTTCCCGGGGGCAGAATAGACTCTTGGGTCAGGACCCGAGGGTCTCTGGTTTGGGGCTGCTTGGGGGGCTGGGTGTAGCTGTGGCGGGTTAGGGAGGCCGCTCCCTCCGTGGACACGGGCTCCGGTGGCCTTTGGTGCCCTTCCATGCTTGACTCCCCAGGATGTTCCGGGATGTCACAGTCCCAGGTGGAGGCTGAGCCCCAGGCCTGCAGGACCGGCCCCTCCCCCAAGCCGTCGTGCGTCGTGAGCTCTGCTCTAGCGGGACGTCCCCTCCTCGAAGGGTCTCCTCGCCAGGCTGCTCGGCTCCAGGAATCAAGGGGCTCCACTCTCTCCTTCAAGTCTTGGCCCAAATGTCTCCTTCTCCCTCCCTAAGCCCGCCCCCTGCTCACACTGCTGACTCCCCTTGCCCTCTGTTCTGCTCCGAAGCACCCAGCACCTCCTAACAGCCCACACTGTCCACTCGTCAGGGTTACAGTTTGGTCTGTGTGCACCCCCAGTCAGGCATGTTCACCCGTGGGGGACCTCAGCCCACACCCACTCAGGGAGAGACGTGGAAGGTCAAGGTGTCTTCCCTTCTCTTCCTCTGCCCACGACGTGAGGAGGGAAGGAAGGATTTATGAGGCGGCCTAAAGGGCAGGGGAGCAAACTCGGGTCCATCCCCCGGGGACACCGCTCAACAGACAGAGCATGGGCTGCTGGTACAGGAAACAGGTCAGCGACTCGCCCAGACGTGCTGGGTGAGAAAGCCAGTGGGAGAGGCTCCGGACCACGTGCTTCCATTCGTTAGACACTCACTGGGGTGATGGGGAGCGAGTCAGCGGGGTGGGTGAGGGCTTGAGTACAAAGGGGTGGTGGAGGGAGTTTTCGGGGTGATGGAGCTGTCATGTGACCTGATCAGGATTGTGGTTATATGGACCTATATGTGGGTAGGAATTCATTAGAACTATTCACCAAAGGAAAAAAGAGCCGCATTTGCTGCTGTATAATAATTATATGATAAAAATATCTTTAAAAGGGGAAAGGGTGGCGTTTATCCCGAGGTACAAGTCCTAGGATTACCCATCACTGGAGTGTGAGTCCTCAGACACCACAGGCCCTGTGCTTGTGAGTGGGAGGGGTGCGTCCCCCCGCCCCCACGTACACACGGCAGATGCGATGCAGAGTGTCTGCGTGCACTTTTGAAAGGACAGCAGGGTTTTAACACAGAGCAAGGCCTCTTTGGCCGACCATTTACTGTGATAAGAAGGAAATACACCATGAACAGACTTTTCTTTGCAAGTCCCTTTCCTGGCCTCACACCCAGTTATGGATTTCCTGCTGCTAATAGATTTCAGCTCTTTACTCTCCTCTTCTCGCCTGTGCTGCTGCGGCTGCACTGCCTCTGTGTCCTGACAGCTCTCGTTGCCCCAGAGCCGCTGTGTCCGTCACCGCTGGCAAGTGGCAGTCCCGTGACGAGAAGCGCGGGTCCCTCCCGCGTGTGGTGCTCTTTGGTGGAAGTCAGCCATCCCTGGAGGGCTGGGAGCTGTTCCTAGGTACTGTCTCTTCCCGCACTGCCCGCCCTGGTTCTTCTGCTCACGAGGTCACAACGCTACCCAGTAACCTGCGTTGTCGGTCAGTGTCCTTGCGAGGGGTCGGGGACCAAGACCTCTCATGCTGCGTCCCCACGGCCTGACGTGGTCCCTCCGTCAGGAATGAAGTTCCGGGGTAGGAGCGGTGCCCGCCGAGCAGAGGCTTAACAGGTACTTGCTAAGGGGACGAGTGAGCGCCTGACAGAGCAGAGCCGGGTCAGCCGTGGACGAGGGGCCCAGGCCCGGGTAAGCACGCCTTCTTCTGGATCCCAGCAAACCATCAGAACTTTCTTTCTTCTCTTTTGGATCTTCGTTTGTCTGGTAGATTTTTCCACCTGAGGGCATGAAAGACAGGCCAGTGGGTGGCCGGGATGTGTGGGCTCCAAACTCTGGCTTTGGACATTGTTAGCTTGGAAGACGGACAGAAGATGACCCCCTGTCTTCACCTGCAGGAAGGGGTGCTGAGCCCACGGCCGGCCCCCACGGGGGGCGGAGGCACAGCTACGGGAGGGCATCTTGTCCTGGTCTGTGGAGAGAAGCGGGTGAGTGCGCCTCCTTCTCCTCTGATTAGTATAGAATACTATGGTGAGCACCAGGCAGAGCTATGTTAATACAACGTTAGGCTGGAGGCAAGACCTACAGGAAACACCATTTGACGTCTTCCGCTGCATCAGCGATTTGGCTTCTCGCACTGTTAGCTCAGGTGAGGGTGAGAGGACCCTGAGGGCGGGCAGTGCATCTGGTTTCCTATCCGGACCCGCTGGCTGCGGGGAGGGTCCAGCGCTCCTCTGCTGGTTTCATGCACAAGCGGGAGGGAGGCGGCTTTCCATGTGCCAAGGGCGAGGATGGTTTGGGGTCCAGGTGCTGCAGGTGTGGTCTCTGCCCCGGACTTGTGACCTGTCCTGACCTGGGGGCTCCTGGCAGGCGCCTTAGAGAGAAGTGCTCTGACCTTTGCTTCCCTGTCCATGCTGGTGAAGTGGGTGTAGACGGAGGGAGGAGGAGACCCCGGCCGCTCTGGGTGTTGCTTCCTCCACGGGGGGTTGCGGCCCAGACCTCAAGACCACGCCAGGCCGGCTTTGTCTGCCACGCATTGGCACCACGGGGCCGGGGAGACATTTAGGCGTGCGGGCTCCGCGGCCCGGCTGAGCATTGTCTTCTAAGTTACCGTGGTTTGTGGAGCGTCACAGGAGGAAGCGGGATGGGCGGCCTGACCTCTGAATGACCTCAGAATCCCCCCAGTCTTCTGCATTCCCAGCTCCAGCTATTGCTTAAGACAAGGGCTCAAGTGAGAAGGGAGAGTTTCCGGAGCGGAGCCAGTGCAGTGTTTCCACCAGAAGTGGCATCCAGGGGTTGGAGAGGTGAGGAGGTGACGCTTGCCGGAGGGCTTGGGGGATACAAGAGGGAGCGAGGACAGGCTCTAGCCTGGGGACCGGCCAGGGCCGCGCTGACCCAGGCAGACCATGCATGTGCACCTGCTCTGTTCCCCATGCCCCTCCTCGCCCCACCTGTGTCACCCACCTCCCCTGGAGCCTGAGTCCCATCTTCTTGGCTACCCCTGAATGTCCAGCAGTTTCTCACCACGTGGGAAGGACTCTAACTATTGTAAAGTGAGACCCCGTCTTCAGTGCTTGGCGCCGTGCCGCCCCGTAGACCAGAGCCAACCTTGTTGTTGCCCGTACGATGTGGCCCTGGGAGCAGGAAGCCACCATTCGCCTTGTATCCTTGGGAGGCAGAGTGGGTGCCTGCCGGGGACCCGGGGCCGGAGAGGCACGTGGGGGCGTCACTGCTCCGGCATCCACGGTCTCCAGACGGATTCTCCGGGACCTGCTGCTGTCACTTTCTCTTCTCGGCCAGAGCAGATAGCCCTTGGGGCAAATTTGCTCCAAGAGGAATCACCACCTGCTTCTTTCAGGCAGGGGGAGGTGGGAGAAGGGAAGGCAGTGGGGTTGAGGCCAGAGGGACCAGAGGCCCCCAGAGCGCTGCTCTTCCGGCTCTGGTGACTCTGGCCTCCTGGGAGTCTGTTGTAGGGCGTGTGGGACTCAAGATTCCTGGCTTAGAGGTGAGAAACCAAACAAGCCAAGATGGGAGATTCCTTAAGGCAGGCAGCATGCAGCTCTGACGTCAGTCCCCGGGAAGGGGAAGCCCAGGCATCAGGTCCCTCTGGCATTGTCCCTCCTGGCCAAAGCCCAAGGGCCCAGGGCACCCTGCGGGCTCTTGGGCTGTATCTTGTCTCTGGGAAAGGTCAGCTCTGGCCAGCTCCGCTCTTTCTCTTTCTGGGCGAAGGGAATACTAAGGACGGACTCGGGCCATACAGCCCCTGCTTGCTGTGTCTTTGCAGGGCTGCCCTTGCATTCCCAGCGCTAAGTTTTTCTGTCCCTCCCGGGCTTATGGATGGAACAGAGCTCTCTACAGGCTGCTCAGAAAGAGGGTGTGTCAGACATCCCCTTGCCTCCTGGGAAGATGCTAAGACGAGGTGGCCTTGGAAAGTAAGGCCTCTCCCACCTGCTGTGCCCTTTGGTGGCCCCCGGGTCCCACCAGACTGTTCAGAATTCACTGCAACCCAAACAACAGGTCTGCCTGTGGCAGGTGAGAAGGGTCACACCTCGCAGCTTTATGGTGCCTAATTAATCCCCACATACCTGCAGGCACAACCAAGTCTTTGCTGTGACCATCTTGCCGTCTTGGCCGGAATCTGCTCCACCCACTCTGGCTCAGCTGGTGGGGGAGGAAGGCAACTGGACGAGGAACCTGACCCCGTCTGTCCAGGTGTTACTCTCCACGCATCCTGTAGTGCACTTGCTGTTTCCTACCTCTCACAGGCGGCGCTTCTCCCAGGCCCTTTATCTGGCTGCGGTTCCCGCCGCAGCTGCCCTGCAGGGAAACACTGGGGAGGTCGTGTCCCCGCCTGGGTGACCTGCAGGTTACAAAGGCCTTTCCTCAAGGCTGGGGCTTGGGGATTCCAGCGGAGAGTGCGACTTCACATGAAACCCCATCTTTCCTGGCTTCCTCCCTAGCCTCTTAGCTTCCTCCTGGGAGCTCCCACCCCAATAAATCCCTTGCACAAGAATCCCCATCTCAGGTTCTGTGGCTAGGGAACTCAACCTAAGACAAATAGTTTCTTCCTCTGTGTGTGTGTGTGTGTGTGTGTGTGTGTGAAAGAAATATTGGAATGGGAATCAGATGGATTCAATCTACTGAGCACTTTGGTTTTTAAAAAATTTTTTTTAATGTATTTATTTTTGGCTGCGTTGGGTCTTTGTTGCTGCGTGAGGGCTTTCTCTAGTTGTGGTGAGCGGGGGCTGATCTTGGTTGTTGTGCGTGGGCTTCTCATTGCAGTGGCTTCTCTTGTTGCGGAGCATGGGCTCTAGGCATGCGGGCTTCAGTAGTTGTGGCACGTGGGCTCAGTAGTTGTGGTGCACGGGCTTAGTTGCTCTGCAGCATGTGGGATGTTCCCAGACCAGGGCTCGAACCCATGTCCCCTGCATTGGCAGGTGGATTCTTAACCACTGAGCCACCAGGGAAGCCCTCAATCTACTGAGCACTTTGTACGGACCATGCAGAGAGGTTATGGGAGAGGTTAGTGTAGAACAGAGGCATTGATGGAGGAGATCCAGGGGACCTTGGGGAGAGGACACTGCCCAGTGTCTGGGCAGATGAATGATGGAGACAAAGGAGAGGAGGGGCAGGAGGGGCAAAGCAAAGGAGCCTAGCCTTAGACAGAGCGTAGGCAGCGTGCCCACACTCAACCGTGGTGAGTGCTGGAGCCAGGCCCGAGCCCGTCTGCCCACCTCCCAAGGCCCCCTTTCTTCCACACGCCTCTCTCCCTTGAGCTTAGCCAGGTGGGTGGGTGAGACTCTGCTCCCCCTGCCCTTGATGTGTACGTGTCTGCGTGGGCACCGGGCCAGGGTAAACAAACAGTTTGTGCTCATCAAGAACCTGCTACACTGAGTTGACTCCCAAACTGCCCTTGACCCAGCGTCACCTTGTTTGTCCAGGTCCAGAGAAGGACGACGTCTCCCCTCTAGAGATTCCAAGCAGAGAGGGATGTGCTACAGGGTCGCAGGGGCTTGCACTCTTGGAGGGCAGGAGAGGCAGGTTCAGTGTTGGGACGACTAGAACCTCCCAGACCAGTACAGAATCCGGGCTGCTGAAGCACTGAGGCTGCCGGGGGGCTGAGCCCGGTGAGGTTCGAGCTGCCACTGGCCCCAGACCATAGACTCCGGGGATCAGACAGTCGGATGGAAAGGCTGCTGTTTACCAAATGCAGAAAATGAAGAATAAACACGGAAGCTCCGGCAGGCGACCCTGAGGCCGACAGCCAAGGCTGCAGGCACATCACCTCCACCTGCTGGGCATCCAGATCCTGTGTGGGTGCGTGTCGGGGACGGGGTCTGACTCACACCTGGAATCACAGCATCAAGTGGGGTGGGGGTGGCTTCCAACCTCTCCATGGAGACAGTGGGGAGGGGAGTGACATGGGGTCCCCCACAGGCTTCTCTCCCCCAGACGGACCCTCTGTTGTTTTGCCTGGAGTGACGGAGGGATGAGTAGCAGTTACAGCCTGGGGGTGGGGCAGGGGCATGGCTGAGGGTCCTCAGGCCCTAGAGGGAGGGGCTGGGAAGGCTCTGTGTAAGTGAGGGGTGCTGGGTCACGCGGAGAAGGTTCAAACAAAGTGGAGAAGGGGACTTCAGGGACCCCGCCTCCTGGGCTGAGGGCCAGAGTCTACAGCGGGCCGAGGCTGGGCGTCCATGAGCAGGTGCGCCCGGCAGCCCGCATGCCCGTCTCAGACCTTGGACGTGGCATCTGCTACGATCCTGTGAACCCAGAGGACCCCCACTGTCACTTAGGAAGATCAGTGTACAGAATGAGAGCCGGAACCCAAGTCAGGCTTCCTGCAAAGGCTGAAAGCATCTTGGACTTTTCCATCGTCTCCTCTTGCACGATTAAGGTCAAAGTCACCTGCACATCCTTCCGAGGGGCAGACCACCTGGGGCCTGGTCGTCCGCCTCTGCGCAGCGCCTCCTGTTGGGAGCTGTGAGCAGACGCTGTGAAACGGTGACCCTGTCTGGAAGTAGCTGCAGTAGCAGAGCCGGCCATTTATGATTAAAATCTGCTTCATGCCAAGTGGTGGATGCTGTCGGGAGGAAGGTTTTGACTCTATTTAGAGAGAATCTGAGAGCTGTCCATCCTGGGACTGGATGAAGGGTCTGCATTTCCCAAGTGTCCAGTGAACATGTTTACATAATGGACGGTCATTTATCCAGAAAGTCCTCAAGGAAAGGTGGGCATTGAGAGGATGGGGCGGGGTCCCCGATAGTACCCGGGCCTTTTCTATTTCTGACATTCGGTGCTTCTGTGACTCGACCCAGAGGGGGACCTGGCGTGAGGTCAGTGGCCTGGGTGTGTGTGTGAGGCTGAGTGGAAGAACTTGACCTCGAGGGCAGGGGGCCGCGCAGCCTGAGGCCTCGGGCTTCAGCATGGGCCGTACCGAGCGGGGGTCCCATTCTGCCTTCTCTCTGCTCTACACTTGACGCTCTCTCTTGGTCCCCACGCCGCAGCCGACGGGAGCGCGCTGGTGGCTGTCCCTGTGCTTTGGCTTCTGGATGGCTGGGCCCCTCATTGCCCGCTGTTTGGGGCCCCGGTGCAGACGCGCACCAGGCTTCTCTTCGGATGGCGGTGTAACGGGAGCCCGGCTGAGCTGCCATGGGCGTTGCCAGGTGAGGAAGTCGCCGGGCGTTGCTCCAGCCCCTGTTGAGATTAGCGGACAGGGCACGTCCTAGAGGTGTGGGCACCGCAGCCCCACACAGCCACAGAGGCTTCTGCCCGAGGCGTGTCAGAAGCACGTGGGTGTGAATCAAGCCTGCGGGCCCCTGAGTGTGCGGCCGGGGAGCGGGCGGGAGGGGCTGCGGAGGGCTAGAATTCTGCTCTCCGCTTGGCCAGGACACTCTTCCTGTGGCTCCAAAGGGCCTCTTCTTTGTGCCAACGGCAGGTGCGTGCCCCCACGTGTGCGTGTGTGTCTGTGGACACTTGTGTACACATGCACGAGAGTATCCAGGAATGGGCATCAGACTACGTGTCTCCACGCGAACACCTACGTGTGGCCGGTGCCCTTTGTGCACATACTCATCCGTGTGCCTTCCTGGGCACGTGCGCACGCGTGTGTGCGTATGTGCCCGAGTGCACGTGCGCGTCTGTGTGCACACGTGCTCACGTGCACAGTTTGGGTGGGCGGGTCTGTGCTGGGCTTGACCTCGGGCCGTCGGTTTCCTCGAGGGGAGTTTGTATTCATCCCCCTGTTCTGGGTCGATGGCATTGACCCAGGAGGAGTGAAGGATCAATTGTAATTTGGTTGCAGGGCTGGTGCCAGAGTGATTAGAGCTGAAGAGCAGTTGCAGGGGGCCGGGCCCTGCGCCTGACAGGCTGGTGGCCTGGGAGCAGCTGGGGTGCTGGGGAAAGGAGACTCATTCAAGGGGGTCCCAGCGATTCTGCCTCGAGCCCTCCTGCCAACGAGCCTTCCTTCCTCGCTGGGCTTGGGACGGGCTCAGGATGAGGGCTGGGGGCCAAGCTTCCTGGCTTTGGCCTTGCTGCCGGGGCAGGAGCATGGGAGCCCTCGACAGATGCTTCGCCGCCCCCGCCCATGCATCGCTTACATAAGAATAAAAACACATGTAATTTAGTCAAGGCTTCTAGCTTCTCCACGGGGTTCCACTTTTCTTTTCTCATTTGAACCTTAGAGCATAGTCCTAAGGTGAGAGAACAAGCATCACCCCATCTTACAGGTGAGCAGGCATAGGCCAGGCGCACGGGGACAGTCGAGTCACCGCGGACAGTCGGGGTGGAGCTGTGCACCGTCCCAGCCCAGCCTGGGACTACACCAGTGATTCTCCAGTGCAGCACAGACATGCAAGTGTCTGGGGTGAAGGCTTGTGAGTAAGGATGGCTTTGGAGGCTGGTTCCCGCACATTAGGGCAGCAGGTCCTCAAAGTGTGGGCCTGAGCCACAAGGGGCTCTGCAGGGCGAGTCCTCAGGCCTTTCCTGCTTCTCAGGAGGGCTGGGCCCAGACCCGAGAT
Organism: Neophocaena asiaeorientalis asiaeorientalis; assembly: GCF_003031525.2. NCBI lineage: Eukaryota > Metazoa > Chordata > Mammalia > Artiodactyla > Phocoenidae > Neophocaena > Neophocaena asiaeorientalis. The sequence continues at coordinate 3,551,566 of NW_020174430.1, read as the reverse complement.
TTTCACTGATGCTCCTAACGCAGGTGGACCCGGAGCCGCTTGTGGAGAAGCACAGCGCTAGGGGCTGAGAGGAGGACATCTGGAAAACTTGTTCCAGCTCAGGGCGAGGACGGTCGGGAGAGGATGTGAGTGTTGGGCACTATGTGGGCCTGCGGTAGGTGGAGAGAGAAGGGAAGGTGCTGGGGGGGGGGGGGGGTCAAAGCCACGAATAAAGAGGGGGCGGGCCGGGGTGTCTGGGGTTCATGGGGTTCCCAGCCTCCTCAGTTCAGCACATGCTCCTGAGGAAGCTCATTCTTTGGAATTTAGAGGAGGAGCTGCTGTGTCTCTCTTAGGCAGGAGGGGGATCCAGATTGAGTCGAGGGGGACACGATAGGAGATGGAAAAGGGGCGGGAACAAGACAGCTGGGAGGCTTGTGCACCTTCGTGGCTCTGCTAATCGCATCAGGCTCACAGCCATTCCTAGTGAACGGCTGGGTTCGTGCTGCCAGCTTGAGGGGCAGAAGAAAAGGACTCTGTCCTGATGGGTCATCAGCCAGGAGAGGCAGGCAGGAAGGACCAGGCTGGGGAAGATTCTGGAAAGGAGGGTTGGGAAAAGCAGGAGGTGGTATGGTGTGAGGGGTTTAAGGGCCCCTCCGTCCCCGGCCAGTGACTAGTCTGTGTTATGTGGAGCAAGAGAGGTCGGGGGGCGGGGAGCTTCCAAAAAGATGGGGCTTTTCCCCACGTCTGTGGAGCAATTCATTTCTGAGAATCTTCTCCAGGATGAGTCAGGTTGGGGTTCAAGGACTGTTCAGGGGTCTCCTTTCCCCGAAGTCAGTTGCAAACAGAGTTCCTGGTCTCCACGTCCTGCTTTTTGAGGCGGCAGGGGGGCCTGATACCCGCTCACCCTGGCTCTGCTATGAGACCCTCCTAGGACGCTCTGGGCTACAGCAGCAGCTGTCCCATCACAGCAACTCCCAAATACGCCACCGCAGGTGACACGGTCTACACTAGGGCTGTGGCTGAGGCTGCTGACAGGAAGGGAGCTGGGGAGGCCGCAGTTAGAATTGAGAGGAACTTCCTGGGAGACTTGAGAATGATTTTAACGCTTCACAGAGCCGTTCGGGCGCCAGGCCATCGTGGCCTGAGAAGAGTGTAGCCCCAGTGAAGGATGCTCACAGCTGTGGCGTGGAGCCCCTCTCTCCTGAGTGACGTGCCAGGCCCCGGTGGCACCGAGCCCGTCCTGTTTCCGGCACTCATCCCGGTTTTCGCTCCCGTGAAGTTACTCGGAGCACGAGCCAGGCTGGGAGGCATAACAACTGGCCCTCACGTTTGTGACAAGCCTTGTCTGCAAACTCCAAACTAGGCCCACGATGTCACTGGTGCACAGGACACCGAGGAGGAGGTGGTGCAGCATCACGGTTCCGAGCACGGGTTCTGGAGGCAGCTGCCTGGGTCCCAGCCCTGCCTCAGCTCCTGCCGCCGGTGGGATCTTAGGCAAGGGATTTCATTTCCTCTTCTGTAGAATGGGGATGTAACAGAGTGTCCCACCTAGCGTCACGAGGATTCAGTGATCTGCTCTTTGTAAAGTGCTGGGAACAGGGCCAGTGCATGGGAGGCTCGGTTAGTGTTAGCTGCTTCCGGTCAATAAAAGGAGAGCTCAAGACTTAGCGGGGTAAGCGAGCGGTCTGGTTTCAGAGCTAAAATTTGGCAAGGCTGGAGCTCAAACGCAGATCACCAGCTCTCAGTCCCTCTTACCAATCAGATCGATATTCTCTGCACAGACTAGTCAGCTCCCGGGCTAGAGGGCCATGGGCTGGAACCCAGGGCTGCTGCCCTTGTCACCCTGCCAGGCATGGTGCTGGGGGCCTTGTGGTCTTCAGCTCACGTGACCCTCACAACAGCCCCCGTTTAGAAGACCCCAAAGTCCAAGGATTGGGACTCGAACGTCTCTGACTGCAGTGCTGCTCTGGGTGCAGATCAGGGAGACCCAGAGTCCCCCGCTCCAGAATGGCCCAGGGGTCCCCGGCAGGTGGAGGCGCTGTCCGCAGTGCTGACTCTGCTCTCACAATCCTCAGACCAGGGGCTCTCGTTGCTCAGAAATTGGGATGCTGTGTAGCTGGGAGAGCCATCTCTCCTGGGAGCGGCGGCACCGAAAGCTCCCGGATACGGCACGGAATGTGCAAGTGTGCATACACGTGACGCGGGTGCTGGGCACCGGCGAGCGTCTTGGAGGCATCTATCCGTATCCCCGTGGTTCTGCGCAGGGCCACATATATGTGTGAAAGCGCGTGGGTGGGCAGGTCCGAACGTGGTGCCACAGCACCTGTCCGCGTGGGCGGTGAGAGCCTGTGTCCCTGGAGTGTGTGGCGTGGAGAGTGAGGACGGGGGTGAACGACAGCAGCGTGTGGTGCTGGCGGTGCGGCGTGGTGAGGAGCCCCGCGAGCTGGGCTTCATCTCCACCTCCGCCCCGAGCCGCTCACGCAGGTGCACACACGCGCGCACACACACCTGCACCCTCAAGCCTGTCCACACCTGCGTCTTCCACATCCACGGGCATAGGCAGCCCAGCAGTTGTGCAGGGCACGCGCACACAGAACGTGAGCACGCGCGTCCACTCAGCTGCCACCCTGCGCCTCCGCGTCCTGACCTTCAGCCCCTCTCCTCCGGAGCCCCTGTTCCTCGTGCTCCCCTCCAGCCCCTCGGCAGTGGGGCTCCTTGGCCTGGTGCTTGTGGCAGATCCACTCACGGGGCCCGGCACCTGCACGGCCGCTTTTCCTCCAGACGGGCTTACAGGCGGCTCCTGCTGGCGCCACCTGCTGGTGGCCTCTCCCCAGTGTCTGCACAGGTCGGGGTGGGGAGCTGGGCTCCCGGAGACAAGAATTGGGGCGAAGCCCAGAGCCGCCTGGACGCGGGGCTCAGGGCGAGTCTGACGAAGGTGGACGTCACTGGGCAAGGCTCCTTGGGGCCTGACTTAGGCAAGAGGACCGGATGCCATGCTGGGCCTCCTGGCTGGGAAGGCAGGAGGTCCGTGCACGTGGGACGCTCGGAGGCGGAAGGCTGAGGCACCCACCTGCCATGTGAGAGCTCGGGAGGATGTGCACTTCGCAGGCGTGTACAGAGGTGGACATGACACGTGCGTGGCTGTCAGAAGAGATCCTGCTTATGGAGGTGGGCACAGGCGTGTCCCGCATCACGTGTGTGATTTTTCATGTGTGAGTCCCTGCAAAGGTGTGTGCACTGTGTGTGTTTATGGAGAGAGGTGGGTTCCAGTGGTACAAACACGCCACGTGGTAAAGCCTTGGCGTTATCATGCCAAAGGCTTCAACCTAGGCAGGGACCTGGGACGGGTCCACATATTTTCCTGGGCTGTGAACCCCTGACCCCACCCTCTAAACGTGCTGCCCGATTTCCAGCTGCTTCTTCCCTTCTCTCCCTTTCTGCCCCCCTGTAAATACCGTCGTTCATGGGGGACAGTCAGACGCTGGAATTCTGCATAGAGAGAACAGCCTCTCAGGGGACTGAAAGCCGTGGAACCAGCCAGGGACCCCCTTCTTGTCCACCAGGGAGGACCGTTGCTGCTGAGACTGCAGACCATCCACCCGGCCCCGTGCCCCGCGCCTTTTTGCAGGGCTCATGCCTCAAAGAACCTCCACAAAGGACAGCAGCTCCGGGCAGAGAAAGACTCTTTCTCCCGCAGCAAATGCTCTTTTCAAACCAGGCCCCCTCCTGTTGGAATGGAGCAGGGTCGTCTTGGTGCCCCTCAATTAACCTTGGGAGGCTGCCAGGAGAGCAGCCGTTATGACAGCCTGCCCCCCTCCCCGCCCTGTCTCTGCACAGCCCTCCTTCTATGGGCTTATTGTCTGGGTCCCCCATGGGATCTTCTCAGCGCCTCAACTGGCCTCTCCCACAAACCCTCCTGCCCTGGGCTTCCCTGGCAGCCATGACTCCCCGCCCCGCAAGGCCATGGGCTTTTCCAAGTGGGTTTCCTAGAAAGGGAGGGGGGAGGGAGCTTAGCTTCGAAGCCCTCAGAAGTTGGGGCTCTGGAAGAATTCTCCTCCTTTCCAAAATGGCGCTCATCACTGTTTATGTCTTTCTCCCACCCTACCCCAGGGAGCACACCCTTCTCAGAACACACGCCAGAATCTCCCTATAGCTGGTTCTTCCCGGGTTGGGTCGGCAATCCTCTCCTGTGCAGATAAATCTTCACTCTGTCACATTGTTTCCTAGTTTCTAACCACCTAGAAACAGACACTGGGCTGCAAGCAAGGTTAGAGGTTCAGCACCACCTTCTAATTTTAACCGGCGCCGAAGCAGCTGCGTCCCACAGGGGCTTCTGGTACACCTCCTCCTCCAGCTATGGACTGGCCACTGCACTGGCCCTTAGCTCTCTGTATTCTTCTGAACATCCCTATCGGCTGTTAGCTGTAAGTTCTGTGACAACGAGGACGTGTCTGCCTTTTGCTCATCCTGCACCTCGCGGGGTGTTTGGCTCACAGTAGGTGCTCAGTACACATCTGTGAGTGCCAGCTGCTGATTACATGGTCGGACGTTTCTGGAATTCCCAGCGAGGCTTAGGGAAGTCGCACAGCTTTCTTAAGGATGCACTGTTGGTGAGACAAGGCAGGGAGGGGACTCGGGTCTCTTGACTCTGGGTCCAGCAACTGGTTCTTTACACCATATTTACCTTGTGTCCAAGCACCATGGCAACTTGTTGCTGTGGTACCCTCTGCAATGGATGCTTTTTCCAAGAATAAATCCGGTTCTGTCTCCAGGCTCCCCATACGACTCTGAAACCCAACGAGGGGAGGAACAGAGAGGAAGAGAAGGAGAGAAAATTGGGCAGTGAGGGCTCGGGATAGAGCGATGCTCATGCCAAGGCTCTGGGGGCGGGGGGGCATGGAATAAAGATGCCCTGGGCATGTCCTAGCACTCCCGCACAAGGCCCTTTTGTGTGGGGGCTGAGAACCAAGTGTGGAGGGGCCCGAGAAAGAGAGGGCTGGGGGTGGAATGTGTGCCAGAAATAGACACGCTCGAGCCCTCCAGCTGTGGCTGCACCCCACCCCCGCCCGTCCATCTGTGGGTCCAAAGAAGAAGCGCAGCCCCTCCCCTTTCACTGCCCGGGTCCCTCGTTCCCCCCGCTCCCCCACCGCCCTTGGCCCCTTGGTTTTACTTGAGCCGATAGAGATGCTTCTCTGCAGCCTTTCCTGGCCACCGGTTCCTCAGTCCTCCAGTGCAGTCTCTGCTGTCCCCGTGTCACCGTACCACCCCGCCTGTGGGTCCATCCCCACGCACGCCCACTGAACACCGCCGCCCGGCAGGCACCAGGGTACGGAGAGCAGAGAGCGAGGCAGGCCAACTCTGCCCTCGGGGCTCCCAGACCAGCAGGTACCCTGGCAGCAGCCCCTGTTCCCCATCATGCCTCCTCTGCTCCCTGCCTGAAGGTTTAGCTCATTCCTCACACCCTCCACTCAGCTCTCACCCGTCTCCACCTTCTGGAGGTTCGAGCCTGGACCACAGTCTCTCCCCAGGCCCCTGCTGACAGAGTAATAAGTGTTGCTCAAGTGCCCAGCCTGATCCTTCCAAATGGATGCTAAGCTCCCGGGGGACAGGGCTGCTGGCTTGTCACTCTTCTGTCCTCCTCCTCGGTGCCTGGCACAGTGCTGACTGCAAGCTGGTTCCGAGGCTGCCTGTCAGTTGGAGAGTTCCTTCTTCTGATGCGCCTTGAGCCCTGCTCCTTGATCTCTCCATTTCCTGCGTGTTGGCATGACTTGTTCTTTGGCGGATTCCCCATAAATTCCTGATCCTCCGCTGACATCAATCTTTTGCCAATTTCAATGATGCCAGGAGCTCCAGTCCACGGCTCCATGTGCCTCTGCAGAAGCTTCCACACTATACTAGAATCCCTGCTTGGTCAACAGTCTTGGGATGAGGCCGGGCCCAGTTTTTCTGCGATGTAATGCAGCAGGGGCACAGAACCGGAGACAGAGAAATAGTACATACGTCCTTTCAGATTCCTCTCCTGCAGACCCTCATCCCCATCACCTTCTCCTGTCCCCTCTATGGATGGAGAGAGTATGGCTCAGACAAAAGAATGACCCAGACCCCCCAGCTTGTTAGGGCCAGAGCTGGATGGCCCCTTTAGATACCTGGAAGCCAGAGCGTGTAAGTGAGGGCCACAGCTTTCCACCTGCTCCAGTGCCTCGCTGCTGGGCCTTTAGCTCTGGGCAGACAAGGGCAGACTCAGGTGGAGTCCTGTCAATCATTTTCTGTGACGCAGCCTTTGGCATGGTGAGGGGTTTCTGAAGAGGGATGGCCGCGTATTCCTGTGGGTACTTCACAGGGAGGGCTGTCATTAGGGCTCCTAAGCTCTGTAGGACAGATTTGATGCAAAGCAGAGAACCTCTTTCCTGCATTCTTACATTAAGCCACAAAAACATGAAACATGTCTTCTTTGAGACTGTTCAGAACTGGCCTGGAAGGCCACGAAGGAAGAGGAGCGTGGCTGGTAAGGCTGAGAGGGTTATCATCTGGTTTTCAGATAAAATGGTCCTAAATTATGGCTCTACTTTCTTCCTGGGGCAAAAACTTGATCTCTTTTCAGCCAGACAAGAAACGAATACAGTTTGGCTAAAATTCCAAGAACTGGCACCCACCTGCTATATCCCACCATACACACGGTTCTGCAGTATCACGCTCTGTAACAGGTGGGGTCCTGGTAGACCCCCTCCCATGTTTGGGGACCCATCTGGATGAGACATCATAAAATGATCCTATGTGGTGGGAACAGGTGTCTTAAGCCAGGAAGGCCTGGATCTGTCTCTGGGCCAGTCACCACCTCCATCTCACCAAGATGTGGCCTTCAGGGAAACTGTAACTGAGCAGGAGAATACTGGATATTCTGGGAAATTAGAATCATAATGAAGTTTGAGTTTTAAAAAGAAAAGTCTCCAGGAATTTATTTTTGGAGAGGACAAAGTGGACTGTTAGAATAGCTATTCAGGTCCAGAAAAACAACGTATGGCCAGAGGCTGCAGGTGCCTGCAAAGATCTGTGAGCATTTTGAGCTGAGATGGAAAATTCTTATGACAAGAAGGTTTAGAATCCTGCAAAGATTTTCCCCACTTCTCCTGCATCAGATCTTAAGATGAGATATTTATACTTCGGAAATCCAATTTCCTTTGTTTATTTTCTTCTCTCCTTCCAAGTTCTTTTAAACATGCTGACTGGTCTCTGGGCTAGGCTTCTGTAATTGGTCACACTCACATCCCTGTGTGCCTGGGACTGGTGGTGGCAGCTTGAATTCAAGCAAGAAAATTCTAAGATCTAGAGGCTGTCTGTCTACAAATGCTTTCTTTCTAGGGATTTCCTCTAGAGTTCATTTTTGGCTGAATTTTGGAGACTGTTTTCCTGGCACATTGTATCATTTCCCCAGTGGCTGCAGCACGACCTCCCATCCCATGAGCTTTGGGATGTAGACACTGCTCCCATCAAGAGGTAGGGATCTACATTCTCTGCCTTGGAATCGGGGCAGGGTTTTGACTCTACTGGAAGTGGTGCTATGTGTCTTCCAGGGCTAGGACATAAAGGGAAGTCTATCTTCTGCCTGGTTCTACTGGGATGCTGGCTCTTGGAACCCGGCCACCATGCTGTAAGGAAGCCCAAGCATCCCGCGGAGAAGCCCACCTGGAGAATAACTGCAGTTCTTTGCCTGCAGCCTTGGCTGCCAGCCAGCATCACTTGCTGACAACGTGAGTGAGCCACCTGCAGCGCTCAGCTCCCCTCCCCCGGTTGGTCAGATGTTGTATGAAGCAGAGAAGAGCTGTCCCCACCATGCCCTGCCCAAATTGCAGATTTGTGAGCAAATAAGTGACTCTTGTTGCTTTAAGTCGCTACGTTTTGGGATGGTTTTTTTTTTTTTTTTTTTTTTTTAATACTGCAAGATAACCGATACAGTTCCTGACTATAGAAACACTAAACACCCTCTCTGGTGCTCATTGGGGTAAATTACTTGGACTCGGAGATGCCTCTCTTCCTCACAAGCAACTGTTCTGACAGCCGTCCTCACCTAGATTCTACAAAGAGGTCTGGGACCACTGAGGAAGGGGGGATGACAGTGAGTGAACAACTGGTTTTGAGTCCTACGTGCTCAGTGGATGTGAGGAGGGAGTGAGTACCCCCTCCTCTTCTAGATTTGAAGCTTCCGCAGAGACCTGTCCTTCAGGGCTCCAGGGGGATGTGTGGGTAGGTAGCTAGATGGTTTTACATGGAGGAACTGATAAGACTAGCATTTTGTATTTCCAAAATGTAGGAGGGCTGACATCTACTCCCTTACCTGATGTACACACCTGCATTATTAGAGACACTGTTGACTAACCAGCTACACCCAGGAGCTGCTCCCAGGAGTGGCTTACATCCTTCCCTCATGTCCGTCTTGGATGCTGGGGTCCATGTTCACCTTGAGTCTATTACTGGACGTGTCCCATCCTTCTTGGGTCCCGAGATTAGCCACGTGCCAAGAGGGAAAGACTTAATTGTCTCGTTCCTCACTGGGACCTGACATTGTACATCTCTTTTGAGTTGATATGAAACCAAACTGAGACATGTCTGAGGATGACGCTAACTTTTCCCTTTGAATCTCAACTTTCCTCCCTTTTCTCTCTGCCTTCACTCCCCTGTTCTGCTGCATTTCTGGTAGATTTATCCAGAAGAAATTTAGTCCCCTTTTCAGATCTTTTGAAACCCTTCCCAGCCGAACTCACACTCTTAAGCTCTTTATGTTATTTTTTTCCTTTCGATCTGACAGACAGTTTTAGTTCCCTAGCAGAAACTACCATGCTGAGTAGGACAAAATCAATGACCAAGCAAATACAGTCAAGATGATGGTGAGAGTGGCTCCACCCCTTTCCTTACCCTTCAGGCCCCTAGAAGAATGTTTCCCACTCCTCTGCTGTGTTTATGCCTACAAAGCGCTAGGGACTGGGGCGCCCCTGGGGGACCCAGCATCTCTCTTTAGGCGAGCTAGCTGCTTAGGGGCTTTAGAAAGAGAATCCTGTTATCGTTAGTTCTGCAAAGGGATCCCTTAAGGCTCATAGTCCTAGGACCCTGGTCACGTGTATACGTTGAGGGCAGAGCTCTAGCTCCTGGACATGCTGGCTGGGAATCAGCCCTTCAGTGGGGGACCAGAGCTTCCAACTCATTTCACATCCCCAAGAAAGGCATCTTGGCAGAGAAAGAGACCCTAAAGTGATGGCTCAGGGAGAACTGTCCCTGTATCACCAGAGTTATGTCTCATGACTGGAGCAGTTGGGCAGGGCAGGATTCTGGTTCTCCAGGTTATATCCAAATGCTAAACTTTACCAGTGTGTTTGCTGCTCTGCTGGGGAGGGGGTCCCAGCTTTCCATCTCCTGGCTGGCGGTGAGCTAAGAGGGTTCACCTTCCAGGGAAGGCTGTTTCCCCAGTATTCAGGCTACTTTTGATGTATGGTCTGTGTGTGTGTGTGTTTTCTTAGAAGCAAGTTTCCCTCTTGTTTTGTTTTTGTTTTGTTTTCTTTGAGCTCCATGTCCTAGAGCCAGTGAGCTCCCCTTTGCTGCCCCTCTGTCTCCCCTCTGTGGCAGCAGCCCGTCCTGGGGAGCTGTGCCCCTCTCACCACTGCTCTCACTCTTTGAAAGAACAGGCATCTTCACTTCAGCCTCAGAACGCCGGTGTGAGGGGATTGTTTGTAGTAGATGTTTCCATGACACTCGTTTATTTCTTCTGCAAATACAACTGCACTGGGGGAGGGGATGAGATTGGGAAACATGAACACCTTCCAGTTTCCTCCCTGTCCTCTACTGAAGGAATAAGAAATCCACTTTCCCTGGGTCCCTCCATCCCAGACCCCTACACTGCTCCCCAAATGCATTTGGCTTCATGCTGCTGAGACGGGGCCAGGCTCCCAGGAGGGTGGGGAGGGGGTTGGAGCCTTGTGCTTGAGGAGACAGCCTTTTTAGGAGAAGAACAAACACTTTCACTGCTCAAAGTCGAGATTTCGTGGTGATGAGCAACTATGACCCGCACTGGGGGTGGCAGTGTGCACACGTGTGTTCCCGACGGGGCCCGTGACTCTCCCGCAGCTGAGCCAATGAATCACCCCAAATCTTAGCGACTTTTAGAGGTCATTTTAGTCATCCCCCTGCCTTCGGGCTGGATGGAGCTTAATGTAATCTCACGTTTGGGTGGGAGGGGGTGCGTTGGGGAGAAAAGAGTGGCCGTGTGTGGAAGGGAGGGGGTTGGTGGCGGTAGCGCGTGACCCCTTTGAAAAGATATCCGGCGAAGGACGTTCCCAGCTTCCCCAGGCTGCCGTTCCCGGGTTTCCCCATCACTGAATCAGCACCGTCCTCCCGGGACGCCTTTTTGCTGGATGGAAACCGGATGCTGGGTTCACTAGCTGGGCGGGGGCGCCGACCCCTCAGACCTCAGACCTGCAGGGTACCCGAGACTCCAGGGTCCCGTTAGCCGGCCCGGCAGCCACATTCCCTCCCCCAGAAACTTGCCAGGCATAGGGAGCAGGGAGCAGAACCAAGCGGAGACGCGGTAGCGCCTTCTCCCCGGCAATGCGCATGATTCTGCGGCTCTGGGCTGGCCACACGTCAACGCACCTTGAATGGGCTCGCCCCCCTCGCCGCGACGGGCAGGCGTCCCAGCCAATCGGGCTCCGGGTTTGCGAGCCGCGCCCAATGGGCGGACGGCGGGGGCGGGCCTGGGGCGGTGCGGCCGGGCTTCTCCTCGGCGCTGGCTGCGCTCCGCTCGGGCTCTAGTGCAGGTGCCGCTGCGCCGGGCGGGAGGCTACGCGCCGAGCCGAGCGGAGCCGCGGAGGGATGGGGAGCGGGCCGCCCGGTCTGCAAGAGCCGCAGGAGCCGCGGGAGCATCGGCACGGGGCGTAGGCGGCGCGGGGCACTTTGCGATAGGATGAGGCTCCTGGCTGGCGCGCGGTAGTACTATGATTTGGTATGTGGCCACTTTGATAGCAAGTGTGATCAGCGCCCGAGGTCTTGCGGCTCAAGGTGAGTTGAAGTGCAGCGTCCCTCCCCTGCGCCTCCCGGCGCTCTTGGCCC